>NC_060070.1:151256764-151565471 GCF_922984935.1 Meles meles
GATTTTAGATTTCTGATCTCCAGAACTGTAAGAAAAGTAGACTGTGATCTTTGAGCCACTAAATTTGTGGTCATTTGCTACAGAGGTGGTAGGAAATTAATACATTACCTAAATGTTCTAATGTTCTAAAACATTGCCATGACTGGGGCTTAGCTATGAGGAAGTTTGCAGGGCTTTTTCTAGAATGATGTTTCTGGGGCTCTTCTTTTGCTGTCACTGAGAACACTGGAGGATATGCTTGAATGAAAGAGAGTCAAGAGAAGGAATTTAGGGTCCAATGTCTAGAGGGTTGATCGTCACACAAGGGACCTCTGTGACAACGACCTTCAAGGGAAGACGTGGATACTCTTGCATCCGGTCAGCTGATCTTCAAGGGGTGCAGGTATAAATTCAATCAAAGACACATTAAAGGAGGGCCTCTGGTATGCAAATAGTGGAGACTCTCAAATGACTATGATGGTGGGGGTCTCGCTCCACGGTCGGGACATTTTCAGGTCTACAGAGGATGCGCATGAACCTCGTAGGAAGAAAAGTCACAGGTGGGGCCTGTGACATATGAACTCTTCATCACCGGAAGCACATAATTAACGCCCGTGGATCTGACTGACTTCAGGCACCAGGCCAAGCAAAAACAGGCAACAAGAGGGGAGATTCTAAGGGGACGGTTGGGGGGTGGGGCGGAGGGAGGAGTAGTCAGAGACTTATTTCTCTTGGCCAGGGACTCTATGTTGATTTGGTTGAGGATTTGGAAGTAAATGGCATGTGTAGAATTCCAGAAGGTGAGTAAATGAGTTAGGAGAACCACAGAGGGAAAACTGCCCATGGTTGATGAGGTCCCAAAGAGATGTGGACTCAGATTACTGGGTTTAGAGCCCACAGTGCTCACCATAGACTCCTATACTAGGTCTTAGCCAAAAGGCCAAGAAGCGATCACAGGAGAGTCCTTTACGGAGGAGCTTTCTGATGGAATTGTTATGCATATTCTTGCAAGGGGCCCTTACATTTTGAGGAGCTACAGGAGTAGAAAAGTGGGAGGGGTTTCTGGCACAAAAACTGTTAGGGCCTTAAGACTAAAGCAGATCAGATGGACTTTGGGATCCCAGGGAGTCAGTGTGAATGCCCTACAAGGACACAAAGGTGGTATAAAAAGGTCATTCTTCATAAAGTGAGAAGAGAGTAAGGAATTACAGGACACTCTTTGGATGGAGAGAGCGCGAGTGGAAAGATCCTGCCCACACTCTAGGATGCAATAGCGATGTAAAATATGGGGTGAGGTCACCAAAATTAGAGCAGGTCCCACCGAGATTTGAACTCGGATCGCTGGATTCAAAGTCCAGAGTGCTAACCATTACACCATGGGGCCACACCGTGCATAACTCTGATGGAATATCTATGAATAGTCAATGCAGAGTTTGTCATTATGTTCAGCACGTTGTGAACTATAGTTTGAATTTCTTAAATATTAATAGAAAATCTGCTGTATCACAGACAGCAAAGCAACTGGGGCGCACACGCATCAGGAGCTTCTCAAGGTCAAGTTCAAGTTAGAAACTAATGGAACCCGAACCCAGAACTGAGGTCTGGGGTGTGAAACAGTACTTAGGGCGTTCGGACGATAACCTGCTTCCCCAGCGAAGGAGGAGGGGCAAAGGAGGACCGACGTAGAATTCCAGAAAAAAGCTCACAAAACAGCGTCGCCTGCAGTGTCGCCTCGCCAACCGTGATGCGCTAGTGAGGTGGCGCAAGGGCTCAGGTGTCTCTGGCCAAGTCAGGGCGCAGGTGTAACTTAAGAGGGAAGGCACGAAAAGGTTGAGAGGTCCCACCGAGATTTGAACTCGGATCGCTGGATTCAAAGTCCAGAGTGCTAACCATTACACCATGGGGCCGCGAATAACCAGTTTCCAAGACAAGCTTTTGGACGCTCTTTACAGTGAGTGGCAAGTGAGTGGCATTTGAGTACCTGTCCGGGACAAGTGAAGGTTCACTGCCCCAGAATCCGAGGAGGCAATAAACTTGCTCCGCGGGGGAGGGAGGGGGGAATCCAACAGAGCTCATCTTTGCCTGGAACTTTCCCCAGGGTCCACGGAGGGCTTAGTACCGCATTCTTGGAAAAATCAAAACTGTGCATATACTAAATTCCTAACCTGGACAGTGAACATTTGCTACCTATGGGTTTATAGAAGAAACTGTCAACACCGAAAAATCTCTTAGGACATGTATGAATATAGAAAATGCAAGAAAAAATTAAGCATAACATGGGAATTTTCTAGCAATTTCAAGGATTAAGAACTTTCACATTTCTAAGTATTTTTACTTTTTGATTATCTTCATTCTGTAATGGATCGATTGCAAGTCTAATAAAAGATAAATTTTTGTTACATTTACTCTTATTTATGTTGCATATACGCTATGTGTATGTGTTAAATTTTATCCAGCAAAATAGCTTTGTTTTTTTAGTGAGATTTAGCCAAGGTCTGAAAACAGTTTTGAAAATTCTCTATCCTGTACTTCCTCTCTGCAGTTCTGGCTTACTGAGTGGAATGATAGGAGGGATCCAGAAGGAGGAAAGATTGGAAATTTCTGTTTTGAGATATTGATTCCAGAACACCAAAGGTGCTCAGGAGTAGGATAGTAATGCCCTGCAAGAACGTCAAGCAGAAGAAGTAAGAGGCAAGCAAAGTTTCAGAAGTCAGACGCAAGCTGGATTTCAGATAAGGAAATAGCGAATTAAAGAATTAACCCTGGGCATTTTTTCAGCATCTTTATACAGTGGTCTCAGAAATGCCTAGCGTTTTCCCAAAATCATTTTCAAAAATGTTCTTCATTTTTGAAACTGCTACACTAAAGGACTAGACTGCCTGTTTACATTTCATGGAGAAATATAATAATACCCAGGAAAACGGTGTATATCATGCTATTTTGTGTGCTTTGCAGTTTCCGAAATTGGTCCAGCAGGTGTTAACACCTGGAAAGAAAACACTACTCCGTAGTCGGCAGGATTCGAACCTGCGCGGGGAAGACCCCAATGGATTTCAAGTCCATCGCCTTAACCACTCGGCCACGACTACACGACTGCTCACGGCTTGTCTGGATATATTCCCATGAGGAATAACACCTTTCCAGTTTACAAAATGACCTTTCTGTTGATTTTCATGACAACCGCTCCGGAGCACCTGCCATCACACTAAAAAGAACACAATTTTTAATATCGAGACGTTATTACGAATTGTAACGCTTGCCTGACCTGCGAGATACCAAAGCGATTGCTAGGGTGGCATTCAGTCCCTAACAGGTGTAATGGTCCCCTAATCAGAGATTGAATTTCAACACACTAACCAGCCACACTGGAGAGATTTGCCTCTGTTAAAGACAGGAAACGGCATTTGCAACAAATTACCTTAGGGATTCTTACTCATGCAGAACTGCTCCACAGACCCTTTCTGAAAGTGACCAACTTTATTCACTCCCGTTTTCGAAAATCTGCTTTTGAACCAAAAGAGTTACAAATAGCAGAGGATGGTTTCGATCCATCGACCTCTGGGTTATGGGCCCAGCACGCTTCCGCTGCGCCACTCTGCTGACTATGAAAAGGGCGAATTTTTTTCAGATTTAAATTTCAAAACGATAAATTTTGGCGCCTTCTGAATTTTCTAGTTATCTTTCAGTCATCGCTGCCAAGACAATAAGGATACCTTGATCTCGGTACATGACTACACTCCGCCCTCAAATACTAGCGACTCACAATTCGAAAGACCAATCAGTTGAGGTCGGAGTGTCCTTCGTCTCCAATAGGATGATGTTTCGGGTCATTAGAAAACAAAATGCATGCCGATTGGCATAATTAATGAAGGTGAAATTGCAAAAGGAGGGTTAACTTTGATCTTTCTGAGCCATACTCGGATACACGAAACACAGTTACCTCACACTATTTATAGTTTGTAATTTTTCGGTGAAAATATTTTTACCCACGCCGTGGTTTATAAAAATATCAGGTTGCATTGGCCGGGAATCGAACCCGGGCCTCCCGCGTGGCAGGCGAGAATTCTACCACTGAACCACCAATGCCCTACGAAATAAGCTTTCTTTATTTGTCCCCATAGCTACAGTTCCATAGTCTCTGCCTTATTAGTAAAACATTGATATGGGTATGTTTTTTCTCCTGGATTCCTTAAATCCGATGAAAGAAAAAGCTATACCGAAACACTCTGAGAAAACTTGTGACATAGAAGAAGGGTGAAACTGACATGTGGCCCTTGGAGGCTTTTGAAGGTGAAAAACAAGTATAAATACTCAACATAAAAAACTGTCTTTCCTTCAAGACAATTATACGATCTCACTGATATGTGGAAGTTGATAAACAAGGCAGAGGATCATAGGGGAAGAGAGGGAAAAAATGAAACAAGAAGAAATCAGAAATGGAGACAAACCATAAGAGACTCTTAATCTCAGGTAACAAACTGAGGGTTGCTGGAGGTTGGGAGGGGAGGATAGGATGGCTGAGTGATGGACATTGGAGAGGGTGTGTGCTATGTTGGGTGCTGTGAAGTGTGTAAGACTGATGAATCACAGACCTGTACCCCCCTGAAACAAACAATACATTATATGTTAATAATATATATCTATATTTGTAGATATACAGATATAAGTATAGAAAGTCTTTCTCCATCCCCTCCCCACCGCCTTTAAATCATTAATGAAAACAAATTCTGAAAATCTCTCATTTTTATGATGTAAACCAATTCAGTTAACTACTAGGTCACAGCTCTCAATCCAAGTTTGAAACAAGTTATCTTGTTTTGGAAAAAAGACCTATTGTCATTCCGCTATGAGGACCCAAGCTTGGACAAGGAAGGGATAGTCATCAGAAGTGAGAATAGTAAAGAAAATCCTGCTGAGGTCCGTGTGGGGCTTTGGAATCAAAAGCCAAAGGGAGCCTGGAAATAAATAGGAATTATGGTCCCTGTTTTTAAGGACTTTTCAGTAGTTTGGAGAAAAAGTCAACACAGAAAAACATTGACAATCGACGAAAATTATCTTTATTGAAGTGAGTTTTGAGCTTGGATTTCAGGGAGGTAATGAACTCTGAATCTGGATTATATGAAGCAGGTGAAAGCCAGGAGGTTTTTCACATGCCTCTATCTTGCTCTAGACTCTATCTTTTCACCTCTTCTTCAGAACAGAGAACTTACAGTATTTCCTTGGCAGCTGTGATTAGAATGCTTTCAAGGGGAAGAACGACAGGAAGCTACAGCAGCAAATTAAAAGGCTATCAATATTGATCTTAAAAGAAGAATTGGGGCTATAAAGTTGGTTTCTCCAAATCCTAACAACAGAAGAAAACAGAACTGGACAGAATGAGACATATTAATCAACTTGGTACAGTACTTCTGAGGGAAACGGTGTTGCTTTTCATTTCTTCCTTCCCCTAAAAGGTTACCCACAACTGACCCCGACGTGATTTGAACACGCAACCTTCTGATCTGGAGTCAGATGCGCTACCGTTGCGCCACGAGGCCACGGTGAGAATCTCCTTTTGTTCTAAATTAGGATTTAAATCCTAGTTAATCCTTTCTCCTCTCCTTCAGATTCTAAAGATTTGTCTTTTTATTGGTGGAGTTAATCATTTTGTACCCTCTATCCATAACTTCACTAATGCTTTGTTAAGAAAAGAAAGGAATCGACCAGATTCAATATTGATGCAAAAATCCAAATGCTTCCTTTGGGGGGAAAAAAAAAAAACCTCAGTGTTTTCTCATGCTCAATCTTTCCACTTGTTAAAGTCCTTCTGTTTGGAGACAAATCCCATATATATTGGGTTTAGATCCACAGTGAAATAAGAGTCACAATGGTTATACATTTCGCACTACTACTTTTCCTACAATTCACTAGACTCCTCCCTCTTCTGAAACAGGCCCCCAGCCCTGTTCAGCTCTGCAGTGCCCACCCTGGCCAGGCCGCACCTCCCTCCTTTCTCAGCATCCACCAGTTCCATCCTCAACCTGCTGAAAAGCTTAGTCTCCAAAGCCAAGTTTAAATGACATCTCCTTGTAACTGATGAATCACTAAACCCTACCTGTGAAACAAATGATACGCTGTATGTTAATTCATTGAATTTAAATTTTAAAAAATAAAATAAATAAATAACATCTCTTCCTAAAGTTCTCACTTGCTCTTCTCAGTCAGAATGCGTGGGCCTTCTGGTCTGTATAGAAGGCCACGAGCGACAAGTCAGATCAGGATCTCCCTCCAGTCTCGTGAGTCTCAGAAAGCGCTGCCTGGACCTGGAGCGTGAGCATCAGCGGGACACTTGTTAGAAATGTTCATCTTTGTCCGCACCCCAGAACCACCGAGTCAGAAGCTCTGGGAGTGGGCCCTGGAGGCCTGTGTTTTAACAAGTTTTCCAGGCGATTGTGATTCAGGGGACGGTTTGAGCATCACTTCCCCAGCCTGGAGATGACATACTTTCCTGTCTCAAGAAAATAAACGTCCAGTCTTCTTCCAGAGTGGAGGAAGGGCAATGGATGAGTGGGCTCGGGCTTCTACAACTCGGGGCCACAGACTGGGTTCTGGAGTCTAGAAGCAGATCAACCCTGTCAGCAAGGTTTCTAGATGGCTCTCTTTTCCCGGGGTCCACGTGGTGTGTCTTCCTCTGTGTGTGTGCGCCAACCTCTTTTTATAAGGACACCAGTCATGCTGGGTCAGGGCCCACCCCTATGACCTCACCCTACTTTATGTATGTCTTGGGAAGCCCTGCCTCCAAATACAGTGACATTAGGGGTGTTGGGGGTTAGGGCTTCAGCACGTGAAGGCGGCTGGCAGTAGGACACAAAATCCCGCCCCTAACAGGCAGTTTCCAGATGGTGCACCCCCGCTGACCATCCCTGAGCCTGGCCCCGGGGCATGAAGACGGAGGGTTTATGGATAAATCTGACCATTTGACTGACTCTTTGCTTTTCCACACGACTTAACTAGGATTCAGCTTTCTGGGATCTGACAAGTCATCTATCACACCTCCATCGGCCTCCTCAGATAACAAACTACGGTTGCTGTGATCTCCTCTCCCCAGCTGTTTTTGTCCTAGTTGAACTTCTCTGTTGGAGTGTTTCGAGCGGGGTTTCTGGAGTGTGCAGAAGTGAATTCTCGTGTTTATCCACAATCTCTGCCTGCCTCCCCCCACCCCCAGCCCTTGGCTCAGGCGTCCCCTCCTCGCTGTGGACTTTTCTGCCAGATCTCTGTCCGAAGATAAAGCTTTGTCTTACTGGTTATTGTCGCACCATATTCCCCTCCTTGGTGGTAATCTCAGTTGTAACTTTACCCTGTTTTTTTGACCGTTAGGTTCAACTGGTTTCTCCAACTAGACTGTAGGATTTCTTTTTTTTTTTCCCCCAAGATCTTTAAATTCCAGTTAGTTACCATACAGTCTAATATTAGTTTCAGGTGTAGAATTCAGTGATTCGTCCCTATGTGTAATACCCCTCCTGCTCATCACAACAGGTGTCTCCTGCATCCCCATCCCCCATTTCCCCCAAAGCCCCACCCACCTCCCTCCGGGAAATCTCGGTGTATTCTCCGACTTAAAAGTCTAGACTGGAAGATTTTTTGGAAATTCCTTAGTTTATAGTGATAATTTCCCTTGGTGGCAGTTATACCACCAAGATTACTACTTTCTTTCAACAAAATTTTAGACGCACATCCCCCTCTTGTCGCAGGAGGACCACGTGGCCTAATGGATAAGGCGTCTGACTTCGGATCAGAAGATTGAGGGTTCGAATCCCTTCGTGGTTGCTGTGGGTCTTCTTTATTCTCCCTTCCAGACGCTCGCGTGTCCTCGGTGGTCCACTTTTACTACTGCTGTTTTCTCGGTTAAAGTCGGCAAACACAATCTCCTCCTTTTCACGGTAACCTAATAGCTTCTTCACCCGGGTGTGACTCCTCCACCCCCTCCTTTCTTTTTGTTCCCCTTCTCCCCCGAGCGTCTGCCCCCCCGACAGGAGCGCAGCCCCTGTTCTGGGGCCGCAGACCAGCTGCAGCCCCCGGTGGCTTCTCGGAAATGCAAACTTTCCCGGCCAGCCGCCCCACCCGGTCCCTCTCAGCGCTCCCCTCCGCCCACAAAGTCGGGATCTTGGGGCGCTGTCTCGGACCCGGGGTTCAGCCCGCAGCTGCCCGACGCCTCGCACCTGCCCACCTGCGCACCTGCATCCCCGACTGCTAAAACCGGGGGACGTGAAGCTGCCGTGGGAACCCCAGGAAAGACCGTGGGGGTTGGGGGAACGGCAGCAGAAAGGTCGAGCGTCACAATGCCCTCTAACAAATGTAGGGGAGTGGTGGGATTAGAAGACTCCCCATCTGCCATCCCCAGAGAAACTCAGCAAAGAGCATTCACGATCTCAAAACCCTTAGGACCCTTAGGGGTTTGGGAAGCAGCGCGTTTGAGATGTTAAAGGACCACCTCAAGATTACTTGCTGATTCCAGAGGGTAAACGAAAGCTCCGAGAGGACCTCTGACAAGTGCCTCCTAAATACTGTAGCGAGTAAGTTAAGCCTCAATTTTTAACAGGACTCTAATCTAACCAAAACGGACCTAATCGATCATTTTGACTTAACTTCTAGTTTAAAGAGGGTCAAGGAATAAATTGAAAGTTGCCTTGAGGAAACAATGAGCCGGATCCAGAGTGTGGGACAGTCTACAAGACGACTGGCCTGAATTTTTTTTTTTTTAAGTCAATGTCAATAACAGCAACAATAAGCTGGCACGCTGTTCTGAACTGAAACGGACCAAGGAGACATTACAAATCAAATGCAATGCATGCATGAACTTTGACTCGATCCTGGATCCTTAGAAACCCCAGCTCCAAAAAACATACTTAGAGAAATTTGAATAAGACTGGCATAGTAGATGTTTTTATAAAGAATCACAGGGTTTTTTCGTTATGATAATGGTATCCTGGTTATATAAGACATGGACGTGTGGTTGATACACAGTACGTGTGTAGGTGGGATGCATTGTGATGTCCGCAAAGGAATTTTATATTCCTGAAGAAGACGGTACATAAGACTAATAGGGCAAAATGTTAACAGTTGTTAAATCGGGGTGGTTGGTATACAGATAACCCCTTACTTTTTCAACTTTTTTTATATGTTTTAAAATTTTTGTAGTTTAAGTTCCAATTAAAAAAAAAAAAAAAGCCTTGGCAGAAGCTGTCCTATTTAAACAGAGGCCCTAAAGAAAAGGCACAGAGCTCTCTCATTGCTGCCCCTCCTTGTATCACCCCAAAAAACAAAGTTCCAGCAAGACAGAACTTTCTTCAGTTTCTCTCATATTCTGTGAGTACTAGGTCTAGAACACCACACCCCTTTCCAAGTTGGCTAACTCCAACGCATCCTTCAGATCTGAGCTTAAATATGATTCATTCCACATATACTCATTGAGTACCCACTTACCCATTCAGAGGCAGGAAAGGTAGAACTGGACACTTTCTTCATGAAACTGGGAGTCTAATGAGTCACTCTCCAGGCACTCATCTTAGATGTCGGCGCCTGGGGTGAGCATGACTCCTATAGGCTACTTGGCCCATGGGACCTCACTTGTCACACTCACTTGTAAAAAAAAGTTGACTTCCATAATTGTTTACTCTGGAAATCACTCAGGGAGTGGCTGTATTTTTCTTGCTCTCCATTGAATGAGCAACGCCTAGCAGAGTGCTTGGCACATGATTGCGCTCAGAATAAAATTTTTGAAAGGATGAAGAAATGAATGAATGCTTTAAAATATTTTGAACTTTTTACCAAAAAATAGGAGACAGGTTTCCCCGTGGAACATTTTGATGGGTTCCCCTTTCCCAAATTTAAAAATTATGCTTACAATAGCAACTGACATTTATTGAGTCCTTATTCCTGGATTAGGTGTCTGAAGACATAGGGTATCTGTAAGGACATCTGTCGGATTATTTATTGAGGATAAAGTTCCTACTTCAGCAAGAATATGAGGATTTTTAAAAGATTATTTAAAGGGGATAATTTAAAGAGAATTATTGCAACATATGGCTGATTTGTTTTCTAGAAAAGATCCAAAGAGCATTCTCAATTTACCATGTGCTGGAATGGAAGCTGGTTGATTCCTCTCTGGTTTCATTAATGGGGAATCTTTGCTTCGCTCTCTTGTATTACTAAATCCTGAAGTAGTCTAGAATACATGATATATGGTAACATGAAGGAGATCGAAAAACATTCGTGAGAGATGTAGTCGTGGCCGAGTGGTTAAGGCGATGGACTAGAAATCCATTGGGGTCCCCCCGCGCAGGTTCGAATCCTGCCGACTACGACGGTTTACCCTTTTACATGTTTGCACCTACTCCACTCGGTATAATTCATCTTCAATTACAGCCTACTTTTATTTATTTATTTATTTATTTATTTATTTATTTATTTTTGCAGCCTACTTTTATACATTAAAACATTCCCTCAGACTTTTTCAAGTTACATCAAAATGGAGTTCTTATTGACCACGAAGGAATCACTGTATGAGTGAACAAAAGCAAAGGAACCAATAGAACTCTTTTGTTTGAATTCTAAGGTTCTGGGGTTGGAAATCCTGGTAATAAGAAAAAAGGAAGTTGAAAGAAAAGATTTCACACATTCATATTTAGAGCAACATAGCAAATCCACTACTTCCTTATCCTATAAGTGTAAATGGAAAGCGTGGGTGTGGGCCAGTGGCGCAATGGATAACGCGTCTGACTACGGATCAGAAGATTCCAGGTTCGACTCCTGGCTGGCTCGTTATTTTGGCTGTCTTTTCAGGTCCCCAATTCTCATCTGTTTTAGGCCACTATAATTATATATATAAATTTTCTTTTTAAATTTCTTTTGTAATATCATTTTACACAAAGTGACAAAATTGTCAATAATATAGCCACCACTGATAGTTCTCTACTCCTTTCTTACATATGTAAATTTTCTTTAAATCACATCATTAAATTGATTGTTTTCAAAATTGACTAGTACTCACATTAGATGATAAAAACTTACAAGAAGGAAGACCTTTCAAACGCATCATTCTTTGAAAGTAAAGATTGGGAGTTCTGCAAAGAGTATTTCTAAGTACCAATCTTTTCCTCTCTCTTTCTTTCAAGATGTACTTTTTCGGAACAGTTTTAGGTTCACAGCAAAATGGAGAGGAATATACCACATGCACAGCCCCCCCCCCCCCCCATTATCAACATCCCCCACCTGAATGGCACATTTGTTACAATTGATGAACCTACTTTGACACACTGTAATCACCCAAAGTTTATAGTGTACATTACAGTTCACCCTTGGTGTTATAGTTCTGTGGGTTTGGACAGATGCAAGATGAATTGTATCCATCGTTAGAGTACCACGCAGTGCATTTTCACTGCCCTTCCCCCACATCCTCTGAGCTCTCTGGGCTCGGCCTATTCATTCTCCCTCTGCCAAACAAACAGTCTGACAACCACTGATCACTCAGGGTCTCACCACAGTTTGGGCTTTTTCAGAATGACATATATTTGGAATCATATATCATGTAGCCTCTCAGCTTGGCTTCTTTTACTTAGTAATATATATTTAAGGCTTCTCCATGTCGTCTAATGGCTTGATAGCTCATTTCTTATTAATGCTGAATAATATCTCATTATCTGGGTGGACCACAATTTATTCATCCATTCACCTACTGAAGGGCATCTTGGTGGCTTCCAAGTTTTGGCAATTACAAATAAGCGGCTATAAATATTTGTGTTCAGGTTTTTGCGTGGACATATATTTTAACTCCTTTGGGCAAATAACAAGTAGTGCAATTGCTGGGTTGAATGGTAAGAGTATGTTTAATTTTGTAAGGAACTGGCAAACTCTTCCCCCATGGCTGTACCATTTTGTATTCCCATCAGCAGTGAATAAGAGTTCCTGTTGCTCCACATCCTTGTGAGCCTTTGATATCAGCGTTCTGGATTTTGGACATTCTACAAGTGGTGTTGTGGTATATCACTGTTGTTTCAGTTTTCATTTCTCTCATGGCCTATGATGTGGAGCACCTGTTCGTACATTAATAAGACATGTCAATGGACTTATCTGACACCACCAAAGATCTGTATGGCATATTGCAAATTTTGTTGGGTTTTTATTTCCACCCTTTTTACATAGACATAATTTAAAGAGTCAAACCTTTCACAAGATTTGTAACAAGAATTAATCTCTTCTTTCCTGCTCCCAGGGCTGAAGGGAATAGATTGCCTTGGGGAGAAAAGGGTCATGCCTAGCAGAGGATGGTTTCGATCCATCGACCTCTGGGTTATGGGCCCAGCACGCTTCCGCTGCGCCACTCTGCTATGGCAACTAATAGCCTCATCGTTAATATCGTGCTCTTCCCTGGTTTGTCTACCACCCCCGTCTTTTTCTTCAATCTGTAAAAATTTAAAAATGGGTTCTTATTTTTGCCTTGGGAGTAGTGATTTGTCGCTCAACCTGAACTAACTCCTAAGAGAAGGGTTAAGAAGAAATGGAAACGGGTTATTGCGGATATGTTTCCAAGGCAGGCTTAGATGGGACGGACATCTGTTACCGCACACGGTGTGAACGTGACCATGACAGCACAATGTCCGCTGAGATCCCAATGCCGTGTCTTAGACGTATTCTGTTACACAAAATGATAGACGCTGAGGACGTAAATGTGCTTTCCCCCTTTTCCATGCTGTAAGCGATGGTTCATAATCTGTTGATGGGGGGCGGAAGTCTGGAGCCCCAGGTGAGAGCAAGACACGCATTCCTGCACATAATCTTGACACAGAGTTTTAGGGGATTCACGCACTTCTAGCCCAGAAGGCTTTCTCTCATTCCCTGTAGTCTCAATTAGACAAACAAAACTGAGTTCAGGTTTTCCGGGTCTGGAAAGGAAATGACCTCTTCTGTGATTTGAAGTGGTAAGGAATCCCAGAGAGCCAAGGGTGGGCTGGCTAGGGGACCTCTCCGGCATGGAAAAGCTGAGCCAGGTGTGCAGCAGGTGAGCTGAGGTCACCTACTAGAAGCAGATTAGTTGTCTGAAAAGATCTGCCAAGGTTCAGAAGGTTAGAAAGATACGTGGATGAAGAAATGGGTCTGCGAGCTCAGAACTGAAGGCCGGCAGCTTTGGGATTATTAATGGTCGAGATGGTGAAAAGTGCAATTCAGAACATTTGCAATAGAAGAGTAAAAATGTCTCTATGAGCTTCCCAAAAAAGCCCAAACATACAACATGGATATTGTATGCTACCAATTACTTACTTTTTAAAAGTATTTAAATGAGGATAGCCAAAGTGAGAGAAAGCGGGGAAGGCACCTCTCTGTTCCTTCTTGTATCTCACTTTCCAGACCTGGACCTTCCCCAGACGCTAAAACAACTGACCCCGACGTGATTTGAACACGCAACCTTCTGATCTGGAGTCAGACGCGCTACCGTTGCGCCACGAGGTCCTCGAGGGCGCCCCCGATTTCTTTACCTGTCAGCCTGATCCATGAAATTAATCCTTTGCACGCGGTGAAGATCACGTAGGTGAATAAATATAGTGCCTGGCTGCCTCCTCCATCAAAATGCTGTCCCTCCGATCATTCCCCGATTCGGCCTCCCAATTGCTTCTATTTACAGCACTTCCGATCCTTTTTCATTCCTGGTTTTCTCCAGATACATTAAAAAAAAAAAAAAATCGATCTCTGGGGGAGTTCCGTTGTTTCTTGGTCTTTTTAGAAAAATGGACATTTTGTCTTTTTAGAAATATGGTTATTTATTGAAGGGCGGTCGCTCTGGAGTGGCGCGGAGGTAGGGGAGGTAGCAAAGAAAAATCGCGTGTTCTCTCTCGCGCCGGTCAGGGCGACCGGGGCGAGGTTCAAATTTGTTTCCCGAGCGTAGATTGCAGTTGGTGCGGAAGGAAATCGAGGCGGGGGCTGCGCGGTGTGAGGTTAGGGACCTGGGAGAGGGATGTTTTGGAGCCCGCAGCACTGGGAGGTGGGATGAACCGGCCTTTCCGAAAGTAAACCACCAAAGGTTTGGGAGAATCTGAAGCCTCTTACCAAAAAATGGGTGTACAAGCGTGCTGCTGCCGGAAAATTCAGCGTGATCGTTGTTAGCTGAGAGTTGTCTTTTATACTTTCCTCACCTACCTGTAAAATGGGGATAGTAACAAGTAGTGTCTGCCTCCTAGCATTGCCTTCATACATATCATGTGTCCTAAATGAGTTTATATATTTATATATGTTTCGAATGATGTCTACCGGGCTCACAATAAGCTCTCTAATAACCGTAAGTGGGGTGTCTGGCTGTCTCGTGGAGAGAGCATGCAGCTCATCATCTGTGGGTTGTGAGTTCAAACCCCATGGCAGGTGTAGAGGTTATTAAACAAGTAGATAAACTTTGAATAAATGTCAGTGTGACTACTCTCACTATAAAACTGGGTAAAATTCTTTTAAATAACCTCCACACCCAACATGAGGCTCAAACTCACAACCCCAAGATCAAGAGTTACACACTCCACCCACTGAGCCAGCCAGGTGCCCCCAAGACTTGCTGGAATTCTTCGAAGCATTCACACACATCACCCTCCTGGTTTGGCAGAGACTGTGTAAAATTTACCTTTGTCACTTGTCAGTTTCCTCCGTGGATTTAGAGTTTGCTGTCATCGAACAGAATTAAATGAACTGGCTTATGTCAAATGGTAGAACTATTAGTTTTTTTAGTAAGTAAAATTTTTAAAAATTAGAAAAAAAAAAAAGCTCTGTATTGGAGCGGTTTGGGATAATGTTTTTAAATTAAAGTGTTATTCATCCTCACAAACACGTTCCCGATCACCAAGTTAGTTCTGTCACTGTTGCTTTGTTTTGCTGCAGGCGTAGCACTTTCTTTCCTGAAGACCCATGATCCCAGGTGTTGCAGACTCGGTTTTGCTAATTATCTATTCCAATCTGAGGCTTCAGGCAAGTGAGTTTTCAGGATCCCTCCAAGCCGGGGTCTTAGCACCAAATCACCTTTATAGTTTATTTTGATCTTGAGCCTTGGTTCTGATAGCTGGCCTTGTCTTTGTGTCCATGTTTTCTCTTTCTACCTAATACCTATTCCAGAAGCTTGATCTAGTCCTGGAGAGCTCCAGGAATAAGCCCTTTGGTTCTGGCCAGGCCCCTCCCACAGACCATCTCCTGCCCACCATCACCCACCTGCTGACAGCTTCCCCCGGGGCTCCAAATGTCTTTGTTAATGTCACACACTTCATTCCTGAGATTTTCACACCCTCTCTGAGAAGACACATTGCTGATATCTCCTGACTGCTCACCTGAACACCGACCACCCCCCACCTCCTCTGAGGGGTCCCCCCTCTTGGCTGGGTTCTCTCCTGGTTCCTCACCCTCAAGCCTCCCCCACCTGCTGGGCGGGCCAAGTTTCGGGCTGCCTCTGCCATGTCAACATAAATTTGTGTTTGGGGTGGAAAACAGAGGTCAAGTGTAATTCTCTGTGTTTAAAACTAAATTGAAAGATTCACACCCATTATGGTGATTATTACCAAAAAAGAAAGACAAAGGACAATGGGTGTTGGCAGGATATGGACACGTTGGCACTCTGTTGTATCACTGGTGGAAATGTACAATGACGCAACCACTGTGGAAAACGGTATAGTGGTTCCTTGAGAAATTAAACATAGAATCGCCATACAGTCCAGCAATTTTACTTCAAGGTATATAATCAAAAAGTTTGAAAGCAGGGATTCCGACACTGTACTTGTGATATTTTACTGGAGAATTCGATTTACATGGGGTTCCTGGAATAGTCAAATTCAGAGACAGAAGGTAGAATGGTGGTCACAGGGACTGAGAGATGGGAATGGGGAGTTGTTTAATGGGGACAGAGTTTTAGTTTAAGATGATAAAAAGTTCTGAAGATGGATGGTGTTGATGTTTTCACAGCAATGTCATTGCTCTTCTTGCCATTAAATTTACACTTTAAAATTGTCAGAATGGAAAACTAGGTTATGTATATTTCACTACAATAAAAAAATACAAAACTCATTAAAAGAGAAAGGCAGAGGGCAGACATAAGGAGGAACTGGAGATTAGAAAAGACAACCACAGAGGGACAACATGATGACTTTTCACTGTCCCCTTTTTGGATGCAGAAAAATGACCACTGGTGGGTGTGTTGTGGGTAAAGTTGGCATCTCCTCACTCTCCTTCCCTTCTGTGCTCTGTCCCTGCCGCACTGGCCTCAGTAAGGGAAAAATCACGGAAGTTTCTTTGAGAAGGAAGCCAATGTCCTCTTCACCCTTCCTTCCTTTGTGCATCTCCTGAAAAACACAATATGTTCAATATGAGGTCACACTTTTTGATTTTACAATTCCAGGTCTGACCTTAGGCTGTAAACCCATACCATTCATGAGCTATACAAAAGATACAAAGTGTATCCTTTGTCTCTCAGGGAAATAGAACTTTGAATGGATACATTTTACCAGGTAAATTATTTTTAACTGTATAAATTTGTGTGAATTCTTTCCGGACTTTTCAGCCACTTTTGTGCTACCTTATACACCTGTAAATGTGATAATGTGATAATGTTTCCTTTTCCTGTTGGAAACGCACCTATCTCATCCCACTCAGGGAGCGAGAGCAAAGACAGTATAGACTGGGGAGCTGAACAACCAAACGTTTCTTTCCCACCGTTCTGGAGGCTGGGCGTCCCAGTTCCTCCAGATGGCAATCGAGAGCCAGCGACTCTTCGCCTCGCTGGCACAGCTCAGAATTCCATCCCCCAAGTGAGATACAATTGCGAGGAAACAGGGAGCCCCTACATTAACTCCTGAATCCAAACAGATTCACGGGGTCTTCTAATTCTATTACAACGTTCTTGCGGGCAAAACTCCCGTCTTTCAGTTCTTAGCATCCTCACGGTGCGTAGCCCTTGGCTTGTGCATTGCCAGGACCCTTCTCTAATCTCCGGGGACAGGTGGCCTGCGCGGCGGCGCGCGGCGCGTGCAGAGACGCACGGCGGCCACTAGGGGGCGGAGAAGCCTAAAAATGACCAAGTGGGACAAGGTGGAGGAAGAGGCCTTGGGAGAAGTGGAGGGAGCAGAGGAAGGGGGGGGAAACGAGTTACTGGGGGGGGGGGGGGAGGGAACGTAACTGTCTGGGCGGCACTTGGGATACTTCACACCTGTTAAAGATAAAAAATCCAACTAAATAAATTTGAAGATCTAACTGGCTCTATTGGGCGGGCCCTCAACGGGGAAGCTTCCAATCTAGCCAGTAGGGGGCGCTCTGAGGGGCGCTATAAAATGGGAGGCTTTTATAGGAAGGAGGATGGGGCAAGGAGGTTATTAGCAAAACAAAAGGCAGGATTGTTTCGGGCAAAGTTGCCTTAGCCCCAGGACTGTGAGGAGGGATTGGAGCCGGCCCTGGGAGAAGACCACCGCGTTTTGGTGGGGCCTGAAGGTTTCTGACTGACCTGTTAAGACTGCATTTCTGGGGGAGATTAAAAGTGTAATTTGGTCAGGTCTAAAGCCCTGGTTTGGTAAGTGTCCCCATTTGAGGCCTGTGGTTTTCTCCTTGACACATTTTACAATGGGTTATAGGTACTGTTTCCTTTTCTCCTAACAAAAACCCAGTTGGATCATGATTCCTACGTACTTTTGTGTTCAACCTGAAATACTGTGGATTAAAACAGAAAACAGACTTTATACCTGAAAAAAAATGAAGAGAAAACGTTGAGATGGGGCTGTCCAGGCTGCTGGAGCTTTACCCGATCTTACACTTTTATTAAGTCCTTTTCTTTCTTTTTTTTTTTAATGACATCTGTAGGGTTTTTTAAAAAGATTTTATTTATTTATTTGACAGACAGAGATCACAAGCAGGAAGAGAGGCAGCAGGGAAGCAGGGAGATCACCTGAGCCCACGGCAGAGGCTTAACCCACTGAGCCACCGAGGCACCCCTAAGTCCATTTCTGTGGTTTTTCTGGATAACATGCCAAGACTGCAGTCCTCCTGTCGGGCCCGGAGACAGAAGGATCGAGCAGTACTCAAAAGTTAACAGACACCAGCTTTCATGGAGATGGCATGCTAGTGAGAGGGAGAGAGAAAATAAACAAGTAAAAATACATCATAGCATGTGGGATGACAATCTGTATGTCACAGAGAAAAATTGAGCAAAGACGAAAGATAAATAAGGGGCGGGCGAAAAAGGGCTAAGCAGTCTCCCTATCTGTGAACCAGGACAATAGCCCCCACCTCATAAGGTTCTGGTGAGCAACAAATGAGTTAGTCTAGGCCTAACAAGTGCTCCACAAACGTGAACAGTAACAAGAGAAAGCGAGAGAGTTTATTACTGTAATCATAACATTTGGAGCTGTTCTGTTTGAGAGATCGGATTAATTTTCTTTAGCTCCACAGAACTGAGCTATGACCAAAGGGTGGAAGAAAGGTCCAAGGAGGCCAAGTTTGCACTGTAGGAGAAAAGCTTCCTCACAATTTGCCTCGTTCATTTCGTAAGGTAGTGAGCTGCCCGTCTGGGGAATATTTAAGCAGAGATCTGATGGCTGCCAAGTGAAGGATGTAGTTGAAAGGGTTTCTGTACTATGTGGGCAACTAACACAGCCAAGTTCTATAACTCTTTCCAAATAGCAGACTTGAATCTAACCTATATTGAATGCTACACATTCACTTGACAAATCCTTTTCTGATTCTTGCATTGGTCATTTTGGGAGATGAGACATGGAGTTTAGAGTGTAGTGCGAATACTCCTGTGCTACATCAAGACCAGCAAACGGCAGGGAGGCACCATACATTTCTGCATTATTTTCATCATGTCAAAATGTTTCCTTCGAAATGTTGTCCTTTATGTATGTTATAATATCTACAACCTAAATGATGGTCCGCTGTTTTTTCTATTGTCATGAAGATTCAGAACAGCATGGCAGTTGATGTGGGAAGCAAAGGCAAAAGAAAAAAATTAATTTCCTTACCGCTTACAGCCCATTGACAAGTCGTTAGGCAGAGGGACCTTCCTCTAGAAACTCAACTGTCTTGATGTTAATACTTTGCTAAGGGCAAAAGGCAATCTTAGCTTAACATTATCCCAACCTCCAGGATGCTGTAAGACTTCTTTAACATAAAAATTCCTTTGGGGGCACCTGGGTGGCTCAGTGGGTTGAAGCCTCTGCCTTCAGCTCAGGTCATGATCCCAGGGTCCTGGAATCAGCCCCGCATTGGGCTCTCTGCTCAGCAGGGATCCTGCTTCCTCCTCTCTCCTCTCTCTCTCTCTGCCTGCCTCTCTGCCTACTTGTGATCTCTGTCTGTCAAATAAATAAATAAAATCTTTAAAAAAAAATTCCTTTGAAAACTTCCTTTATCTCTATGCCCCAAGATATATGTTAGCAATCATTCTCCAGTGATCTACCTCTGAAGGGTCTCCTGACTGAAGGGTCTCAAAAAAAAACAGTAATAAATGACCTTTTCCCAACAATAGCTAACCCCCTCAAGGTCCTGGAAACCCTGCTTCCAAAATTCCTTAGTGACTTACACTATGCCTGACCCCCTCCCAATCTGAAAGTGTATATAATTAGTCACTTGTCATAACCCCAACTCTTTCTGCCCACCAGTTCTGTCCTGTGCTTTAATAAAATCACTGTTTTGCACCAAAGACATCTCAAAAATTCTTTCTGGACCATCCCCACACCACCAGTTACAAGCAGAAACTCCGAGATGAGACATTTGGCTTTAAATCTGAGTGACTTATTCCTCTGTCAGGGACCTGGGGCAGCCTGCTAAGGTCTCTGGGCCTCCAATGTCTCTTCTGAGTAGAATGAGCTCATTATTTACTGTTTCAAAGTGGTGTTCTAAGGATAACATGTAATAATGCACCCATAAAACATTAGCAGAGTCCCTGTAGAAGAGTCAGCCTGTAATTCACTGTTAGTAAAACTAGTTTTCATCCCCACTCCCACACACCTCTGAATGCGATGCCCATTTAATGGCAATGATCTGGAGCTTGATTTGAAGAAACCAATTGTGAAAATACGTTTTTGAGACTTTGGGGGAAATTTGCATATGACTGGGTTTAGGTAACTCAAAGAAACTACATTAGTCTTAATTTTTAATAGGCATGATAAAGGCATGTGGTTATGTAAAAAAAAAAAAAGTCCTTAACTATTTAAGACTTAACCTTATGGATAGAACTGTATAGTGTGTGGGGAGAAAAGTGAGAGCAGAGACATGCAATATTTCCCATCAGGGAAAACATTAGAGTTGCTAAAACTGGGGATGGATACCTAAGATTCTTTTTCTTTTTTTTACGATTTTATTTATTTATTTGACAGATCACAAGTAGGCAGAGAGGCAGGCAGAGAGAGGGAGAGGGAAGCAGGCTCCCAGCCAAGCAGAGAGCTGGATGCAGGGCTCTATTCCAGGACCCTGAGATTAGGACCTGAGCCAAAGGCAGATTCTTTTCTTTTTTCAAAGATTTTATTTATTTATTTGACAGAGAGAGAGAGATCACCAGTAGGCAGAGAGGCAGGCAGAGAGAGAGGAGGAAGCAGGCTCCCTGCGGAGCAGAGAGCCCGACACGGGGCCGATCCCAGGACCCTGGGATCATGACCTGAGCCGAAGGCAGCGGCTCAATCCACTGAGCCAAAGGCAGATTCTTAATCCACTGAGCCATCCAGGTGCCCCCTAAAGGATTCTTTTTACTATTTTCTCTACTTCTGTGTATATTTGCAATTTTCCTTAATAAAAAATTTTAAAATAGGCTGAAAAAAATGGCATGAACATCTACCTAGTACACTGTTGAATTATAAAATTGCACAAAACTTTAAGAATTCATTTGCGAAGGAAAAAAAAAGGAATTCATCTGGGAACAAAAGTACATGCATTGATCCATTCCACAAATAATTACCAAACCCCTACAATGTATCAGACACTGTTTTGTTGTTGTTGTTGTTTTTAATTTTGACAGAGAGAAAGGGATCACAAGTAGGCAGAGGGGCAGACAGAGAGAGAGGGGAAAGCAGGCTCCCCGCTGAGCAGAGAGCCCGATGCGGGGCTCAATCCCAGGACCCTGAGATCTTGACCTGAACCAAAGGCAGAGGCTTAACCCACTGAGTCACCCAGGTGCCCCTGTATCAGACACTGTTGAAAGCACCAAGGAAAGAAGCGACTGAGACCTACGAGACTTAGAGTTCATGCTCTACAGTGACAAGAAACAAACAAGATGCCTGAAGGAAATTGAAAAGAGGTAAGATAGAGCAGTGGTTCTCAGCTAGGATGGAGATGATTTGCACACCCTCAGGGAACATTTGGCAACATAGGGAGGCATTATTGATTATCACAAATGGGGGGGGGGGGGTGATGCTCCTGGCACCTAGAAGGTAGAGCCCTGGGGGGCTACTAAACATTAGACCGCGTACAGGACGGCTCCGCACTGTCAGGGTCTAAACGTCAATAGTGCTGAGGTTGAGAAACTCTCCAGCAAGATGGGGTGGTCAGGAGCAGCCTGTGTGAGGAGGTGCTGGCTGAACTGAGCTGAGACAGGAATGATGAGGAATAAGACATCTTCTGAGAGGAGAGGATGCGGGGGGGGGGGGGGGGGGGGCAGAGTCCTTGGAGCCGGAAAGCTTTCAGCGGAAAAGGAATAGACAGAAGGCCTTTGAAGGGAGGTGGCTGAAGGGTAAGTGGGGGGATGGGAGGTGGGTACAGGTCACAGAGGATGTTCCACTGGGGTCCATGAGCCTGAAGCACCAAGCTCACTCAAAATGCCAAGTTTCAAGCCCCACCCCAGATTTACGGAGTTCGTCTATATTTTAATGAGATCCCCATCGGGGGCATGGAGACCCACATCTCAGGGAAGTACGCTCTGGAGAATGGTTAAGGAACTTGGATCTTATTTAAGCTGCAAGTGTTGCCAGCTGAACTGGGAAGACCCCAGGCCCTCGGGCCTTGAACCAGCCAGACCTGAAAGAGTCACCAAAGGTTCTTGATACCAAAGGTGTCAGGAGGAGGAATTCAAGGACAGACACGCAGCAGAGTGGACAAGAGACACCGTGGAAAGTTTACTAAAATGAAAAGCACACGCTAGTGAGAGGGGAAGGGGAGGGAGAGAGCGGTGCACGACCTGGGGGGTGGGTTTCTGTCTTTTACTGACAGTTGTTAACAAGGGGGCGGGGATAGTCATTACTTGGGGCCGGAAGCAGGTTCAGGGGTTTCCGGTCATGGCGCCACCATCTTGGGCCTGTCTGGTGGGGTCTGGCTTCTCGCGGGGCTTCTGACCTTCCCCACAGGCGGTCGTGGCCTCCTCCTTGCTGGCCTCCGGGCATCTCATTAGAGCCTCAGTAACTACCTAGCCTGACACAAGGACCACTGGGGGACATGGGGATAGCCTGCCATGGTGACCCTCCTTCCCCGTGGTGTGAGGTACGCGGGGCAGGGCCAAGTGCAGAGGAGGGAGACAGCGGCTGCCGGCTGTGCCCGAGATGGTGGCGCGGGCTTGCGTCGTGGTGGGAACCCTGCAGCCGCAGAAGGTAAATCAGGGTTTGTTTGGAAGTCGAGCTGACAGGACGGGTTGATGGGTTAGATGCTGGTGGAAATGGGAGGATAAAAGCAGGGATGACTTTCCGGTTTGGGCTTGAGCCTGTGCGCAGATGGCACTAGGAGAGGAGTAATTCAGCCGGGTTTCCTTTGGTGTTGGGAGAGTGTGTGTGTGTTTTGTGTTTAACACATGCTACTTCTGTGGTCAGAGCTCTTCTCCTGTCCTGCATTGGACCAGTTCCCCCCAGTTGTTCTGTTGTCAGCCGTGTGTCCTTGCCTGCAACATTTCCCTTTTTTTTTTTTTTTGGTAAATATTTTATTTATTTATTTGACACAGAGACAGCAAGAGAAGGAACACAAAGCAGGGGGAATGGGAGAGGGAGAAGCAGGCTTCCCTCTGGGCAGGGAGCCCACCCCACTTGGGGCTCTATCCTAGGACCCTGCAATCATGACCTGAGCCCAAGGCAGACGCTTCATGACTGAGCCACCTAGTGCACCGCCCCCCCCCAGTGCCACACCTCCTTAACTTTGGGCTTGGCCAGTGGAATATTGGTGAAGTGGGCCAGAGCTCTAGATGGGCTTGATACCATCCCCGGAGATGTTTGGTGTTTGTTTTGAGGCATGGTTACAATAGAAACCTGTCTACTAGGCATGCACCCAGTATAAAGTAGGTGTTATTACCGTCATTTTTTAAAATATAAGAATGGTAAATCCTTGCCACTGATTAGTTGGGGGACTATTTTGGCTGTATCTGAGCTTCCTATTTTGTGGCTTTGAGCAGCGTAATCATTGCTGAGCGTGAAGTGGGGGAGGGGAGTAGGGGGTGGGAAGGAACCTGACTGAGGACAAAGGACCCTTGCTTAACTCCAGGGCTGAATCTGGATAAGGGATAATCCCAGGGGCGAGAAGGGAAAACCTGTTTTCCAACCTGCTCACTATTTCATGGAGTCTATTTAATGAGGAACGTAGCCTTTTATTCAGCAATTAGAAATCACAGATTTCAAATGCAGGATAAAAAAAGTAAAGCAGGGCGCCTGGGTGGTTCAGTTGGTTAAGCATCATCATCCTGGAGTTTTAGGATTGAGTTTTAGGATTGAGTCCCAGGATCAAGTCCCGCATCGGGCTTCCAGCTCCCTGGGGAGTCTGCTTCTCCCTCTGACCTTCTCCCTCTGACCTCTCCCTGCTCTCTCTCACTCTCTCTCAAATAAATACAATCTTTTTAAAAAAAGTAAAGCAGATGAGTTTTTAAGATAGGTAATGACGATCTCCCTCACTCTCTCATCTCTTTGTTCTGTTTCTTCAGCCAGTGGTTTGGGTACTTACTCCTGTCTTTCAGGCACTCGCTCCAGTTCACCTCAAGTACACCGATGCGAAATACAAGAGGCTTCACCTTACAGAAGCTCATCTGATAAGGGGTAGGGTTAAAAAGTCAGCAGGCCCTGGGCAATTGAAACTGAGTACCCAGAGGAGACTGGATATCCTGAAGTCAGACTTCTCAAATTCCACAAGTTGGCCTCAGGTAAGGTCTATTTTTAAAACAAACAGAAAGAGGGCCTAAAGGTATTGCTCCATTCCATGCATGGATTAGCCTGTCGGTGGAAGCCTTCAGACTCTGTCAGTTCGAAATTACCATCCCGGAGCTGAGAACAATTGTGGAGAATTCCTCTCTCGCCTGACAACAGCCCCACAACAAACAAACAAACACAAAAACAAAGCAGAAGAGACAAAGCCAGGGTTTATTTGTTCTCCGGAGTGGGGCTCCCCTCTCAGGTATGCTCCGAGTAACAACAGCTTTCCCCACCGAGGCTGAGGAACTTATCCTCCAAATTCATGTTTTCCTTCCAGAGTATAGCATTATCTCTGGTGATTAGCTGTCCAGCAGGGGTGGGGGGTGGAGAGGGGAACCAGGACGGGACACATTTCCCAGCATCCCCTGCAGTTTGGAGGAGGGTTGGTCCACAGACTGATTCTCTGCAGTATAATATGGGTGGAAGTGAGGTGTCTGGGCCAAAGCCTTTAGGAGATGGTCACATTCTCCTTTCTGGCCCCATGTGGACGACTGCTGTGAGAGATGGGGACTCCCAGATAAGGGGTCACACCAGCAAAACCTACCTGCCAACCAGAAGCAAATGACAATTAAGTGAGCAAGACATTTATTACAGTTGAATTAAGCGCCTGACATTTTGGAATATCACTGTTACAGCACCTAGCAATAGTCTAAGCAATATATATGCCTTCCGTGTTCTGGAGTATACAGACGTAGCAACCATTCTTCAGGGAGGCAATGTTTACCAAAGTTTCCTCACTTTCCCCAGCTCAGGAACCCATCCTGATGCAAATGACATCAGAGGAATTTGGTGATGTTCGCCTTGTCCTGTGTCTGGGCACATGACCTTATCAACAAGTCTAGGCTTTGGCATGTCTGCCAGGCAGTATCTGGGCAGGTGGGGGGAAATGCGCCTTCCCCAGTCCTTGCCTGAAGTTTAACATCCAGTTTGGAAATCAGGCTGCTGCTGCATGTCAAATTAACGTGGATCCTCCAGGCAAGAATGGAATGTTTGGTTCTCATTGATAGGATTTCAGCTTGAAACTTTTGGTAGCCTATGGATTTGAAAGGTCACGTTTCCCAGCTAGCAGGAAGCACTCAGAGAAGGGGCTCATTTGCGTCTCTGTGGGGGCTGCATGACATGGGGAGAGACTGTTCCCCGTTAGCTATGCAGTTGGCTTTAGCAAACATGTCTGTTATCCCAGCCTGCCGACCGCGCAGGCCGGATTTTTACATTCCAAGGTAACGCGTGTCCTCACTCCTCTGTCATGCCATGCCCACTCCTGTTTTACTGTGTCTCCGAACTCAACCCCATCCCTGTGCTCAGTCCTTCAAAGTTTTATGGTTTTTGTGCCTGTCATTCTTTGAGGGATCTGTGGGGCCCTCGGGCCCTCAAGAACGTCTGGCCCCGGGGCGCCTAGGTGGTTCAGTGGGTTACAAGCCTCTGCTGCCTTCAGCTCGGGTCATGATCCCAGGGTCCTGGGATCGAACCCCATATTGGGCTCTCTGCTCCGTGGGGAGCCTGCTTTCTCCTCTCTCTCTGCCTGCTTGTGATCTCTGTCTGTCAAATAAATTTTTAAAAAATTAAAAAAAAAAAAGAACACCTGGCCCCTTCTTGCAGGAGCACTTCTCCCGGCAGGTGCTGGGAACGGACAGAAGGGAGCCCTCCTGCTTCCAGAAGCCCTCTTGGAGGCAGTCTTGATTCTCAGTGGGCGTGGCCAGGTGCCTTGAGCCCCACTGCCAGTAATGTCAGGAATGGCCAGGCATTTAGGAGCTGCGGATCCCCAGATAAAAATAACCCACTGATCGTTCAGAGCGGACAGTGGAAAGGTATTCCTACACGTATTTCGAGTGCTGTACTGGTGCCTGGAGCATTTCATAACTGCATTCTTCTGCTTGACGGGTGAGCTGAGTATCGGGGGAAACGCACTGATGTCTGCCACTTACTTTAAAAGGCATGAAACGAAAAGTAAGGATTGATGTACATCAGAGAGAGAATAGGGGGCTGAATGGAAGGCTGGATTATAGTGCACTAAGCAACGGTCCAGAGCTGGTCCCTTCTAAGTGTACTTTCTGCCCTCTCAGCCCCTGGCCTCCGGGGCTTCTGCTCGTGTCTCCGTGGGACCTGGGGCCAGATGCAGAGTTCAGGCTCCAAATCCATCTCGGAGCTCTCCTGGCTGGTCACTAGGACCTCCTTCCCCCACCTTCCAGCTGTTTTTGTGATGCCTTTGAGAAAGACACAGGTTTTCTTCGAGGAAGAATTCGTCCTGACCCTACAGTATCAGGTAAAGAATTTTCTTGTTCTGCTCCACGGGGTCTAAGAGTTCACTTGTGTTCCCCGTAGCTCCTGTGGCCCTCTGTGTGCATGCTGCTGTGGGCCCCAGGAGGCTGACCTACCTGTATGCAGGCAGCCGAGGCTCTTCAACCGAAGGCCCGCAGGCACACACCCGTGGCCGGGCAGGTGGTCTTTTTTTTTTTTTTTTTTTTTTTGAGAGTTCATGCTTTATTTTTTTTTTAATTTTTATTTATTTTTTCAACGTAACAGTATTTATTGTTTTTGCACAACACCCAGTGCTCCATGCAATACGTGCCCTCCGTATTACCCACCACTTCGTTCCCCCAACCTCCTACCCCCCCGCCTTCAACCTCCCACCCTTCAAAACCCTCAGGTTCTTTTTCAGAGTCCATAGGCTCTCATGGTTCACCTCTTTATGACCTGTTGCAGCAGGGGGAGCGTGGGCCAGGTGGGAGCTGCCGGGTGCCCCCAGAAGAGGGTGTCAGAGAGGTCGTGGCACAGAGCCTGAACTTGTGTCAGGGAATTTGGGGGAGGGCTCCCGGAAGCGGGGCTTTGCTCTGGGCTGGGAGCTGCCCGGGAGGTGGGGGAGGTGTTCTTTATCCGGCTGCTTAATAGGTCTGATGGAGGAGGAAGACTGTGCCGGGAGGCGAAGGCTGTAATGGGTGAAGGTTCCGCAGTTTGGCGAAGCCTCTCTCCTGGCGGGATGTTTGATCTCCGCGGTGGCATGGACGGCATTCCTGTTTTCCTCCACGTTCACACACAGCTGTTGAGTGACCTTGTGTCATCTCCGTCCATCGTAGTGACGGAATGCTGTCCCCTGAAATCACTTGTGTTCAACAGAACACTGAGACCGGGCTGATGGGCAGGTGTTGAGGGCAGCATTCCTCCTCCTTGGGCACCCTGTTGCCTGTGGCTTCTGGCTCCGGATGGGCCATGGGGAGCCATAGCAGATGCTGGAAGAGGGAGAGAGGAGAGAAGTCTGGGTACGTATGCCCCCAGGCCCTCGCCCTCCTGGGCCACCTGTGGCTGGCTACACGTTCTCCTTCAGAGGTCGCACACAGCACCTCTTCAGAGAGCCTCTCTACATGCCTCGAGTCTTCTAGGTCTCCAGAAGAGCCTCCTTGTCTCCTCCTCCTCGCCGGGGGTGGGGGGTGAGGGTGGGGGCCGCTGGTGCATCTCCACCATTGCTGGCCCTTCAGTCTAGCTCTAGCCCACGGTTTGTAAACAGCTCCTTGGGAGACCCTCGCATTATCCAAGCTGAGTGTGCTGTCTGATGCCCGTTGAGAGTCTCCCCGAAACAGGAGGCTCCCCAGAACACAGGCTCCTTATTCCTTCGACAGTTATGGGCTCTGATAGCACTTTGTATGTTTGTTTTTTAAAGATTTTATTTATTTGACAGATGGAGATCACAAGTAGGCAGAGAGGCAGGCAGAGAGAGATGGGAAGCAGGCTCCCCACTGAGCAGAGAGCCTGATGCTGGGCTCGATCCCAGAACCCTGGGATCATGACCTGAGCCAAAGGCAGAGGCTTTAACCCACTGAGCACCCAGGAGCCCCTCTGATAGCACTTTGTATTGAAATTAAGCATTATGAAGATGGCAGGATCCTTCTGGAGCACATGACCACCAGCTTTAGTCCCCAGCCCCAAACCCAGTGGAGGAGTGCCAAGGGAAAGAGCCCGCCAGCCAAGGCAGCACCTTTGGGGGCAAATAAGCAGGTGTGTGTGCAGAATAGCAGCTGTGAGCCTGAAAAGGGCTCGGGCAGGCAGGGCCTGTGTCATCCCAATTCCCTCCTGGGCCAGATCAAGACAGCTGGTGTCTGCATGAGAGGAGGGGCCCCTGGGCAGCCTCGGGGACGGTGTGCTGAGGCAGGCTCCGGAAAGGAGGGTGTAGGTTGGTCTGCAGTTGACTCGGTTGGCTCAGGTCCTCGCAGTGAATGTGGGGCACAGAGCAGTCATCCCAAGCCTCCTCGCTCCAGACAAGCTTCTTTCCCCCACAAAGCTGTTTGGGCCAGAATCTCTGCTAGGTGATGAGAATTGGTCAATATTAGACCCTTAAGAAAGACAAATGGTAAAAATGGGGGGAAAATACAGATAACTCATATCTTAGAGAAAGAGCTAATCTCGGTAAAATAGAAAACAACCCAGGAGCGAAAGGAGCAAAGGACATCAATTATTCGTTCACAGGAAATGACACATGAAAGTTTCTCTGTAGAGAACAGGTATATTTGTCAGAGGGCACTTCTCCAGAAAAGATCCTTCCAACTGTTGGATACAATGCTTGGTAAAATTTCTACCTAATTCCATCCCTTTGTTCAAAAGCTGACTTTTGAGTCCAGGACTTGGGTGCCCGCAGTGTGCTTGGGAAGTGACCCCAGGAAACCCAATTCATTTTCTTTTTTTTAGATTTCATTTATTTATTTGACAGAGAGATAGCGAGAGAGGGAACACAAGCAGGGGGAGTGGGGGAGGGAGAAGCAGGCTACCCACTGAGCAAGGACCCCGATGCGGGGCTTGATCCCAGGACCCCGAGATCATGGCCAGAGCCAAAGGGAAATGCTTAACTAACTGAGACACCCAGGTGCCTCTAAACCCAAGTTCAGAAATAAAGGGGGAAAAAGTTAAAAAAAAAAAAAGCATGCAGCAGTGAGGGAGTCAACTAAGTGAAAAGTAGCAGAAAGGTTATGTTAGCTTGTTGGTCACTGTCCGGTCAACTGGGCCCAGTCCCACCCCGTACGCTCAGGACACTCCTGGCAGGGGTAGGGAGCCCGGGCCACTTACCCACAGTCCCCACCCCCCTTTGGGTGAGGGTTGCCCCTAGGGGTGGCATCTGCCCTGCTCTTCCAGTTCGGGCTGCATTTATGCACAGGAGCCGGAATCCTCAGTGTTAGGGAAAGATCTCAGATGGAGAACAACAGCAGGCAGCTGGGAACTTGTTACCTTGCAGGAAACCGTCTGCCTGACATGGTCCGAGGGGACATGGGGTTATACATCAACAGCGTTCTTTACAAGGCTCTGCCTCGGAGAATGTAGGGAACACCTGGTAACATCTGTCGCTGCCCCCTTCAAGCCCCATCCACAGAGCAGCTGTGACTTCTGTCTTCCAATACATGTCCACGTACTGTGGCCCTGCTGCCCACAGCCCAATGCACAGAGACGGGATCTGGTCCCAACACCCCACCCAGGCCGGGCAGAAGGGAGTGATGAAGTTCTAGAATATAGGTGAGGTTCGGTGGGGTGAGGTCCGGAGCCGATGACCAAGAAAGAATTCTTGAGACATCTTTGGTACAAAATAGTGGTTAATTAAAGCAACGGGGACAGGACCTGGGGGCAGTGAGGGTGAGGGCAGTGGGGTGGTGGGGGACAGCAGGTTACGGTAGGATAGGGTTGGGAGAAGGTAAGGAAAAGGGAGGTTTCCATAGAACTTTCATATTCTAAAAAGGACCTACAAGATACCGGAGGCCTTGTGGCTTTGCCATTGTCAAGGTCATTTTACCCCTCTACCAAAGTATTAACATTAAGATAGCTGGGGGATTCCTAAACAATGTCACATATGTCCCACCCAGGAGTGGGGATGGGGGAGGGTTGCAGGGTGGTCAGCTTTTACTTTGTCCTCAGCCAGCCCTCCGTTCCCTCATCAGGAGGACCCTCATCAGGAGGACTTGCTCGTTTCGTTTTGACTGAATGGCGCAGCGCTGCGCCACCTGTCACACCTGTAGCAGGACCGCGTAGGAGGTTCCAGAGGGCAATTCTCATGCATGGTGTGGTCCTGAGAAGGAAAGGTAGGTGGTGTCTGGATGGACAACGTTGGGGGCGGTGGGGGGGCGTGGCCTCCCTCTTATATTTCTCACTCAGGCATTGAACGACAGGGAGAGAGGACTCGGGACCAGTGTCTGCTCCCGGGGAACACGAACTCCAGTCCCTGTGAACATGTACACTCGTGCTGATGGGGATGTAGAACATCAGTGAGGTTCAGTGGGGTGAGCTCCGGAGCCCATGACCAAGAAAGAATTCTTGAGATGTCTTTGGTGCAAAATGGTGGTTTTTTAAAGCACCCGTGGGCAGAAGGACCTGCTGTCCAGGGTTGTGAGACGAGGCTCATTGTGTACGAGGGGGTTGGAGGAGGTTTCGGAAAGAACTTTCATATGCTAAAGAAGTCTCACTGGATACCGGAGGCCTCACCATTATCAAGGTTGTTGACCCCTCAAGGGAAGTATTAGCATTTAGATAGTTGGGAACTTGGGGGAAAGGTCCACTCGGTCTCTGGCCTGCAAGTTGCAAAGACCTTAATTGTATTTACATTTCCTTCTGGAAGCTCTTGCTCAGGCTTTTGTAAGTAAGCTGAGGGAGACTTGCAGAGGACTGTGATCTCTACAAGTTAACTATTTGTTTTTCCTTTAGGGCAGCCAGGAGTACCTGAGGACAGTCACACATACCCATGGAGGGGTGGTTTGTGGGGTGTCAGCTTCTGCTTTGTCCTCAGCTTGCCTTCTGTTCCTTCACCAATGCCTCGTACACAACAGTAAGGGGACAGGGTGGAGTAGCGGGCAGAACCGGGAGTCGGAGGAGTCTGAGAACATTGCTGCCTGGGAACGTGTGGAGCTATTCTCGGAGGAGGGGGGACAGGAGGGCTAGGCTGGGCCTCCAGAGGCTGAAATGGAGAGCGATGCAGGGGTGAGGGGGTGCGGGAGAACGGGTGTCAGGACTTTGAGCCCTGGGGTACAAGGCCAGTGCAGTTCTGAAGTGAATCAGGAGGGATTTGGAAGCCTCTGGAGGAAGCATGTAGGCACTTGGGGAAATACTAAAAAATGTGCATTGGAAGATTGTTCTAGAAGAAAGCTATACAGTAGCCGGATTGGGTTCTGGGAGGGGAGCACTGTGTGGGTGGTGTGGGGGTGTTGGCCCAACCAGACCATCCACAGGCACACCCTGAAACCCAACGGAAAAAGCCTTTGCTGGGTGCCATCTTCCAGCCCCCACTGGAACGGGGCTCTCACTCCTCAATACCTCTCAGTGGTTTTTGAATGAATAACGGCGTCCATAATGGCTACTGCAGCTCCCCTACCCGTCCTGCATTCCTGTGCCCTCACTAGCATCCCCACAACCCCAGCAACTGGAACACAGTCCTCGGGCCTTGGAAGGAAGTCCGCTTCTGTTTCCCTCATCGCCTCCCCAACTCTAAGCACTACACGCTCATCAGTCTGCACACAGAGGCCGCTCCTGGGGGTTTTCCTGCTTCTGAAAATTAGAAAAAAAGACTTTTAAATATCCGGATAATCTCAAAAAGCTACACGGAGCTGTGTGATTTTAAACATAGTGTGTATTCTGCCTAGTGACTGGTGAGAAAGCAGGCTCAGGGACACTAGTGGCTGGTTGACACTGAGCTGGCCAGCCCTGGGCTCTAGACCATTCAATGACAGTCAGGGACTCTGTGGTCACAGTGGACCCGGTCCCAGGTCCCGCGTCCCCCACACAGGGAGACTAAGGGGTGGTGAATAAAAGGGATTCTTTCTCTGGCAAGTTTTGTTTCCCCATTGTGATTATGAGATTAGAGAGAAGAAGGACAATAGGAAAATCTTCATTTGAAAGTCGGAGGAGATAAAAGGCAGGGGAGAATTCGAGAAGGTAGGAAAGGGAGTGAGACCGGAAGGCGGAAGGCGGGGTTCCCGGGAGTGGGGCGGCCTCCTCCGTCTGCTGTTACCTCCGCGTGCTCTGCGGGATTCCAGGGGAGGTTGGGGGTGGGGGGACCAGGAAGGGTATGGGATGACACCAAGTGAAACCTGAAGAAACGCAGCCCTGCTGAGAGAAGTGAGCTGGAGAGGGCCGAAAACTGCCTCCCGGCTCCTCGCCTTGTGGCTTATCCGTGGGATGTTTAAGGAGTCAGTCTACCGGGAGAGGAAGGGTGCTGCCCGGCACAGAAGTTGGGGCGCTGAGGACCCCAGCGCGGGTCACAGGACAGTTTGACTTCCATCAGAGCTGGCGCCAAATTTCTCCTCGTCTGCACCACCAGGCCTTGCGTCTCTGCTTCTCCAAGGAGCCCAGTCTTTGGCGCGGATGGAGGCGGCCACTGCTTTACGCTTCTCTGCGCCCCGCTCCCTTCTGTCCTTCATGTTGGTCAGCTGCTTGGGCCTGCTCTCAGGTAGGGACTCCTGTCTCGAGCTCCCGCCAGCTCCTCAGAGGGGAAAGCGCGGCCCTGCAATCTACACCGAGGAAGAGCGAAGAAGGCCTGCGGTTGGGGTCTGGCAGCTCGCATTCTGCGTGAGCTCCTGGGATGTCGACCAGCGCGGTCAGATAGCAACCCAGGGAGAGCCACAAAGGCGGGCTGCATGTAACAATTTTAGGTTTTCCAGTAGCTGCCTTTAGAACAGCAAAAATAAACATGAAATAGATTTTGATAATGCATTTTGTTTAACCCCAAATAACCAGAATATTGTTATTTAAACTTTTAATTAATGTAAAATATGAACAGTGAGCTATTTGACCTTTTTTACTCTAACATTTCCAAATTGTGTGTATTTCACACTTACAGCACATTCCAGCAGGCACTGGCCTGTGGCTGCTATAACGGACAGCCTGAGTGTTAGGGAAAGTCGAAGCACAGGGTCTGCAGGAGGTGCTCTATGGACTCTGGTCCCAGGTCCACAGCTTTCCATATGGGAAGCATGTATGTGCTCCAATAAATATTAGCCTCACTGGGTATCCCCACCAAGCGTCTGTGGCTGCCAGCCAACCTCAGCGGCCTGCCCCCAGAATCCTCTGGTCAGGAAGCCCCTGTGGCCTTAGGAAGATTACTTCTGTCCCCTGGAATATCCGCTTCCTTTCCTGCCTTAGATCTTTGATAACTGTGCCCTCTGATTCTGCTCCTTTATTGAACAGCCCCGTTTACTGTTGTGGGGCCAGCTGGCCCCGTCCTGGCCATGGTGGGAGAAGACACCATGTTCAGCTGCCACCTGTCCCCCGAGAAGGACGCAGAGCACATGGAGGTGCGCTGGTTCCGTGCTCGGTTCTCCCCGGCGGTGCTCGTGTATAAGGGTGGACAGGAGAGGACCGAGGAACAGATGGAGGAGTACCGGGGAAGAATCACCTTGGTGAGCGACCACATCAACACGGGGAGTGTGGTGCTTGTCATACACAATGTCACAGCCCACGACAACGGCATCTACCACTGTTACTTCCAAGAAGGCAGATCCTACGACGAGGCCATCCTGCGCCTGATGGTGGCAGGTGAGTCATTGCATTTTGCTGGTTGCTTTTTTCAGGGTGACCCTTAGGGGAGGTTTCCCTCCTCACTCAGGCCCTGTTGCAGCCCAGCAGACTTCAAACAGGGAAGGTGGTGGGACGCCTGTGTGGCTCAGTGGGTTAAGCATCTGCCTTCGGCTTAGGTCATGATTCCAGAGTCTTGGCTCCTTGCTCAGCTGGGAGCCTGCTTGTGCTTGCTCTCTCTCTGTCAAATAAATAAAATCTTAAAAAACAAAACAAAACAAGAACAGGTAAGGTGGGGGTGCCTGGGTGGCTCAGTGGGTTAAGCCTCTGCCTTCAGCTCAGGTCATGGTCTCAGGGTCCTGGGATCGAGCCCCACATCGGGCTCTCTGCTCAGCAGGGAGCCTGCTTCCCTTCCTCTCTCTCTGCCTGCCTCTCTGCCTACTTGTGATCTCTCTGTCAAATAAACAAAATATTTAAAAAAAAAAAAAAAAAAGAACAAGTAAGGGGGCTTCCTCTTCCTCAAGGACCAAATGAGTGGGTTTGCCCTGCCACACTGTAGGGCATCAGTTCCTGAGAAGCACACACAGCACTCCGCTGTAGCCTTGAGCCAGAGAGAGTGTTTAACTCCTACAGATAATCCTTTTTTTGTTTGTTTTTTAAGATTTTATTTATTTGATCGAAAAGCAGGGGGAGCAGCAGAGGGAGAGAAACAGGCTTCCCACTAAGCAGGGAGTCAATGGAAGGCCCCATCCCAGGACCCTGGGATCATGACTCCAGCTGAAGGCAGACTCTTAACTGACTGAGCAACTCAGCCACCCCGCTCTTCCTCTTTAATAGATACTACAAATTTGTTTTCCAAATTTCCTTTTAAGTGTTTTTTTTTTTTTTTTTTTTGAACTTATTTGACACAGAGAGAGAGTACAAGGAGGCAGAGCAGCTGGCAAAGGGAGAGGGAGAAGCAGGCTCTCCATTGAGCAGGGAGCCCAATGTGGGGCTTGTTCCTAGGACCCTGGGATCATGACTTGAGTGAGCCAAAGGCAGCCACCTAACTGACTAAATTTATAGGGGTACCCAGGTGCTCCTATAAATTTGTTTTCTAAAACGCCAGTGTACACTCTTAGCAATAGCATATGATGCTCCATACATTTTTCGTCAAGTCCAAAGACAAGTGTTTCACATTTGATTTCAATCCATTCTTTCTTTTTGAAGAAAGATTTTTATTTATTTGAGAGAGAGAGGGTACAGGTGTGTGGGGTGGATGGGGAGAAGGGCAGAGGGAGAGGGAGAAGCAGACTCCGTACTGAGCAGGGAGCCTCACTCCGAGCTCAGTTCCAGGAGCCCAAGATCATGACCTGAGCCAAAGACAGCCACTCAACCAGCAGAGTCAAGCAGGTGCCCCGCCATTTCTTCTTTCTAGTCAGTTCCCATGACTGGGAGGATGAAACCCCATCCCAGATCCTTTTCACTCCCTTTCCTGCCTTTTCTCCTCTGCTCTGATAGCCTTCTACATAGTATGCATTTTACTTAGCTATCTTGCTTATTACTATGTCCCTTCTGCTAGAGGGATATTTACTATTTTGCTTCTGTTGTAAGCCCATGTCTAGAACAGAATCTGGGGCATAAGAGCTGCTCAAGAAACAGTAACTGAATGAATGAATGAATGAATGAATGAATCTGTCCCCTGAAAGCTGCAAGTAGTCATCATACCATGCCTGCGCTGGCTCCATTCAGAGCGCGAGATCCAGCCTGAGCCTGAGCCTGAGTCTGTGGTCGTACCGTATTTTTCATCATTGTTGATGTGTGTGTTAGTCAGGACATGCTAGGAGATGCGCTGGTAACAAGCAGCCCTCCGAACCCAGTAGGTTAAAAGAACAAAGGTCTGTTTCTGACACGTGAGACATGTCCTCTGGAGTCAGATGGGACTCTGGTTTTCACGGACCTCCCTCAGGGATCTGGAGCTTTGTCGTTCACCTTAGCAGAGGGAAAGAGAACCTGGCAAATACCTACTGCCTGTGAGGAGCTCTATGTCCTTCTGACTGGTATCGCATTGACCAAAGCAAGTCACATGGTGGTCCTTCCAGTACGGGAGAGGGGAATTATGATCCCAACCACGTTGCCCAGGGAAATGACAATTTTTTTTAAAAGATTTTATTTATTTATTTGACAGATAGAGATCACAAGTAGGCAGAGAGGCAGGAAGAGAGAGAGGAGGAAGCAGGCTCCCCGCTGAGCAGAGAGCCCGATGTGGGGCTAGATCCCAAGACCCCAGGATCATAACCTTTAAAAAGGCCAAAGAAAAAAAAATTCAGAGTGGGAAAATTTCTTTATGCACTCCCTCACATCACAGACATTCGATACATCGTTCAGAAAATACTTAACAGACCGCTTCTATGTTTAAGTCACTGTTCCAAGTAACAGGTCAAAACACTGAAGAAAAGACGCGAAGGTTCCTGTCCTCATGGTGCCCATGTTCTGCAGAGTGCAGAGAGCCAATCAATACAGTATTTAAGAAAAAAATGTATATAATATTTAAACTGTATCCTAGCTGGTGGTGAGCACTGTAGAGAAAATAAAGCAGAGAGGGGCTGAGAGTGCAAGGTGGGGGCTGGGAGAGTAGCTCCCCTAATGGGATGGCAGGGGAGCACAACCAGAACGAAGTGAGGGTGAATTGTACCCCTCGGGGCTCAGAGGACCCTGCATGAAGTCCCAGCACAGCACCCGGCAGCTGGGGTCTGGAGAGGGGACCATAGACTTTCTCATCACACTCTGACTGTCGGAGTGAGAAGAGCCACTGTCCGTAATTGCATGGGGACAACATAGGGACGTCCCTCATCTTAATAGTAATTTTGTCGTTTTTGACCTTTCCCCATATGCCACTGTATTGAGAGTGACTGACACGTCCAGATGATTTCTTTAAAGCATGATAAAGTATCAAGCCCGTTGGCCCCACAGGAAAACAAGAGAATTTGACCAGAGGATTTGGGCAAGGCTTCAGAATAGAAGTGGCATATAAACCGGGATTTCTAGGAGTTTATTAATAATGGTTTTAAGGTATGAATGACCTCACTCTTGAGGCCAGTGTATTATACTTTAAAAGAAATGTTTGAAGGCTGGAAGAGCTTTAAAATGCACCTAAATAAATCAATGGCATTTCAGTCAATCTGACTAATGGAAGTAAGGCTTAGAGGACAGGGGGTAAACATGACCTTGGCCTGGCCTGCCCCAGTCTGAACTGAGTTGTACAACTGTTTATTGTTTTTGTTGCTTGTTTGGTTGGTTGGTTGGTTGGTTCACTGGCTGGTTGATTTTGTCTTTTAATTTTTTTTTTTTTTTTTTTTTAGATTTTATTTATTTGACAGAGAAAGATCACAAGTAGACAGAGAGGCAGGCAGAGAGAGAGAGAGGGAAGCAGGCTCGCTGCCGAGCAGAGAGCCCGATGTGGGACTCGATCCCAGGACCCTGAGATCATGACCTGAGCCGAAGGCAGCGGCTTAACCCACTGAGCCACCCAGGCGCCCCGATTTTGTCTTTTAAGTCTGTTGTCTCAAACTTGCCATGACTGAACCCCATGGAACCCCATTTTGTAGAATTTCCTTCCAACTTGCCGAATTCTTTTGAATCTTAATCACAGTTCAGTTTCTGCACCAGCCTGTCAGTGTGCAGTTGTTTTTTTGTTTTTGTTTATTTCTTTTCGGCAAAAATCAGATGGCGCAGGTAGTGCTGAGACTTACATGATTGCTTTAATTTTGTCTTTTGTCTTTTAATTTGTTTTCATTTTGTCTTTTAATTTTTTGGATCACCGTAACAAAGGAATTAGGTAAAAGAAGTTTGGATGTGAGGCTTCTGTGGCTCAGTGGGTTAAGAGTCTGCCATTGGCTCAGGTCATGATCCCAGTGTCCTGGGATGGAGTCCCGCCCCAGGGCCCTGCTCAACAGGAAGTCTGCTTCTCCCTCTGCCCTTCTCCCCCACCCCCAACTTATACTTGCTCTGACTCTCTTAAATCAATAAAAAGATTTTAAAATTTATTTATTTGAGAGAGTGGGGGTGGGAGCAAAGGGAGAGGGACAAGCAGATTCCGTGCTTAGTGTAGAGCCCCACATGACTCGATCTCAGAACCCTGATATCACGACCTGAGCTGAAACCAAGAGGATGTTTCACTGTCTGCGCCACTCAGGCACCTCAATAAATAAAATCTTAAAAAAAAAAAATGATTGGTTGAGGTTGTGTTGTCCAAAAATAAACAGGAATTTTATTTTGCTGAGCTGTTCTAAGATAAATCTAATTTAATTTCATTAAGAACTTTGGATGATCTCTAGACCCCCTGGCTGAAGGGGCAGAAGTCTCCTAGGTCTTGAACCACTAATCTCTTTTATTAGAGACTTTTTTTTAAGATGTTATTTATTTATTTATTCGACAGAGAGATGCAGCTAGAGAGAGAACACAGCAAGGGGAGTGGAAGAGGGAGAAGCAGGCCTTTCAATCCCAGGACCCTAGGACCATGACCTGAGCTGAAGGCAGACGTTTAACAACTGAGCCACCCAGGCGTGCCTTTTATTTTTTTATTTTTTTAAAGATTTTATTTATTTATTTGTCAGAGAGAGTGAGCACAGACAGAGTGGCAGGCAGAGGGAGAAGCAGGCTCCCCGCTGAGCAAGGAGCCGGATGCGGGGCTCGATCCCAGGACCCTGGGATCATGACCTGAGCCGAAGGCAGAGGCTTTAACCCACTGAACCACCCAGGCGCCCCCAGGCGTGCCTTTTAAAGACAAGAATAAGTTGGGAAGAGCCTGGACTCGGGATTTTCTGTGACGTTCTGCTGACATTGAGGAGGTGATATTGTAATCCTGAGGATCCCAGGAGCACCCAGATCTTTCTAATTGGTAGATGTTGTGGAGAGATATAAGGACATCCCCTGGCTAATTGAGACTCTGGGAGGTATATGTCTCTGAACTGGGGTAGGGATTGGTTCTGCATTCTAGTTCTTTCTATTCTCTCAGAAACCAACTACTCCTGATGACCTGTGGTCACATGCAGCCCTAAGCCGGGAGAGAAGGGACTATGTCTTGATGTCAGGAAGTTTCCCAAGATTCTGCTGGCCTGGCAGACTTCTGTCCTTATCAGATTATTCCCGAGCTTTGGGAGACCAGCACTGTGAAGAAGCCCTCCCAGGACGGAGAGTGAAATCTTCAACCTGCTTGTTTTGGGTCAGAGCAGAGACACTCACCCAGAAGTGAGACAAGCAGACCCTCTAACTGAATGAGTCAATCGGCAGTCACTTGGTCGGAGACAGACAGGTGTGTGCCACTGTGATGGGGTCACGGGTGGAGCACGAAGCCAAGTACATTGTCACCTTGCCCTCCGAGAGCTCCCGATTTATTGGCATATTGGTTTCCTGATGTCCAGCACTAGGGCCTTCTTCCTTCCTCTCCTCCATCCCTCCTTTCCTCCCTCCCTCCCTTCGAGGACGGGGACCTGTGGGAATGCAGGGAATACACCCAACCAGTTCTCTGGCCACTGGCCCCTTGCTGCCTTCCCCGTCCTTGGCTCTCCCCGTGGAGAGCTGATCTAAGACACTTAGGCTGAGACACCATTGCCTCGTTAGCTGCTTCCTGGTGTCTGTCCCCAGGCCTGGGCTCTAAGCCGCTCATTGAAATGAAGAGCCAGGAGGATGGAGGCGTGCGGCTGGAGTGCACGTCCGGAGGATGGTTCCCGGAGCCCCATGCGGTATGGAGGGACCCTCACGGTGCGATCATGCCGGTGCTGGAGGAGGCTTACATGGTGGACACAGAAGGCCTCTTCACGGTCACCACGGCCGTGGTCATTAGGGACTGCTCAGTGAGGAACGCGTCCTGCTCCGTGGTCAACACCCTGCTTGGCCAGGAGAAGGAAACCATGATTTTCATCCCAGGTTGGTTCCCTGCCCTCTGGAGGCTCATCACGCCGAGGTAGGGTCTTTGGACAGACCGGAGCCTAGAACAGGGATGGGGAGATAGAAGCAAGGGGCCCTGAACCCCAAGGCCTCTCCTCCTGTCTTGTCTCAAGGAGAAAATCAAAGTCTTCTCTGAGAGTTGTTTCTCTGTCCTGGTCCTTATCCTGCAACATTTTTTTTTTTTTAAGTTTAAGTAATCTCTGCACCCAGCATGGGACTCGAACTCATAATACCCTGAGATCAAGAGTCCTGCACTCTCCTGACTGAACAAGCCAGGTGCCCCCTGCAGCCATTTTTAAACATTTAGAACAATCATAAATGGAGAGTGGTACAGGCAAGGGAGCCCTACACTCAGGGGGCGGGGGATTTTCTATCTACAGACATGCAAGAATTCATCCAACAAATACTTAAAGTATCACCTGTGTTCAAGGCACTGTTCTCAAGACCGAAAATAAATCAGTGAACAGAATACATAAAGATCCCTACCATCCCTAACATTCTAGGGTGGCAGAGAGCTATAACTGAAATAATTTAACTGTAGATTATATCAGATGGAGATAAGTACTGTAGAAAAACTTAACTGGGGGAGAGGACCGGAAGTGCTAGGGTATAGGGGAGTTGTAGTTATAAAGAGGATGGTCAAGGAAGTCTTCACTTGAAAAGATGGCAGCTGGGCAAGTAAGGAAGGAGCTGTGCAGATACTTGAGTTGCTTGCTTGTCTGCAACCCAGGGAGCAGGAACAGCACATGCAAAGGGCCTGAGGCAGGAGCATGTCTGGCAGCTTTAAGGAAGCCCAAGGGGCAGGTGTGGCATGTGGTCAGGCAGGAAGAGTTGGGTGAGTCTGTGTGACACAGGGTTTTGAGCAGAGAAGTAGCAGAATCTCACTCAGCCTGCTGGGCTGACAGATTGCAGAGGGTATGGACAGAGGCAGGGATTGGGGAATTGCAAGCTTTCAGGCAAAAAGGAGTGGTGGTTCATGCAGGGTGGTGGCTGTGGTGATTCATTGGTGGCTGTGTTCACCCTGGTCCTTCCCATGGTGACCCCAGGGGTCCCTGCTCTTTTGGCTCCTGGGCCCCCAGCCCTGGCAGCTGCTGTGGGATGAGCCAGTGCAGAGTCAGGGTCTCTGTCCCGGGTTTCAGAGAGAGGAACCAACAGAGCGGGGACCCCAGGGAGCACTTCCCATGGGCATCGTGAGGGGCTCTGTCATCGGGGGTCTCCTTTCTCTCACTGAATGGGACTCTTCCGGTTCCCTTTTCAGAATCCTTTGTTCCCAGCACGTTTCCCTGGACGGCGGGCCTCGCTGTTCTCCTGCCTTCTCTGCTTCTCTTCACCGCCGGGAGCATCTGTCTCATCAGGAAACTCCACAGGGGAAAAGAGGATGAAAGAGAAGAGAAAGAAATTGCATGTAAGGAACTGGAGACAGACCAGATGGAAAAAGAGAAAGAACGTCAAATAAGAGGTAAAAGAATAGGAGGATAGGTCCCTGTCCCACAGGGCCACAGTTCTGGCAGCTAGAAGCCTGGGGACAGGGAGGAAATGACCAGAGGCTGCATCAAGGGGACCCCGTGGCATCCGGGGATCCCACCCCCCACTTCTGCCTGCTTGCTCCCATTCCTGCGGACTCAGCACCAGGCTGCCGAACAGACACAAACCTAATAAGTTCCCATAACATCCAGCCACCAGCGCATGGATTGTTTTTGGAATCTCTAGAAGCAGTGTGTGGGGAGGGAAGTGTTCATGAAGGGTCCTCCCTCCCTCGTTTAACACAAACTCAGATTCTCTGATTTCTTCTACTGAAGACATGAACTGGTTTCTGTCTCTTTGTCAGAGCAACTTGAAGAAGAACTACGTAAGTGTACCATTTCCTGAAGTAGTCCTTGCAGGTTTGCGCTCTGCTCGGTCAGCCAGCAGCTCCTGAAGCTCATCTGTCTGTCTGTCCCATTGCAGGATGGAGAAGAACCTTGCTCCATGCCGGTGAGCACCCTGGACAGGCCCTCAGCCCTCTCCCCAGCCAGCAGGACCTATTAGAGGAAGTGGGCAGGGGGCACTGGGCAGTGGAGGGGCTGGGATGCGATCGCTAGCCACACCCCTGCAGCACTGGGTCCCAGCTCCGCCGTCAGGGAACCCAGGCGATCTTAGCATAATTTCATCTGTTGCCAGAGCCTCATCCTAACGAGCACTTTACATCTTACAAGTTCACCCCTTCTGCTCAAAAGCACCCAGAATCCAGGCTTTACCAGTTACCGTGGTACTCCAACCTTTCGTCTTTAGGTGAATTTCAAAACTCCCAGTCAGACATCTCAACAACGTGGGGAGAGGAGAAAGTCACGTTCACACGACAGCAGTGTAGACCAGCTGAGTCGCAGGCAGGTGGTAGTACGTGGGCGATCTGCAGAATGGCAGGGCTCGGAAGCCTTTCCTACATCCAGAGAGGTCAGACCCTTGCAGAAGCAGGCTGTGGAGACGTGACCCTCCCTTTTTCCCTTGGGAAGGGGGTGCCCTTGGGCGTCATCTCAGTCAGGAGTCAGCTGGTGAAACTGGTGGAACCCCGAGAACCCATGAAAGGAACTTTGACGACCCAGGAATCTGCAGGGGAAGTTGGCATTAATTGCTTCACTGGGAGAGGGGGCAGGGTGGGCCTCTTGGTTGGTTTAAGCCAAATTGGAACGTTCCTGACTAAGGAGAGTTCCAGAGACCATATGTCTTGACTGGAAAAGGGAGCAGAGTGGAGAATGTTGAGAGAAAGCGGGAACCATGAATTTCGGTTCCTTTGCTAAACTTCCCACGTTTTTAGAGCCCAGATGATCCCCTACTTGAGGCCAGGCTCCTGTCGGACGGGGAGGCAGTGCAGTCTCAGGGGTTCTGTGAGCCAGCTGCCTGGGAGTTGTGATCAAGGGGCCTTCCTGGAAAAGGCCGCCACACAGGGGTCTCCCACCACCTTTCTGGGACCTCCCTGGGGTCCAGGAATAGCACCATCCCCCGAAACCCCAGGCCTAAACCAGAGACTTATTCTGCAGCCGATGTGGTCTTGGATCCGGACACCGCTCATCCTGAGCTCTTCCTGACAGAGGACCGGAGAAGCGTGAGACGAGGCCCCTCCAGGCAGAGTGTCCCCAACAACCCAGAGAGATTCGACTGCCGGCCTTGCGTGCTGGGCCTGGAGAGCTTCTCCTCAGGGAGGCATTACTGGGAGGTGGAGGTTGAAAACGTGATGGTGTGGGCTGTGGGGGTTTGCAGAGATAGCGTTGAGAGGAAAGGGGAGGCCCTACTGGTCCCCCAGAATGGCTTCTGGACCCTGGAGATGTTTGGAAACCAGTACCGGGCCCTTTCTTCCCCTGAGAAGATTCTCCCCCTAAAAGAGCGTCTTCGCCGGGTGGGCATCTTTCTGGACTATGAAGCTGGAGATATCTCCTTCTATAACATGAGGGACAGATCACACATCTACACATGTCCCCGTTCACCCTTTTCTGGGCCCCTAAGGCCCTTCTTCAGGCTGGGGTCTGATGACAGCCCCCTCTTTATCTGCCCAGCCTTCACGGGGGCACGGGGGGTCCTGGTGCCGGAGGGCGGCTTGGTCCTCCACAGGACGGGGACCCATCGTCCCAGCCACCATGAAGACTTTCCTGGCCTCAGAGCCAAGTAGAGAAACCTTGGCCGTCTCAGCTACCAGAGCCCAGCACCCCGGAAGGACATGGGCTCTCCTTTCCTGTGTACCCATGAAAGGACTGAGGGGAGGGAAGCCACAGCTGGAGGTCAGGGACCAGGGAAGCAGCCAGGGAGGTGAGAGCCACCAAGGGCTGCGGGTGCTGTGGGCCTCACCCTCACAGCCGAGGGGCTCAGGAGCTGATGATCCATTTCCACCCCTCCCCTGAGCTCTCCAGACCACACAGCAAAGCTCTCTCAGCCTAGAACTGAGCTGAAGAAGGATGAAGACACATCTCGGCCTGGCTCAGGTGTCCCCTCAGTAAACTGGGAGTCAGTACTCCATTTTGTGTATGGCCTGAGATTTAAGGTCCCTACTGAGCAGGTGAGTACTGAACCAGGTAGATCCCCAGTTTCAGGTTCAAGGGGAAAAGCAGCACTTTCCAACTTTTTGACCTCAGGCTGCCTTTAGACATTAAAAATTATTGAGGGGGGCACCCTGGTGGCTGAGTTGGTTGAGTATCTTACTCTTGGTTTTGGCTCAGGTCTTGATCTCCGGGTTGTGAAATTGAGCCTTTCGTCCAGCTCCGTGCTCAGAACAGAATCTGCCTGAGATTCCCTCTACTTCTCCCTCTGCCCCTCCTCCTGCTCCTCGCTGTCTCTCTTGCTAAATAAATAAAATCTTAAAAAAAAAAAATAAAAATTATTGAGGACCACAAAGAGCTTTTGCTCATTTGGGTTTTATCTGCCAGTATTTATGGCATCGAAGATGGAAACAGACATTTTAAAATGTATTTATGACACACATTAAATAGCAATAATAAACCCATTATAAGTTAATATAAAAAACATGTTTTACAAAAATTGTTTTCCAAGGTAAAATAAATTGTATTGAGAAGTGTGGCATTCTTTAAGTTTTCTACAAATCTAATATCTGGCTTTTCCTAGAAGATGGGCTGGACCCTCACATGCGTGTCTGCACTGAATGTTGGGGCATCCCAGGCTGGGTCATCTCTAGAAACTTCACTGTACACTAGTGAAAGAATGAAAGCAAAAACAAATAATGTCATTATTATTATGTAAATAGTATTAACCTTGCAGACTCCTTGAAAGTATATCAGGGACTGCCCCCTCACCCCAGCCAAAATCTGCAAATCATAGGTTGAGAACCAGGATAGAGAATCCTGGAACAGAGTCAGGTATCTAAAGTGATGGTTTAAGTGACAGTAATCCAATTGTAAAAAAGTAAGCTGAGAAAAAGAATATTTAATAATTTAAGGCAGGGGCACCTGGGTGGCTCAGTCGTTAAGCGTCTGCCTTCGGCTCAGGTCATGATCCCAGAGTCCTGGGATCAAGCCCCACATCAGGCTCCCTGCTTGGCGGAAGCCTGTTTCTCCCTTTACCTGCTCCCCCTGCTTGTGTTCCTTCTGTCTGTCTCTCTGTCAAATAAATAAAATCTTAAAAAAAAAACAAAACTTAAGGCAGTGACACATGGCCACCTCTGGAAAGTATGGGGCACTGAACTAGGTGAGTTGGTAAGATGGAAGACTGGGTTATCAACGTGAATGTGGTGTTTTTATTTTCAGTTCTCTTGTTAGAATATTGTTTGAACAGGTTTAACCAAAAACACAGGTCTGCAAGTCCAATCGGAGAACCAGGGCTGCTCACGATTAGGCAGGCCAGGTCCAAAGACCTGCCAAGAGGGTCCTGGGCTTCGAGCAGGATAGAAATCAAATGTGAGCTGGGAAAAAAGTGAGAGCCGCTTTACAGAATAATGTAAGTGACAAGAGTAGAGCAGGCAGAATGTCTGGGAGTGTCTTCTTCCTTTGGGGATTTATGTTGGAAAGGGGTCCCAGGTTCCTGTTCCTTAAGGAATCCAGGGTAGGGTCCAATCAAAAGCATCAGGTATTATTCTGTAAATCACCAAAGGTCGGGGATGTTGACACCAGTGAAAACGGAGATTTGTTTGGAAGCTAATGCCCTGAAACATTCTTCTCAGATGTTATCAGGTGTACAGGGGCCTAGGAGGAAACTCAGAATGATGCACTTTCTTGCCTCCCCCTTGGAGTGGGAACAGAGCTGGTTTGGCTCACTCAGATGCAAGGTGAGATACAGAACATGAGTACGTGGGGCCTGGCAGAGAAACAGCAGAGACGGAGACTTCCTAAAATGCAGTCCCTTCAGCTTCCCTTTGTCACCAATAACTCCTGTGCTGACTTTGAGCAACTTACAGCCTTGCAGTGTTCTGGCGTTCTGTACAGTGAAGCTTTGAGCAGGTTTGTGTATCCATCAAACGAGTTCGCTTATGGCCAACTCAACCCTGACCACCTCAGAAAGGTTTTGGCTCTTTCTGAGAGTCGAGTGTATGTTGATGGAAGGAGGGGTGGGGAGTTGGGCTGGGGGGTATATGTGGGAAATCGCTTATAAAATTAATAAAATCACTTGGGATAAGCGTTTAAATTCCTCCAAACTAACTTAAGATAGGAAATGAGAAGGGGGATGAATGGAGTTAGGAGCTGAGTCATACGGGGGCCCCGGGCAGGTGGCCCCCAGAACGTTCTGATTCTTTCCTAGTCCTCAAGGAAGTCCATCACTTACCCCCAGGAAACCCTAACTTTGCCATTAAAAGTGGTCCCGAGATAGAATAGGGGCTGTATTCCGACCCCATCCCTTCCTACCCTAACCGCAAAGCCCAAGGCTCCCAGCATGCCACCTAAGAAGAAAAGGTTGAGCAATCTTTTTTGAGCACTATCTCATAGGAATGCAGAAGCACGATGTTTGCCAAAAAGAACTCTGCAGGAGAAACCGGCCTAAACCAGCCCGTGCCGCGGTGGACCCCGGCGCTGACCCTTCACCGGCTCCTCTCGGTGGATTCCGAACTCTCGCGGCCGAGGGGGTGGAGACCTGACATGCTAATGAGACACGCAGGGCGGGAAGGGGCGGGGCCTGTGCAGCCCAATGCGCTTGCGCAGCTTCCCGGCTCGGCGCCCCATTTTTCCCGCCTCAGCTTTCCTGCAGAGCGCCGTCTGTTCGGGGAGCCGGCGGGCACTTCCAGTCTCATCCCCCAGTAAATGCTGCCGCATTTTTCTCGGCCTCATGTCAGTTTCTGTTTGCGCTGAGAGTCACAGAGCCCTGCGGTCGGGAACTATTCTGGGGACCACGCAGGGACCCTGAGAGGGAGCCCCGGTAGTCCCCGAGGACCTAAAGCCGGCAGACGGCAGATGGAGCCCCTCCGACCCTTGGGACTGGTGAGCGGCCTGGAGCTTTAGTTCGGCTTCTCGGTAAGTTGTGACTCCTGCCTCAGCGACTCTGCCCTCTCAGTCAGGCTCGCGCACTGCTTCGCCTGTTTTTGCCCCTCGGTCGCTTGGGTTTGAATTTTCCGGCGGAGGAAGGTTTTTTTGGTCCCGTGTTCCCGGGCCGAGTGCCCCCTGCCCCCTGCCCCCGGATTCTCCCCTCCCTGATGTTGATCCCCCGCGGGTCATTGGAGGACCCTCTGGTGGGTTGAGCCCGGTCTAAGTGTCCCCTGACCCTTGACTCTCCCCGCGCCAGTGTTGGTCCCCTGCGGATCACTGGGGGACCCTCTGGTGGGCTGAGCCCAGCCTGAGTGTCCCGGGTCCCCTGACTTTCACCTCCCTGGCGTTGGTCACTGGTGAGTTAAGCCCACCCTGAGTGTCCCCTGCCCCCGTGGCTCTTAGCCCCTCCCCAGCTTTCTTTCTGGCTGGTCTGTTTCCTGGGTTTCTTTAAAACCTGGAATTATATCCAGACTCTCAGTATTTTGGGGTTCAGATCTGTGTTCTTTATTCTGTTGTCTCTCCGATCAGGGGTATCGCCCTGAGAAATCTCATTGTTGTCTTTGTGAAAGTGGGGTGTGAGCTTCCTACCATCAGTCTTGTCTTGTCCCTGACCATCCTTTCTTTTCCCTTTTTGTTTGTCTGGTGAACATCTGGTAATTTGTTATTCTTCTAAGAGGGAAGGGAAATTCTTGGTGAGCCATACATACTTGGTTGTGGCATGTGGTTGAAGAAATACAGACCTTGATCCGGATTCAGGGACTTCAAGGACTAATCATTTTCTATACTGGAGAGCCACCTTTTTTTTTTTTTTTTTTTTTAAAGATTTTATGTATTTATTTGACAGAGAGAGAGATCACAAGGAGGCAGAGAGGCAGGCAGAGAGAGAGGAGGAAGCAGGCTCCCTGCAGAGCAGAGAGCCCGATGCGGGGCTCGATCCCAGAACCCTGAGATCATGACCTGAGCCGAAGGCAGCGGCTTAATCCACTGAGCCACTCAGGCGCCCCGAGAGCCACCTTTTTTAAGAAATCAGGCTTCCTTCATCATACTGGCCTTCCTCTACCAAAGGCCCACATGGGACGAAAAAAGGTCCATTATTCTTATAGACCTGAAGTCCCATGGATTATTACATCTGCTAATCAGCTTTCACCTTTTTTAATATGTCACCAGATTTTGTCCAACTTCCCAAGCTGGGCAACACCCTAGAGGTGATAAAGAACTCCCTTCTAGGAAGGGATTAATTTAAATTGGATGGTTTAAAGAAAAGGAAATTATTATTATTATTTTTAACACTGGTGCCAATATAACTTGGGAGGCCAGGAATAGTGGCCCCAAAATGGATCATTAAATTTTAATACTGTGTTGCAGTTGGGGTTGTTTTGGGAAAGATCTCAGAAGTGGAGAGAAATACTAAGACCCCAGATTCAGGGACTCTTGTAGAGTCTCTGAGGCCTTTGTTGCTACCACAGGCACCCACCCACTCACTGCTGGGTTGAAACCAGACATTTTATTTTATTTTATTTTATTTTAAAGATTTTATTTATTTATTTGACAGACAGAGATCAGAAGTAGGCAGAGAGGCAGGCAGAGAGAGAGAGGAGGAAGCAGGCTGTCTGCAGAGCAGAGAGCCCGATGCGGGGCTCGATCCTAGAACCCTGGGATCATGACCTGAGCCGAAGGCAGAGGCTTCAACCCACTGAGCCACCCAGGCGCCCCGAAACCAGACATTTTAAATGATCCCCTGTTCCAGGCAACTGGGACCTAGTGCTCCTTCACTGGAGTCCCCTCCCAACCCCCTCTCCTCCTGCAACTTTGACTCCAACAACCTCCCCTCCTTCTCCACCAGTTCCCCACCTCCTTATTCCTATGGAGCTGCCCCGCCCCTCCATCCTCCCACGCCCTCTCTGGAGTGAGCCCCACGAACACCCACAGCAGGACCACAGACTTGGGCCCCAACAGGATCTGGTTCCCATTAGGGAAGTGCCATTCCTGAGGGAGGGGTTCCTGTCTCTTTCTCCCTCACAGACCTGGGACTATGTAAGGGAAGGTTTGGTCGTTCTTCCAAAAAACCGTCTCCATTTAGGGATGCATTTATTAAGTTAAATCTAACATCCCTCAGCTGACAGATGGCATCACAGTCGTGTCTCACTGTTGCACCCTAGATGAGCAGGACGGGATCCTTAGGAAGGCTGGGCCTTCTGCTGACAGTCAGGGGGGTCTGCCAACCCAGGAGACAGAGCACTTTGGGTAGGAGGAAACCCTGTCCCTCACCGGGACCCACGCTGGGATCCTGAGGGCAGAACCGACAGGGTGCTGGTGAGGCCCTTCATTACCTGCCTTTCTGAATGGTTGAAACCAGTTAGTTACAACCAAGTGTGGGACAGAACTCAGGAGGAGGATGAGAATCCAGCTGTCTTTCTAAACTGGGGCTAGAGGCTTTCCGCGCGTGCGCGCGCACACACACACACACACACACACACACACACACACACACCCCGGGGAGACCCAGAGGCAGCCGAGCCTTTTACCGCGCGCGCGCACACACACACACACACACACACACACCAGGGGAGACCCAGAGGCAGCCGAGCCTTTTACCGCGCGCGCACACACACACACACACACACACACACACCAGGGGAGACCCAGAGGCAGCTGAGCCTTTTACCGCCCCGCCTGCCTCTGATATTAGGGGGAAGCTAGGAAAGTTAGAGGCCCGCTGTCAGACCCTGCTGTCAGCCTTGGTGGAAGAGGCCTTCAGGGTTTTGAATAACTGAGACAGGACAGAGGAGGCCAATACAGACAAAAGGTTAATGAACGACGCACAGATTTTGGCTTCCCTGATACAGCCGCCACCTTGGGGTGACTCCAGGAAGCCCGGAAGACCACAGCCTGAACCATCTGAGCAGAGCAGAAGCTGCCTGGATGGAGCAGATGTGCCTGTGGCAGGTGGGAAGGCCAGGGGAAGGGAGCGGGCCCCATCCTGTCCATTCTCTCAGAAGTGGGGCCACCCCACCACAGAGAAGAGGCGGGAGGACGTGCCCAGCTCCCGTACCCACCGGTCCCCTCACCATCACGCTGGCAGAGCCCAGGGCCACCTCTGATGTGGCAGGTGGAAAACTAAATTCGTGGTGGCTGTGGGAGCTGCTGCCTTTGTCTTGCCTCACCCTGTTGGCCCCTTTATAACTGGGACGGACGGATGGACAGACAGACAGACGAATGGATAGCCAAAGGTAAGACAGCTTAGTCTCCCTATGGCCTGTGAGGCCCGATCCAGTGTTTTTACTTATTCCTTTTTGAGGTCCCTGCTGTTGGGGAGAGATCTGCTAAACAATTCTGGAACCACAATTTGTCCTTGAGAAGGGTCATATTAAAATGGAGATAGAATAGAAACCAGGAATCCATCCATGGGCACTGCCGAATGGTCCCAGGTCTGAGCTCTCAAATATTGCTCTGAACACAAAACCAAGGAGATCCATCTGTGTGGGATACTCATGTCCGGGCTGAGGCAAAAATGTCTCCTCCAGTCAGATAAAGTTAAAACCCAGTGCATGCTGTCCTTGGAAAAAAACCATATCCCATAAAAAGTAAATCTTTAAGAGGAATCCAGCTGTTAATTTCAAAATTTCTCAAATATGGACTATCAAGCCTTATCAAGCCCCATGTGATGCCTCACAGTGAGGCAGCCAGTGGAGAATTTTGCCTTGTACAGGATTTGAGGGCCATAAATAAAGGAGTTGTTCCCACACACCCCGTAGTACCCAACCCATATACTCTGCTTACCCAGGTTCCCAGCTATGTTTGAGTTCTCACTGTCCTAGACCTGAAGGATGCCTTTATTATTATTATTATTATTATTATTATTATTATTCATATTCCTTTATGAGGAGAGTCAATATTTACTAGCCTTTGAATGAAAAACCCCTGGTACTCAAGGGACTGCTTAGTACATCTGGACTTTAGAGATCACCTATTTGGAAAGGTACTAGCAAGAGAGTTAACGGGAATTAAAAGTGAGACGTGGGATCCTCTTACAGTATAATGGTGATTGGTTCATAGCCAGTTTGACCAAGCAGACCTCTGACCAGAATACTCTAAAAACCTTAAATTTTCTATTAAGGGAGGATATAGGGTTACCCCATCAAAACCACAACAGGGCCAACATTTGGCTTCACTCTGATACCAGGCCATGGATCCCAAGAGGACCATCAGCGCCTTGCCTGTTCCCCAAACCAGAAGGTGACTCTGACTTTCTGGATACAGCCGAGCTCTAATTCCTTAATTATGGCCTAAAGGTGGAGCCCCTTATAGGCCTTGAAGAGGGGAGAAAGGGGACCCCTACAAAAGACTGATGTTAGTGGGCCTTTTTTTTTTTTTTAAGATCAGAGATCACAAGCAGGCAGAGAGGCAGGCGTGGGGTGGGGGGAGGGGGGAAACAGGCTCCCCGCTGAGCAGAGAGCCCGATGCAGGTCTCCATGCCAGGACCCTGAGACCATGACCTGAGCTGAAGGCAGAGGCTTAACCCACTGAGCCACCCAGACACCCTATTAGTGAGCCTTTTGAAAACCTTGAAAACTAAGTTGGATGGGGCCCCTGCAGTGGGGCTCCTCAATTTAGATAAGCCTTTTACCTGTATGTCCATGTGAGGCAGGGGATTGCTTTGGGGGTCCTAACTCAAAAGCTGGGCCCTGATCAGAGACTGGTGGCCTATTTTTCTAAATAACTAGACCCAGTTGCACGGGCATAGCCCAGCTCCCTCTAAGCTGACCCTGAGTCACCATCTAACTCCTCATCAGGTTCAGACAGTATTAGAAATTAAAGGGCACCATTGGCTGACCAGAGGAAGGCTAACTAAGTATCAGGCCTGTTTGCTAGATACCCAGATGTTATTTTTAAAGTATGCCAGACTTGACCCTGCGACGCTGCTCCCATCTGCAGAAGATGAGGGTCTGGAGACGATGGCAAGACATATTCTAGCAGACCTGACCTTCAAGACAAATCCCTCGACCATCCAGACTGGTTGAGGCGGAAAGCCCACAAGGGCCACCTCGATGAGATGAAAGGCCACTGAAAGTGACTTGACATTTCTCCATCAAGTCACTTCCACATAGCTCTAAGAACTACCGCAAGACTTCCGAGCCAATCAGCAGTGAGAAACTGTGAAAAATCTCTAGTTTACCTATAAATGACTGTTCCAACAAAGGCCGGGCACTCAGATTTTGGGAAGGATCCCGCTGAGCCTGCCGGCGTTCATAAAGCTGTGTTCTCCCATCTCTCCGTGTGCCGCTTGAGTTTCCTCGGTCGCCTCAGATTTTCCGCGACATTTGGTTCCCTGACCGGGAAACCCAACCGCGCTGGCCCATTGTGCCACCTGTATGGGACAGGAGACGGGCCGTGGAGGGCAATGGAATACCTACCCTAGGGTTTAGGTGCGCCCCGCTGATTTCAGCGGACCCAAGGCTTGGTTCTCCTGGACAGCCGCGGCTTGCCTCCACCCTGCGGGACCAACAATAGGAGACCGGGGACAACTGACCAGATCCACCCATTGAACCAGGTAAGCCCCAGGGCCACTGTCCAAGCCAGACCCACCCCTGAGGGTGGAAGAGGAGACTGATCACCTCCCATCAGTCTGGGATACTCAAGGCGGGTGTCCAGCCTGTTTGAATCTGAAGAAATGCTTGTGTGTATGAATGTCGGTACAATTCCACTGCTTTGGCAGTCTGAGTCTGAGTGGGCTGTACCCCGAGCCTCGTGGAGCATCATACGGCATAACGGTCATCTACTCCACAAAGTAGCCTGTCCCAGGGCTTATACGGATAGACCTTAGCTAAGATGCTCCTAAGTCCCTTAAGGGATGCGAGCAGGACAGCACCTGAAAGTACCCCACCCTTTGTTTGCGACACTGTTCACGATGGGTGGGAAACGCAGCAAACCCACTGTCTTAGATTGCATGCTTAAAATCTTCAGGAAAGGCTTTAGTGCTGACTATGAGATACATATGACCCCGGGAAAGCTGAGAATTCTATGTGAGCTGGAGCGGTCCACTTCTGATGTTGGCTGGCCCTCAGAAGGAACCTTAGACCTCCCCACGGTCCAGCGTGTTTACCGTGTGGTCATGGGAAATCCAGGACAGCCGGACCAGTTCCCATACATCGATTCCTGATTAGAGATAGCCAGGACCCTCCCCCCCGGGTACGGTTCTGTACCAATGGCAAGGGACAGGGCAGGATTCTAGTTGCACAACCGACTAAAGGCATCCGAAATAGGGCTATACATCAAGGGGACCCGGAAGACTAGCTCCCACCGCCTTATGGGCCTGCGACCCTCTCAACTGCCTCAGCCCTCCCAACTGCGCCTGAAGTGGGACCCAACACACCACCACCTTCCGTTTCACCACCAGACATAACCTCTCCGCCTTCTCCCTCCTATGCTGTCAGTCGTCCCACCGATGCCACTGGCCCCACCAACAGCAACAATTTCCCCACCGCCTCCGACTCCCCAGATGCCAGTAACCCCGCAACCAACACCAGCCTCCTCGCTAGCTGTTCCTAATGGGGACCCCTCCCTAGACTCCTTACTAACTGTTCCTGATGGGTACCCCTCCCCAGACGTCGAGCCACAGAACATCACATCACATCGCCTCTGAACGCGAGAAATTCCACTTACTGGATGCCCCTCCGAGAAACTCGAGGTCCTGACATAATTGGAGTAGATGGTACCCCCCAACCAGGCAGACCCATTATCTACTACCAGCCCTTCACCACCACAGACCTCCTGAATTGGAAGCATAACACTCCTGCCTATTCGGAAGAACCACAGGCAGTGATCGACCTTATGGAGTCTGTGTTCCAGACCCACCGACCAACCTAGGAAGACGGCCAGCAGCTCCTTTGCACCTTGTTCAACAGTGAGGAAAGAATCCTCCAGGAGGCACGTAAATGGCTCAAAGAGCTGGCACCAGTTGGCTCCTTAAACCCAGAGGGATGGGTCCAAGAGTCTGCCCTGGGCAACGGGCCCGGCTGGGACTTGAACACAGAGGAAGGCCGGAATGCCATCAAACACCACCAAGACGCTATCCTGCGGGGCCTCCGCCAAGGAGCCGAAAGGCCTCCTAATATGTCAAAAACAGCTGATGTGACTCAGGACAAAGAAGAGTCACCCGGTAATTATGAGCGGCTCTGCGAGGCTTTCCTCATATATACTCCATTTGATCCAGAAGCACCAGAGAATCAACGAATGGTAAATGCAGCATTTATGGCTCAGTTAGCCCCTGACATCCGCTGCAAACTCCAGAACTTGAGGGTTTCGCTGGGATGAATCACTCAGCTATTAGAAATAGCAAACAAGGTCTACCGCAACCAAGACACCGAAGCCAAATGAGAGGCTGAAAAGAAATGAAGTAACAAGTAACTCTGCTAGCCGCAGCCCTTTAGCAAGGCTCCCAACCACGTGAAACAACAGGGCGATCAGAGATGCGACCTCAGCAGCGCAGAACCAGTGTGGATTCAAAAGGGGGACCAGTGTGTGTATTGCAAGGAAATGGGGCACTGGAAAAATGAGTGCCCGATTCGAAAGCCCAGGTCAGTCAAGCCCTCCACCCAACCCAAGACCCAGGCAAACCTAGGTCCTGACTTCACTGGGCTGGCCAGTATAGATTCAGATTCACGGAGACCGGGCTCAGTGATACTACGCCCCCGAGAGCCCACAGTTAATATGAACATTGGGGGCCAATACGCCCCCGAGAGCCCACAGTTAATATGAACGTTGGGGCCAAAGATCACTTCCGTGGTCGACACCCCGTAGTGACCACCCCAGTGGCACCCCTAACAGGACAAACCATAACCATCATGGGGGCCACGGGGGACAGAGCCACAAGTCAACCCTTCTACCAATCCTAGACCTGTAAACTAGGAGGACATGTAGTCTCCCATGAAGTACTATATGTCCCAGACTGCCCAATAGCGCTGTAGGGAAGAGACTTACCTTCAAAATTACGGGTGCAGATTTCTTTCGAGCCATCAGGACAGGCCACCATGAATCTAAGCCCCACTGAGCCCGGGATTATCATGTCCCTAAACACACCCCGAGATGAGGAATGGAGAGTATTTGAACAAGACCATCCTGAAACCAACCCTGAAGCCTTCCAGACTGCAGCCCCCAATGTATGGCTAGAAGATAACCCACCCGGGCTTGCTGTCGGTGGACCTGTTATTATAGAACTACAAATTGGAACTCAACCCCAGCTACAAAGACAATATCCGATCTCTCAGGAAGCTCAGTTGGGCATACAGGCTCATCTGCAGTGACTGAAAGAAGCTGGCACCCTTATTGAGTGCCAGTCCCCCTGGAACACCCCGTTGCCCCCAGTCAAGAAACCTAATGGTGACTACCGACCCGTCCGGGACATGTGTGCTATACATCAAGTTACTTAATCCATACATCCAGTAGTGCCCAACCCCTGCACCCTTTTAAGCCATATCCCACAGGACACTGCCTGGTTCACCTGCCCCGATTTAAAGGACGCCTTCTGCATTTGCTTGGCCCCAATACGGCAGCCCCTATTCGCCTTCGAATGGACTGATACCAGCACAGGGCGCCAGATGCAGCTAACCTGGATCCGGCTCCCACAAGGCTTCAGTAACTCACCAACAATATTCAGTAAGGCCCTGGCCTTGGACCTGGCTGACTTTCCCCAAGACCAGACTGGTTGCACAGTCCTCCAGTATGTGGACGACCTCATCACCAGCCCGACTGAAGAGACCTGCCATTAGGCAACACTTGTCAAAGAGAGGATATCAAGTCTCTTGGGAAAAGGTTCAGCTATGTAGACAAGAAGTTAAATATTTGGGATTCATAATAACTCAAGGGAAGCGAGCCCTCGGCATAGAATGAAAGGCTATAATAACTAGCTTCCTGCGCCCACTACTAAGCGGGACCTACACGAGTTCCTAGGGACCACAGGATTCTGCCGGCCCTTGTACAGTCTGCTAGCGGGACCAGAGACACAACCTTTACAATGGAAAGACACACAAGAAAAAGCCTTTAAGGAACTTAAGGACCTACTTGGAAAAGCTCTAGCCCTGGGCCTATCCGATACCAGAAAACCTTTCGGCCTATATGTCCATGAAAAGGATAAAACAGCCTTAGGTCTTCTAGACCCCTGGAGAAAGCCAGTTGTGTACCTGTCCAAGAAATTAGGTCCCATCACTTCTGGATGGCACCCTTGCCTGCAAGCCCTGGCAGCCGCCATACTCCTTCAAAGAAGCTGACAAGCTGACTCTTGAATAGCAGCTAACAATAAAGGTTCCCCACTTAGTAGTAACTCTAATGAACGGCCAAGGTCAAAAATGGATATCAAATCGCAGGCTCACTCAGTATCAAGGACTACTGGAAAATCCCCACATTACCTTGCAGACTACAGGCTCTGAGTCCAGCCACATACCTTTTGACAGCAGAAGGAGAACCAGAACATAACTGCCTGGAAATCATTACTGAAGTATATGCCACCCGTCCGGACCTCAAGGGACTCCCCTTTAATAACACCAACCCCGCCCTATACACTGATGGCCGCAGCTTCCTGAGTAATGGTTCAAGGAAAGCGGGTTATGCTGTCACCACAGCGACGGAGGTCCTGGAAGCTAAAGCCCTTCCTGCAGGATGGTCTGCTCAAAGGGCTGAACTCTGGGCCTTAATACGGGCGCTTACATTATCGAAGGACAGAAAGGTCAACATATACACTGACTCGATACACCTTTGCCACCTTAACATGTGCACAGGGCAATATCCAAAGAAAGGGGGCTCCTGACATCAGAAGGAAAAACCATCAAAACAAAAAGGAAATCCTCCAGTTATTAGAGATGGTATGGCCCCCCAAAGCCTAGCTGTCATTCGGTGTCAGGGACACCAGAAAGGGGAACATGAACCTGCCACCGGGAACCGCCGAGCTGACCAAGCGGCCAGGGAAGATGCACAAAACGGACAACCTGCCACCTCCCGTCACTCCCTCCGTACAAAATCCCACATATACGGCTGCCGAGGATAGTTGGGCCAAGACTGAAGGAGCAGTCCAGCACCCGCAAGGATGGTGGATCCTCCCTGATGAGCGATTATTCCTTCCGGCGGCCCTCGCTCTTCATGCGGTCACGGAACAACATTCAACCTCGCACCTGGGAAAAACAGGACTCGAAAAACTTCTGGCAAAACACTTCTACATCGCCAGACTCGCAACACTGTGTAAGTCGGTCATGGACCGTTGGGTCACTTGTGCTAAACGTAATCTAAAACTGGACTCACTCCGCCCCCTGGGCTACAGCACATAGGGACGGCACCGTTTGAAGATTTCGAGGTAGATTTCACTGAGATGGTCCCTCACCGAGACATCAAATGTCTCTGTCCTAGTGTGCACCTTTTCGGGATGGGTTGAAGCCTTTCCCACTCAAACTGAAAGGGCCAAAGAAGTCACCAAGGTACCGCTCCAGGAAATTGTCCCCCAATATGGGATCCCGCTCACCATTCACAGCGACAGTGGCCCTGCCTTCATCTCAGAAGTTCTACAAAGACTAACTTCAGCCCATAACAGCTCCTGGAAACTCCATACGGCCTGTCGACCTCAGAGTTCAGGGAAAATAGAGTGCATAAACTGTACCCTAAAGGAAGCCCTCTCCAAATTACATGCAGAAACCTCCCTGGGTTGGACAGAGTTACTCCCCTTATCACTCCTCCGTTCTCACTGCACTCCACAGAAACATGGATACTCTCCTTTTGAAGTACTCTATGTCTGACTGCCCCCCCCTTTTTAATCCCCACCCCTAACAATCTCAATGTCTTAGGGGATACACATCTCCAAAGCCAACTAAAATCCTTAGGACCTCCTTACAAAAGCATATGCCCACCTGTTGGAGCGAGCCCCTGTATCACTAGGAACTCCCATCCATTCCTTTCGCCCTGGGGATGAGTTTGGGTAAAAGATTGGAAACATACACCGGTCCGTCCAATGTGGACTGGCCCACACACAGTAATACTTAGAACCCCTTCTGGCCTCACACCATGGATCCACCATTCATGAGTAAAAAAGACCAATCCAGACCAGACCTCTTGGACTTCACATCCATTGCCATCGAACCCCCTAAAAGTTACTCTCAAAAAGGCCCCCCACAGTACCAAACTAAAAACTGGGGAATCCAGCCTGGAGTAACACTTACTCTCCTCCTGGAGACCCTAGAGACTCAGGCCAGTATCCACGTCTAGACACTGACTAGGGAATGGATGGGGCCATCTGGGGGGCAGGAGGGGGCAAGAAATTGTTAATGCCAACCAGACCGCCTCCCTGACCCAGTGTCCTGCCTTCCAAGTACCACAGTGTCAGCTCCTGCCTTGGCCCTGGGCAAACCCGTGTCGCCCTGGGGACAGTATGTACGTGTGTTCAGGAGACGACAGCGGGATGCGGTGGTAAAGCAGAGGGCCCTTGTTCCCAATGGAGATGTGAAACTCTCGCTCCCTGGACAAAAACTGACTCACGTCTCACTGTTTCCCCTCTTAAAACTGGAAATCCAGCAGCAACTCTGTCTCTTAGTCCATGGGGGTGCAGAAGTGCTTATTGGGATCAACAGAGGTCCTGGGCACTCCGGCTGGATGTCACTGGAAAGGACCCAGTGGCTATACTCTCACTCCGATGTAAGGGGGGACAGACTTCTATTCCCTCCTGTGCTCCCCCTGGTCCCCCTGTTGCTAACTATACTCGCCAACTCCTAAATACCACCTATCACTTTTGGCTTAATTCTACGTCTTCTCCTATAAACACTGCGTGCTGGATCTGCCTCCTCTTAACTGATTCAGGTTTCGTCGGCATTCCTGTTTCCCCTGGATGGTTGATGTCCAATGGATTCCAAAACTTTGGACCAGTACATTTAAAAAGAGTTCCATTAACCCCAGCACCCAGTCTCACTTGTTTCCTCCTCCTGGTCTCTCTCAGACCCAGATAAATGCGGCCATGAATTGACGGCCCCACTCCCTTACTGCACCCCCCACTCCGGCATTTTCCTTTCCTGCCTCGGCCTCCTCTTGAGATGTTGTAATACTAACGAACCCATTTCTGGTTGCACACTTGTCTTCTTGTCCCCTTCTGTTGCACTTTACTTGGACTTGCAGATCCAAACCCGAATAACCTCTGGCATACAGGACTGACGGGCCATAACATTAACTTTCCTGAGAGCCCGATGCGAGGCTCGATCCCAGGACCCTGAGGTCATGACCTGAGGCGAAGGCAGCGGCTTAGCCCACTGAGCCACCCAGGCACCCGAAAGATTTTATTTATTTATTTGATAGAACCAGCAGAGGGAGCAGGAGAGGGAGAGGCAGACTCCCTGCTGATCAGAGAGCCCAATGTGGGGCTTGATCCCAGGACTCGGGGATCGTGACCTGAACCAAAGGCAGATGTCTTAGGGACTGAGCTGCCCAAGATCCCCAATCAGCTGTTTAAACAGGCCACCTGAGCTCAGGAGCCAGCTCAGATTACACCGCGAGTTCCCCAGCCACCTTCAGAACCCCCTGATGGAACAGGAGGAGGCAAGGAGATAGGAATATACAGAACGAAGCACTGGGTGGCTTATGAGAGAGGACAGCATTCTCATTCCCGAAGCCCAGCAGTAAAAGCTCATTCAACATTTCCATGATGTCACCCATTATGGAAGAGACCTCCTATAGGACTTGGTGCAAAAGGTCTTTTCAGGATAGGGACTTAGACTACAAAACAAGTTACCCTCGCCTGTGACTTAGGCACCCAAAGCAAACCACAGACCCATCCAATCAGCCCCCACTTCTAACACCAGCCCAACACCAGGGGATGTATCCTGAGGAAGATGGGAGAAGTAGTCTTTAGTCTGCTGCACCATGAGCCTGCCACAAATACCACCTTGTGTTTGTTGATACTTTTACTGAATGGGTAGAAGCCTTCCCCACCTGGTCTGGGAAGGCAATAGAGATCTATAAATTCCTTTTAAAAGAAAGTTCCCCAGTTTGGGCTCTCTAAGTCTCTCCAAAGTAGGTGACTCCTTCTTTTACAGCTGAAATCACCCAGAGCCTTTCAGCTGCCCTGGGAATAAATTATAAATTGCATGCTCCCTGTCCCCCCTATTCCTCAGGAAGGTTGAAAAGATGAATCATGGGGCGCCTGGTTGGCTCAGTGGGATAAGCCTCTGCCTTTGTTTGGCGCAGGTCATGATCTCAGGGTCCTGGCATTGAACCCCACATCAGGCTCTCTGCTCAGTGGGGACTCTGCTTCTCCCTCTGTCTGTCTGCCTGCCTCTGCCTACTTGTGACCTCTGTCTGTCAAATAAATGAAATCTTTTTTAAAAAAATAAGGAAAAAAAGATGAATCATACCCTAGAAAAGACTGGCAAAAGTGTCAAGAAACTCATGAGCCTTGCGTCCAGTTGCCTCCTACCACACTACCCAGGATTGCCACAGTCCCTAAGACTAAACTGAGACTCAGCCCATTTGAAATGACATGGCACACCCCTCCTCGCCCCCCATATTTTACTGGTTGGGAACATAAGCCAGAGCTTGCATCATTTCATTTGGGCCAGGTGCAAAAAGCCATTGTGGATTATGCTAATCACATGCTACCAGCACCCCCTAGAGGTCATTTAGAAGTGGCCCTTTCTCCTCCCCGCCACAGCCCCCCAACCTGTGCAAATTAATCCAGGGGATCAGGTTCTCCTGAAAACCTTGGAAGGAGGGCTCCCTGGAGGATCAGTTGCTCCCCAAGTGGAAAGTCCCCTATTAACTGATTTTAGCCACCCCAAGAGCAGTTAAGCTGCAAGGAATCCCTAGCCGGGTACATCTTTCTAGGCTAAAACCTTTTTCTCCTGGACATCCTCAGAAATGCCCAGAAGGCCCAGAACCATCGGACTCATGCGAGCCTGTGGAAGACCTCAAATACTTGTTCAAGAAGCGACCCTCAGAGTCAGATAAGTGTTTAAACCTTGGTGGTTTGGTTTGCTGACGTTGCTTTTTGTTGCCTTTGTTTTACTTTTCCCTTCTCTGTGAGTACTGTTTCGGGTCATCTCCCTGGGAAAGACCCCTTTTGCCCCTGCGGGGTCTAGAAGATCAAAACCAATGATGGGACTGATGAAGTGGACTCTTCTCTTGGCCCTTCTCCTGGGGATGAGTTGGGAAGAAAATAACAAAGGCGGGGAAACCTGGAGAGAAAACGCAATTGTCAACTTTTCTAGCATTGTGGCCTCAGGAAATAACCTCTCTAATTGCTGGATCTGTCATCCTCCCCCCCAAGACGCGGTTCCGAAGCTCCAGTTTGTACCTGTCAATGAGGATATTACTCTCACCTTGACTTCTGGTCCTATTAGGAGCACAGCCCTTCTAGTAGTAGAACTCGATGATCGCGACGATATGAAGTGTGTCGGGCTTACAGACTCTTGGAACCAGACCGGTCTCCAGGTTAAGCGGCCTCTTCTCTGTCGAGAGCAAGGACAGCCCTGTTGCCCCTGCCAGACACGCACCTGCCTTACCAATGTGGGAAGCTTGCCCTCCGTTTATCCTATGTCATTTTCCTCTTCCAGCTCTTCCTGTACTCCCAACCAGACCCACTGGTGTGTGGACTCCTCTCTCCTCTCCCCAGACGACCAACCTAAATTCTCCTGTACCTACTGGAAAGGAACAGCAACCCCTTCCTGGAGGCTCACTTATCAGACACCATCTGCCTTCGATAGCCAGGAGGGAATAGAAGAGGATTCAGAGCTCGGTGGGGGGCCACTGGACGGAGGGCCTCTGTCCCCCAGATGCAAGAGTACACCGAACTGGGGTCGCCTTTTACGAAGTTGGTTTAACTCTTCTTCACCCCGCCAAGCTTGTACCCCACCAGGGTATCTGTTTCTCTGCGGTCCACCCCAAAATAAGCTACCCTACGAAGGGAGCCCTAATTCCTCCTTCTCCAGGCCTCCTCAGGCAGTGGCCTACTCGTGTGTAGATAATGTTCACTTCCGGGGAGAATGCACTTTGGGACGATTGGGCCCTAAAGGGTTAGGTGCCACTATATATAACATCACCTCTCAAACCAGACGTAGGAGAGCACTTGGGCTTATCTTGGCAGCAACTGGAGAAGCCATAGGAATGGCTGCCCCTTGGAGGGGGTTTGCTTATCATGAAACAACCTTAAAAAACCTTACCCAGCTCATAGAAAACCTGGCCACAAACACTGGTGACAGCTTAGAGAGACTCCAGGAGTCCCCGGATTCCGTGGCTAATGTACTTGACACGCGGTTAGCTCTAGATTATCTTCTGGCCAAACAAGGGGGGATCTGTGCGGTAGTCAACAACACTTGCTGTGCCTACATCAACAGCTCTGGGGAAGTGGAACCAAATGTCCAGGAGACTTACAGACGAACAAGATGGTTGCATGGGTTCGATAATCACACTGCCCAAACTATGGGACGCAGGCAGAGGCTCTCTGCCTAACACTCTGTGATTCCTCCCTTTCCTGGGCTTTCTTGTGATCGTCATTCTTTTGTTATTATTCAGGCCCTGCCCCTTTAATCGTTTGGTTAAGTTTGTGTCTTCTAGATGACAGCAGTTTCCTGTGGAACTGTGGTAGCACAAGGGTCCCACATAACCGGTCCCAAGAGGAACAACGTCCCTATAGGGCATTAGAGCATTTGGAGAGAGATTTGTCCTCCTCCAACGTAGGAGAGGGACAACACCCTGCTCAGCAAGAAGCAGTTTCAGAAGGTGAGACCTTCGGCCCCTAGTCCCTAGGAATAAGTGGGTAAAATCTCTCAGGGGGGACTGAAATAGAATGGGGGGGGCACCTGGGTGGCTCAGTGGGTTAAAGCCTCTGCCTTTGGCTCAGGTCATGATCACAGAGTCCTGGGATCGAGCCCCACATCGGCCTCTCTGCTCAGCCGGGAGCCTGCTTCCTCCTCTCTCTCTGCCTGCCTCTCTGCCTACTTGTGATCTCTCTGTCAAATAAATAAATAAAATCTTTAAAAAAAAAGTAGAATAGGTGCTGTGTCTGGGACCCTATCCCATCCCAATCACAAAGCCCATTGCTCTGCGTATCACCTAAGAAGAAAGAAAAGGCTGAACCAACCACTCGTTTTTGAGGAGTGTATTTCAGGGATGCAGAAACGAGATGTTTGCCAGACAGAACTCTAAAGAAGAATCCGGACTAAACCATCCTGTGCCACACTGAACCCCAGCGCTGACCTTCCACCTGCTCTTCCCTCCAGACAATCCTAAAGACAATCGTAATACTCGGACAGTCCTAACATTCTTGGCCCAGGGATGGAGACCTGACATGCTAATGAGACACACGCTGCCTGTGAACGGGTGGGTGTTATCCACAGCGCCTGTGCGCAGCTTCCCGTATCTCCCCCCTCCCTGCTGGGAGGTCCCTGCTCTCCCGACTCATCCCCTTTGCAAACTTCCCGGCCTTTGTTCCCAGTGCTGCCTCCCGGGTACTGCAGCCTGAGCCTCAATAAACACTCCCTAAATCTTTTCTTGGCCTTGCGTCAATGTCTGTTTTTCTGAGAGCCAAAGAGCCTTGGGGTTGAGAACAATCCCACCCAGTCCTTTTTCTTGCCTTTCTCCAGTCCCTATTCTCTGGTGATGTGGATGCCTTTTTCACTTCTTAGTAGAGGGAGGGTGTTTTTCATATGGGAGATTTGCTTCCTGCTGTCGGTGGGACGCAGGAGGGTATGAGTGACCTTGAACTCAATGTTTTCTAAGTAACTTTAGATAATCAATATTCCAGAGGGGTACGTCATGGGGGCACCCTGCTCTTTCTCCCTAGATCATTGTGGCGGGGGAACTAACCCTCCCCATCTTAGGTTTTCAGAGGACGCTAGCAAAAAGATTAACAAGAGAAAAACAGCGCATCACATGAGAGGAGCCTATGTGAAAATAACTCTGAATGGCAGCTTAGAATCCCGATTTATTTATCATCTTCAATAAAGGACAGTCAATTTACAGAGAAACGGCAGGACAAAGGAATACAAATTTAGGCCGCAATGGAAGGTAAAAAGAAGGGAGGGAGTCAGAGAAAAGTTTGCAGATTACTCTGGTTCCTCTCTGGACAGGTATATGTCAGTCTCCAGTAAAAGGAGAATTTATATCCAGCCTTTAGGCAAAAAGGGGGGAAGGTAAAAAGCAGTGTTGGCTGTTTTTTTCCTTTGTATTTCTTTTTAAGATTTTTTTTTTTTTTAAATTTTGGGCACCTGGGTAGCTCAGTGGGTTAAGCCTCTGCCTTCGGCTCAGGTCATGATCTCAAGATTCTAGGATCGAGCCCCCGCATCCTCAGCAGGGAGCCTACTTCCCTAACTCCCCCCAACCTCCTTCTCTGCCTACTTGTGATCTCTGCCAAATACATAAATAAAATCTTTTAAAAATTTTTTTCATTTATTTTTGAGAGAGCATGAGCAGAGAAGGGCAGAGGGAGAAGCAGACTCCCCACTGAGCAGGGAGCCCAGTGTGGGGCTCAGTCCCAGGATTCTGAGTTCGTGAACTGAGCCGAAGGCAGATGCTTAACCGACTGAGCCACCCAGGCACACTGTTATTTTTTTCCCCAAACTTGAAAACCTTTAATTTATACAAGTAACTATTAAATACAAAAAGTAGATTAAAACAGTTTTTTTTTTTTTTCTGGCAGAGTTTAAATGCACTTAATGGATATTTCCCCCAAAAAATGCAGTTTTACTGCAGTGTTCAGAACTAAAATACTGAAGTCTTTGCCTCTAACTGCAGTGGCTGCTTCTTAAATTACCTTTAGCTCAGGGACGCCTGGGTGGCTCAGTCATGATCCCAGGGTCCTGGGATTGAGTCCCACATCGGGCTCTCTGCTCAGCGGGGAGCCTGCTTCCCTTCCTCTCTGCCTGCCTCTCTGCCTACTTGTGATCTCTGTCAAATGAATAGAAATCTTAAAAAAAAAAAATTACCTTTAGCTCAGAAGAATTTCTGTGACAAAGTGGCATGTTTGGGGTGGCCTATTCTGCTACCTTGCATCATCGGAATTTCTGGGGTTTCTTTTTTCTCCCTTTCATCTTAAGATTGATTCTCTGCTCATTGGTCATCACATGCCTGAGGCTTCTCATTTGGACAGTATTTTTATTTTGGAATGAAATGGGGCTGGGGAGGGGCACTCAGGGAGGAAGGATGAGTTCGATTGCTTGTCATGGGTGTTTGTTCCTTAGACGTGCTTGGATTCCATACCTTTTAAGATGACTGCCAGTCAAAAGTCATCCCAACCCAGAATCTAGAAATAAGATTCCAGGTTTTTCAAAATTGGAAGGGATTCAGGGTGCCTGGCTGGTTCAGTCAGAAGATCATACAATTCTTGATCTTTTTTTTTTTTTCTTAAAACAGGCAAATTTGCTCTTTTTTTTTTTAAGATTTTATTTATTTATTTGACAGAGAGAAAGAGAGCGCGCACTAGCAGGGGGAGTAGCAGAGGGAGAGGTAGAAGCAAGTTCCCCACTGAGCAAGGAGCCCGATTCAGCACTTGATCCCAGGACCTTGGGATCATGACCTGAGCTGAAAGCAGAGGCTTAACCATCTGAGCCATCCAGGCGCCCCCCAAATTCTTGATCTTGATTGAAGTTGAGTTCTGGCCCCACGTTGGGTATAGAGATTACGTAAATAAGTAACCATTTTTAAAAAATTGGAAGGAATTCTCGAGGTTATAAAATCCCAAATACCTTTAGATCTGAAGGAGAATGTGGTCTCTGATGGAGAAAGCAAAAAGCAGGTGTGACCACTGCTGTCAACACCAGACTAGACCATTTCGTGACTGTGGAGACAAAACACATCCCCTCTGTAATCAGGCTGGAGCACAGACAAAAATACAAGACCACTTGCAAACCACAAAGAGGACCCCAAATGTCTGTCTCGGCTAGCTGCTGCTTTACCAATTACAATTTTAACCCGCTCTGTTCTACTTCCTAATAAAAATTGGAATATTGGATCCCAGTCACCTGGTTTCCAACAGCATCCATCCAGAGCAACCTTTCCAAACCCCCAACCAAACTGAAATCCTGTAAGTTCCTCCCATGCCCTCTCATTGAATCATCCCACCTCCCAGCCCCCCGACTGTGTGCGGGATCCATGCTGCTGGTCACAAGTACCATCACATTCAACTGGGTTCCAGGTGGGCTTTAGGGGGTCCAGCATGACCACAGGCAAGTCAGAACCCCATCAACCTCCCAGCCCTCATTCCCATCCTGAACTTGGCTCCAGACTTTTAGGTAACTTCCCCAGGTACAGCAACATTTCTTAGCAGCCAGAGCCAAAAGGAACTTCCTGCAGATTTCTAAGAACTTAAAATGCATTCTTGTTCATAATTTATTGATCAGTTTTCAGTAATTGGGTATTCACAGAAGGGAACAATCACTCCATTGTGTGAATCATAAGCACATTCCATCCTCCTTCCCACATCTTAAATCTTAATTACTTTAGTTCTGTTTATTTTCCAGAGAAACTCCTAAAAGAGCTTGGAGAATTCTGGGGTTATCCCACATTTTTCTTTAAACAAGGCTTTACATCTCTTATAAAACCTCCGTTACTGCAGAATGGAAAAACCACGATTGTACACACATCAGTGACTCTTCATTACTCTGGGATTCTGGGCTCCTACTTACTGGATTTGAAGCCTCAGGATACATGAAAATGAAAAATACTGATAGCATTTTAGCAATAAGAGCAGAGAGAAGAGAGCATAAATTGCCTCAGCTCTCTCCTTAGGAGACATATAGGCCTCTTGGAAGGTGACCCTAAAATTAGTGATCTCATGTCTCCCAGAGTAACTTGAAGGCACACTCATCCGTAGCTGATAATTAGGAAAGAAGTTGAGGTGGGAAGGGGGTGCAGGCAGGAGGGTTCTGGCCACGGGCTGGGAGTGGAGGCCAGGGAACAGACTGGAAAAGGTCTTTTCATGAGGATAATAGACGATTCTTAGCATAGTGTCTCATTTCTTTGGAGAAAAAAGAGGAGCCTTCACATTCACTGTCTCCCTCCCTCCCTCCCTTCCCCTCCTTACCTCTTCTCAGTCTCCCTCTGTGTGTGTGTGTGTGTGTGTGTGTGTGTGTGTCTGTCTGTCTTGTCTGTCCATAATCACCTGCATACACTTTTCTGTGATATTCACCCTGAAAGAGCCTCAGCCAAAAAGGGGCTAAACTCTGTTTTTTCAGGTTTTTATAGCCTCCCCGCAGAGGGTGAATGCATGTAGCCATGCTTTGGAGGGTTTGCCTACCAGATAGCTGGAAAAGAGGCAGGGGGAACATTCTGGAAAGAACTCAAAACGTGGCCCACGCAACCCTGACCCTTTCCCAGGATCCTCCTCTTTCCCCCTGTTCGGTCCAATTGCACTTGGCCGGCTCCAGAAAGTTCCTTGTCTGCCCCTCCTCTGTGTTTCCTGGAACTCTCCATTTCGAAAGCATTTCCAGGAATATGACTCAAAGATGTCCCCACTCAACCAGACCTCAGTGTCTTCTTCTCCCCAGGGCACACTTCATCTCCATCCGCCTCCACGAGCCCCTCTAGTACACAGAAATCCGTCCGTATCGTCTCCAGGTCTCCCCACTTCCTTTCTAGCCGCCCTTCCTCCATGCAAAGCCTGGTGTGGCAACTCACGTAACTTGAACACAGGCTGGGTAAATAGGGGATGGGATCACTGGTACAATGTGGACATACTATTAGGTCACTTCTGATTATCACCAGCGTGCCAACCATGCGTGCCCCAGGAAAGAGCGTTTGACCACAAAGCTCCCTCGCAGGCCACTGCATTCAGTACGACACCTGCTCGGTGCCCATTCGCTCTCATCCTTTCTCCTAGCTCGGTTCAGCAAAAGAAAGAAGCCCGAGACCCTGAGCCAGAGCCGCCCCTCAGGGCCATCTCCAGAGTCATGGAAAGCCCAGAACCAGAGCCGCCCCTCAGGGCCATCTCCAGAGTCATGGAAAGCCCAGAACCGCCGCCTCACCTGCGGCTTCTGAAGAAGGATCGAGGTAAAGCTCTGCAGACCAGCAGCCGGGGTCGGACTCGGATCCTGCTCCAGGCCGACCGGATCCGAATCTGCTGTTTAGAAAACCCTCCAGGGAAGCATAGGCTCAGGTAAGTTAAAGATTCATCCGGTGTGTCTCGAGGTGGAAACGGTACCTGTGATCTCTGTCAAATAAATAAAATCTTACCAAAAAACAAAATAAATAAAATAAGCAAATCTCATATAGAATGAAGCAAAATGCTGTAATTTACTTTAAATTTATGGATAATACCCAAGATAACACCCGAGGTGGGTTTTTTTGTTTTTGTTTTTTTTTTTAACCTGAGTTGGGCAGTGCTGGGAGCTCCTTCCTAAACCCCCTTTGGTTATGGTGCTCAGATGGGGCCCCAGGAAGGTGCAACAAGGGAAGGAAGGAAGGTCTAGAAGACTGGCGGCACATGCTTGCTTCCGGAAGAGGTTGCCCTTAAATGGGCTTTTGAGAGAAGAGCAGGAGTTTGTCTGCAGATAAGAGGAAGCAGATGCTCTAGGAGGAGAGGCAACAAGCAGGGCCATCTGGAGGCCTGAAAAGGTGTTGTGGGTTGAGCCTCGGGTGGTCCTCAGAGGGGAGGGGGAAGAGGCCGAGAGGAAGGAAGCAGGGAGACCGCTAGACCCTACAGCATTTTCTTCACTGTCGTGTCTGAACTTGGTGCTGGGGTCACGAAGGGAACCTGTAGGGGTTTTTAAGCGAAAAGTGACGGGATCAGATGAGCACTTGGGAAGAGTCATCCTGGAAGTCTGGCAAGTCAGCTGGAGTACTGCTCTTCTGTTAGTCTTACGCATAGTCTCAATTAAAAGGCAAAGTACAGATTAGGGTGGTGATTAGGTCAGCCACAAGGCTGACATCTTTTTTTTTTTTTTTAAGATTTTATTTATTTATTTGACAGAGATCACAACTAGGCAGAGAGGCAGGCAGAGAGAGGGGAAGGGGAGCAGGCTCCCTGCTGAGCAGAGAGCCCGATGCAATGTGGGGCTCCATCCCAGGACTCTGGGATCATGACCTGATCTGAAGGCAGAGGCTTTAACCCACTGAGCCACCCAGGCACCCCAAGGACTGACATCTTTGATTTATAAAAAGTGCATACAGATTGACAAGAAACAACAGTAGAATCTTTATGGGGCGAAAATGGACGATTTTCCTGAAAAGATCACTTCCAGAATATATTAAATGGTTAATATGAAAAAGAATCAGATTCAGCCTCACTGCCATATAAATGCCTATCTATCTGACCGGTTTCACCCCTCGCATTAGAGATGTGGGCTGTCCTGGCCATCAGCATTGGCAGGAATTAGATGAGAAAGAAATTTCCATTAAGGGTGTGATCAGTTCAGGAGGGAACTTGGGCAAAACACTCCTGATTCAGCTTATAGACCTGATGACTGTATTTCTGGGAATTTATCAGAAAATTTGTCAGGAAGTTATCAAAGATGTGGACAGAGACTTATGTATAAAGTGCACTAGTTATAGTGGGCAGAAAAGAAGAAAAAAGAAAAGGAAAAACCCACCCAAAAACTCACTAAGATGTCCCACCCTCTTGGGAATTATAGGAGTTCATGATATGATATGGAGTAGGCTTAAGCAATGTTTCCAATTATGCAAATCTTCGTCAATTCTGCCAAAACGTGAATTGAGGCTATCATTAGTTGGTGACATTATGAGTGATTTCTACTTTTTTAAAAATGTTTTTCCAGGATTGGGCAGCCGGCTTAGTCAGTAGGGCATGCAAGTCTTGATCTTAAGCTTATAAGTTTGAACCCTACATTGGGTGGCAGAGGTTACTTAAAAATAAAATCTTAAAGGGACACCTGGGTGGCTCAGACAGTTAAGCATCCAGCTCTTGATTTTGGTTCAGGTCATGATCTCAGGGTCACAAGATGGGCCCCGAGGTGGGGCTCCGGCTGCTTAATGTTCTCTCTTCCTCTCTCCCTGCCTACCCCTCAGCTCTCATTCTCTCTCTGTCTCACTCTCAATAATAACAATAATAAAAATAAATAAAATATTTTAAAAATCAACATGTTTTTTCCATATTTTAAAATTTTTCCATACCAGCAAGAAACTGAGCCCCAAATAAGGAAATGCAGGCCGACTTGCTTACAGGGAGGTAACTTCCAGGCCTTGGAAACTGAATCACACACGCATTCCCAGCCTGCCTTTAAATTTTCACCTCAGGTCCACAGTAGGATAACAGTTTGCCATCTTCTAAACCCCTGTGGTACTGAGCACTTTACTTGCGTAATCTCATTAATCCAGTGCATTTCCAAAGAGGCATTAATAATGACATTCCTAATTTAGAGGTGGAAGAAGTGAGCTTGAAGAGGTGAATGAACTGGTTTAAGGTCTTAGGATCTCTCTCTCTCTCTCTCTCTCTTTTTTTTAGATTTTATTTATTTGACAGATCACAAGTAGGCAGAGAGAGGAGGAAGCAGGCTCCCCGCTGAGCAGACAGTCCACTGCGACATGGGGGCTGCATCCCAGGACCTTTGGATCATGACCTGAGGTGAAGGCAGAGGCTTTAACCCACTGAGCCACCCAGGTGCCCCAAGATCTCCTTTTAGTGTTGTCTTGACCCTCTTCCTTTTTCACCCGACGGCCTTTGTTTTAGTCCAGCTCATCCACATATATTCTGGTCTTTGAGCGGAAGACCACAAATGCAGACCCCTCATCTCTCTGGGAACCCCCCCACCCCCCAAAGTAAATGCATCTGGGACCTGGGGGCAGGCTTTGCTGAGAGCACCTCCCCCTTCCTTCTTCCTGCCCTTTAACTTTGCCCCTGGGGCCAGGAGCAGCTCTGTCACGGTCGCCAGGCTCCCTGGTGCCTCTTCCTCCAAGATCCGAGGTCAGTACCTGCGCCTGCCCTGGCTCCCCTGAGAGAGCCAGCAGCCAGGAGGGCATCTGCTGTCCTTCCTCCCCAGTCCTGGGCCCTCTAGCCTGGACCCTGTGCTCTCTCCAGCTCCCCTTTCTTGTGCCTTCTCCTCTCGACTTTCCTCTTTTCTCTTCCAGTTCAGTCCCCTGGCTTCTGTCTGCCTGCATTGCTTCGTCTTTATGGTCATTGCAGAAATCGAATGTCAAAACTACCGTGTTTGGGGAAAAAGAGGCTTTTTGTAGAGCGGTGGTTCCAAGACTTGTTCATTGACAGGCAACCCATTACTGGGTACAGGGCCTCGCAATTCCCTTCTCCTAGGATTGTCTTGGGGTTTTAGGGCCTGTGATGTGTTGGTGTACATGCTTGACCAGACCGGGTGGTGGGTGTGCGGTGCCAACGTCTGGACCGATGGAGAGTCTGCAGTGGGAGGAGGCAAGGGGGAGGCTTCGGGTGCAAAGATCTAGATTGTCCCAAGTTGGAAAGAGCTGGAGGGAGGACGCAGCAGAAGGGGGTTGAGGAAGCTTCGTGATCTGTGCATTCATCTCCTAGGCTGAAGTTCTGACAACCGGAGGCCACCAGCACCGTGGGGCCCCAGGAGGGCTGGAGATGGCGGTTTCCCCGAAGTCCTCCCTCCATGGCTGTCTGCTCATCCTCGCTTTCCTCGCGCTGTCCAAGCCGGACTCTGGTGGGTCCCGCCTGGGTCTCCCTCTCTGCGCCGCCTCCCCAACCCAGGCTGAAACCTCTCCTACAGGGGAGGCACCCGCGTGGCTCCCGCTAGCGCCCTCCGCGGGGGGTCCGGGTGGACTCGGAGCTTCGGTCACGGGGACCGACTCGGGTCGGTGTCGGTGCTCAGCTCTCTCCGCACACCCCATCTGCCCGCCTGCTTTTCGCAGCCCAGTTCGACGTGATCGGGCCGCCGGAGCCCATCCTGGCCGCGGTGGGTGACGACGTCGAGCTGCCGTGCCACCTGTCCCCAAACGTGAGCGCCGAGCGCATGGAGCTGCGGTGGTTCCGCGGGAAGGTGGCGGCCGCGGTGCTGGTGCGCCGGGACGGACGCGAGCAGGACGGGGAGCAGGTGGCCGAGTACCGCGGAAGAGCCACGCTCGTGGACCACGACATCGCGGCGGGGCGCGTCGCCGTGAGGATCCACCGGGTCAGGGCCTCGGACGACGGCGAGTACCGATGCTTTTTCCGGCAGGACGGAAGCTACGAGGAGGCCAGCGTGCACCTGAAGGTGGCCGGTGAGCGCGCGGGGTTTGGCTTTCTCTGGTGACTTCAAGGCGGGGTACCTTTTCTTAGGGCCCCGTGACTTTGGAAACCACTGGATTCTTTGCCTAAATCCCTCTTAGGATGGAAAGGGTTGGCAGGCCTGGAGTGGTTGGTGACGGGCAGGTTGAAAGTGGGCGCAGAGCATTCCCCATGTAATTAGTTAAGTAAATGCAACATCCTCCGGGAGTGCGCCTTAATATGCTTGACCCAGTGTCGGAACTGAACACCTAAGTCGTGTCCGTTTTACACCTCCCGTGAGGCTGTGGTTCGCATCCTTTGAAGCTGCTTCATGGATTCATACCTAAGGTCGGATTTCCTGAGGTCCTAGAGCCGGGCTGCTCCTTAACATTCTTGATCCCCCGAGAAAAGTTTTTGGTTTTTGTTTTCTTTTTGGCATCAAGCCCAAGTTCGTGGTGGAAACCATAATGGAAATGGTAAGCATTCAGGAGGAAAGCCTGCATTGAGCTCTGACTTTCCCACTTACTGGTGAACGGGAGCAAACAAATCTCTTTCTGAGCCTTGTTTCCTACTGCAGAACTGGGCGCGCATCTATCGAAGATTTTGCAAGAATGAAATAAAGTTAGACAATACCTAAGAAACTGCCTTGTCGAAGCTTGCAGAAGCATTATACACTTGTGAGATATTACTGTGCCTCAGACTGCCCCATAATTTGCAGCATACAAATGCATTGCCTTTTATATATAGATTAAAATAAAGGTAAAGTTTAAAAAATACTGGGGTGTGATTGGGGTCCCTGCCTCAGAACAGGGTGTCCCGTGTGGTGGCAAAATGTATAACTCACATTTCCTTTTTAGGGAATTAGCTTAAAAGTTGATTATAAAATCCTAAAGATGTAGTGGTATAAAACTGTCGTTATCTTTATGAGTGATAGATATCTTTATTTTTTAAGATTTTATTTATTTGACAGAGAGTGAGAGAGCACAAGTAGGCCGAGCAGCAGGCAGAGGGAGAAGCGGGTTCCCCGATCCCATGACCTTAGGATCATGACCTGAGCTGAAGGCAGCCACTTAACCAACTGAGCCACCCAGGCGCCCCTGGGTGATAGACATCTTTGAGATTCTGCTGAAAGTAGGAGCCCTTTTTATGAAAAGAATCCACATTGTCATGTAGGCACACACCCTGGAACTTGGATTTCAAATAACAGTGTGGACACGTGTTTGAGGACTTTTCTCTGCAGCTTGATGTTTTTCTGTACTCTACAGAATTGTAACAAAATAATCAGGCTGAAGACAGAAGGGAAAAACAGCTTTATGTTGATATATGTTAGACATAACTGCGTGTGGGGAAGACGAGGTTGAAACCCATTTAAGAAAATTCCTGTATCAGTATCGCGGGTAAAGGAAACTTAGACCGTCAGCTACAATCTCAATGCAAAGAACCTCAAATCCCCTTTCTCCTCAAGGATTCTCCTTCTCTGATCATCCTCAAATACCCACTCCTAGTTCTCCTCCTCAAAGTCATTTCATAATACCTCCAACCACAAAGCCCTCTCCCCTCTCTGGAGCTCCCTTACCTGCCTCTAAGCCATTGAGCTCGCTGCTCCTGCTGATTAGAAAAGCTCCCCATGTCTGTCCGTCAGACTCCTGCCTTCACTTCAGACCCTAACTCCCAATATGGCATCCCTCTGTGATAAGGTTATGAAATGCCTTTTACTGATCCCACATCTTCTGTGTGTCGTGAAGTAGGGGATAAGGCCCTCTCACTCCCAGTCCCTGTGCGCTTCTCTTTCTCCGACTGTGTAACCCTGTGATTATAAGGCTCCCAGAAGGGTGTCTGCTGAAGGACTAAGGCCAGCTTCTCTTGCCACAGCTCTGGGCTCTGATCCTCACATCCATATGGAAGTTCGAGAAAATGGAGAGATCCGGCTGGAGTGTACCTCAGTAGGATGGTACCCAGAGCCGCACGTCCAATGGAGGACGTCTGGGGGAGAGCAGTTTCCATCCGCCTCAGAGTCTAGGAATCCTGACGAAGAAGGCCTGTTCACTGTGGCAGCTTCGGTGATCATCAGAGACCCCTCCATGAAGAATATATCCTGCTCTATCCGGAACCTCCTTCTTGGCCAGCAGAAGGAAGTAGACATTTCCATACCAGGTCAGTGAAATCGATGCTGGGGTCCTATCGGACACAGTTTCAGGGCCCCTATTACCTGGGACACCTGCCCAAGGCCTTCATGGTAGTTGTCTGCTGTCCCCCCACCAAGCTCCTGACCTCTGACAATTTCATTAGAAGAGAGAAGATTCTAAATGCATAACATCGGCCTCGATCTCAGTGAAATTCTGGATTTTCCATTTTAGGAGATATATCTTAGATACAGAAGCTTTGTCTCTGGGACCTTCTGCCCTTGAGTAACAAGAAAACCCATTTCCACCCTTGCCCCTCTGTCTTCCTTCCCATGCTAGAGCTCAGGCTAGTTTCCAGGGTCCGCGGGAAAGCAAATATTCTCATTATTCACCCCAGTGCTATCTCTGGTTCAGGTAGGAACCTCTCCTTATTCTTTGGTCATTTAGTCCCATTCTGTCACACACGGAGGTCACATTTTCCCTTCCTGATTTACTTCCTACATCCCCTTGGCTCCCATCCTGCGCTGATAGTTAAGAGAAATTTCCACATTAACATGAATTGATCCATTACTTTCTTTATTTCCCACGTCCTCTCCCGAAATGACGCTTTTTTTCTTGCCCATGATCAAAAGTTTATGGGAAATCAGACACTGAAATAGGTAACTGTTGTATGCCTTACAGAATTAAACACAATTACATTTTCTTAGAACATTAACTGGAATTACTGAACCAGTAAGGCTTTCGGGAATATAACAGAAGTTCAAGAGGTTGTGGGGACCATTAGTGTTGCTTTCTTCTAAGTGAACACCCTTCTGCGAGTCTGGCCTTTCCTCCTGATGCCTGGCCCAGCACTGTTGATCAGCCGATACGAAGAACCACCGTCTGAGCACGGCTGACATCCAGGGTAGTCTTGTAGCAACTCGACATTTTCCATCCATAAAATAGGAATTTGGGCTTTGAACTAGCCTTTTCTTTTTGTTTCGTTTCTCTTAGGGTTTTATTTCTCTGACAGAGAGTGAGAGCACAAGCAGGGGTGGGGGCAGAAGGAGAGGGAGAAGCAGACCCCCTGCTGAGCTGGGAGCCAGATCCCAGGATCCTGAGAGCATGACCTGACCTGAAGGCAGATGCTTAACCAATTGAGCCTCTCAGGTGCCCCTAGCCATTTCTTTTTATGTTTTTTTTTTTCTCTAGCCCTTCCAAGGGCAGGTTTAGTAAATCCCTAGCCAAAGGCCTGGCCAGTCCCCACCTCTAAGTCCCCACCTCACCCCTAGTGGGCAGCATGCCAACAGGCCCAGAATTTTTCAAAAAACTTTAGAGCAGCAGCCTTGGAAGTTCTGTTGTTTGCGCTGCGAGGACTGGGAGAGGACCAGGTCATCATCAGAAGCAGAGCTGGACCTGCTCGGAGTCGCCCAGCACTCGTCCTTCTCGGGACTTTTGTTTCAGCTCCCTTCTTCCCACGGTTGACTCCCTGGATGGTGGCGGTGGCTGTCATCTTGATGGCCCTAGGATTTCTGACAATTGGGTCCATAGTTTGCACTTGGAGACTCTACAAGGAAAGATCCAGACAAAGAAAGGACGAATTCAGCTCTAAGGGTAAGTCACAGGCTGTTTGTCAGGCGTGCTACCAAGTGGGGTTGGATCCAAGTCCTTTGGGATGGCTGCCAATGGGAAGATCCTCGATTCCAGAATTCTGAGAGTCCAGGGAGGGGGGATTATAAGGCACCGGAAGCCACTGATACCCAATATGCAGGTCTGGGGTGTAGAAGGAGTCAAAGGCAACGCTACCTGAGATATCAGACTGCTGTTCCCTCACTGCCTCCCCCCCACCCAGACTCCCTCCTCACTTCTAACTCGGTTTCCCAGTAAAGATAAAAGATCTGATCCCAAGCCAGTAGGAACTTCCTGCACATTTCTTAGGAAAAAACCCATAATCCTTGTTCCTCATTTATTGACAAAGTTTCAGTAATCCCGAACTGACCTTTTACTCCTTTGTGTGTCCCTCACACCACTTTTCTCCCCCCCCCATGTCCGCTCTCGAAGGTCATTAAGGTATTTCTGTTTGTTTTCCAGAGAAACTCCTGGAAGAGCTCAGTAAGTTCTCTCTTCTTGTCATGAATTCAACAACGAGGTGTTCTCTCTCTTGTTAGAAAACCCGGCACTGACTCTCTCTCTTTCATTGCAGGATGGAAAAAGGCTACGGTGCACGCAGGTCAGTGGCTCTGAACTTCTGAGACTTCGCAGGGGCTCTGAGGCTCTATCCCTCAGGGATTCGAAGTCCTGTCATACTTGGAAATAAAAACACTAACCCATTGTTGTGGTGAGGATACATAGGGGAAAGATGATGGCGAACGGCCTCCACATTTTCCTTGAGGCCCATAGAAGGCCCTTGGAAGACATTTAGAAGACAAGCCCCTCTGACAGGGACCCATTAGGCATTGGTGACAGTCAGCTCGCACATCACCCCATGACTGTTGACGGGTGACAGGAGGAGGCCAAACAGCTCTCCTCCTGAGGGGGCCTGACAAATTCTGGAACAGTCCTCTGTTTTTTTTTTGGAGAAGAAAGAAGAGGTCTGTGGCACCTCACGCTCGCTGATGCTCAGACTTGTTCTCGTCTCTCTCTAGTGGATGTGACTCTGGATCCAGACACCGCCCACCCCCACCTCTTTTTGTATGAGGATTCCAGATCTGTCCGGCTGGAAGATTCACGTCAGGAGCTGCCTGAGAAACCAGAGAGATTTGACTCCTGGCCTTGCGTGTTGGGTCGTGAGACCTTCACGTCAGGGCAACATTTCTGGGAGGTGGAAGTGGGAGACAGGGCTGACTGGGCAGTCGGGGTGTGCAGGGAGAATGTGGTGAAGAAAGGGTTTGACGCCATGACTCCGGAGAATGGGTTCTGGGCTGTGGAGTTGTACGGGAACGGATACTGGGCCCTCACCCTGCTGCGGACCCCTCTCCCCCTGGCAAGGCCCCCCCGTCGGGTTGGCATTTTCCTGGACTATGAATCAGGTGACGTCTCCTTCTACAATATGACCGATGGGTCCCCTATCTATACTTTCTCCAATGCCTCCTTCTCTGGCCCCCTCCGGCCTTTCTTCTGCCTGTGGTCCTGTGGCAAAAAGCCCCTGACCATCTGCTCAGTCACTGATGGGCCTGAGAGAGTCACCGTAGTTGCTGATGCCAAGGCTTTCACTAAGGAGATCCCGCTGTCCCCCATGGGGGAGGACTCGGCCTCTGGGGATACCCTCCATTCTAAACTAATCCCTACCCAGCCCAGCCAAAGGGCACCTTAAGGGATATCCCAGCCCAACTGCTTTCCTTTGTCCTGAGCCCTCCCCTCTGTCCCCCCGGCACACCAGCTGCCAGGTCCACCCAGGCCCTGTTTCTCCCTGTTGAGTAGGAATCAGGTGGTCTCAGGGAGGTAGTGTTGTTGCTGCTAGAGAGTGTGGGGTGTAAGGCCTTCCTCCTCCGTTTCTGTGCTGATACTCAGGGCAGGGACGTGACTCCAAAGCTGCTTCTAGCATTCTCCTATTCCCAGAGACCAAATCCTATGGGAGGAGAGAGCGCAGCGATCAAGATGGGGTTAGGCTGGCATGGGGTTATGCCAGAAACATCTGGGTCTCTAGAATAGGGATGTGTAGAGGAACAGGTTTTAGGCAAGCAGGGAACCCAAAAGGTTCTGGGAAGAGAAGATTCAAGGCTGAAATCCCATAAAAGAACTTGGAGAGACATCACAGTGGAGGACTGTGAGGGGAACCCAAGCCAATGATGAACACCTGGCTGGCTTCTAGCCTTTCTGGGCCTATATGTCCAGCCGTCGAAGACGCATGCTGGAGAGTAGAGGAAACTGGCCCTACTAGTGTGGGATCTGAGCCATTGGCACGGGGGCCCGGGAGGGGATGAAATGAGCGAGGCTGGGGGCCAGACTGAAACTCTGATCCAGGAGAAAACTTCAGATGAAACGCAGTCTGGGTGGCTGGCCTTGCCCCTGATCCTGTCTGCCTCAGCTGGCCTGTTTCCCCCTGACCACAGGGGTCCTTCCAACCTCACGCCACAGACCCCACGCAAGTTTCCAGCTCTCTTCCTCTTTTTGATAAAGAATCTGTCCATCCCAGAGGCTTTCCGGGACCCTCCTCAGTGACCTCACCTCTTTATCTGCCAGGGTCGGGCCTCGGGGCCCTTCAGCCCTCCACTCAACCTCTGGGTTAAACCCCCAAATGCACCTTCAGTTCACTCCCCCCACCCTGCGTCCCCAGGACTGCTTCTCCCCAGGCCCCAGACACTGCTCCATCCCTGGGTGGGCCCAGTGAGGCCGAGCACACTCGCTCAGTCTGCACTTTCCTGACTACACGTGGCTCATCATGCCCGCAGACTGCAGATTTTTCCAGGCTCACACCTGCCATTTCCAGAGGTTTTTTTTTCCAGTTTCCAGAGTAGATGTTGCCCATGGTCTTAAGCTAATAAATAAGTCTGTTGATTGCTAAAGGCGGCATCGGCAACTTTTCTTTATCCTGACAAGTGGAAGTGACATAAAAACAGCAAAGCAGCTGCGTGGGAATGCAGCTGGCTGGCCACCGCGGGGCTGTGTGTCCAAGACTCCCCTGCAGGCGGGGTGGCGGGGTGGTTGGGGGGACCCCACCTCTCCTCCTAGAAAGGTAACCGGACCTGGTGTAGGTGAGTGAGGCTACCTCAGTACTTTTCCAGGAGGAGGCAATAGTGGGTAAATTTTAAATGGTAATGCCTTGTAATTGGAAAACTAAAACAAACAAACAAAAAACTCTGGTGATCTTTAGAAACCCCTTTTCTGAGGATTCCTGTTTGAAGAGCCTTCGAAGTTACCAAGATGACATCTGTTGGCTTGGGAGAGTCTTAGGCATGAAGAGGGTCAGGAGAAGAACAAAGCAACTAAGAGGGCCCCCTTTAACTTGGCCCGAGGGCCTGCACCTGGAGAACCAGATAGGGCCCCCTTCCTCTGTCATTTCATGGATCCCCAACACCCAGGGTCCTCTTTCCCATGCCCCTGCCTCAAACACATCTCACCACACGCTGCCCACCCCATGCCACCCGTCCCTCAGGGTCCCCTGGGAGAAAAACATTATCCAGCTTTAGGTGTTCATTTGTGTTCAAATTATTCTTTTAGAAAGTCAAAGAAAAGCAAAGTTTAAATTTCTTTAAAAATACTTAACAACCTCGGGCAGTTGCTCTGGTGAGGTAAGGTATAATGTGGAACCTGAAATGTACACGTGAAATCACCCAGAACAGAGGGGACTGCCCCAAGAACCCCTCTCTGAGAACAGAAAGATGATCACAGGTTTTAATGGTCTCTGTGACTCCTCTCCCCTTCCCTCTTAAACTCCCCAAGATCCATGATTTCCTTGACCATTCAAGGAAAATGGCCACCGGACAGAGTATTGAGGGGACAGTAGATTCAGTGGAAACATTTGTGTCCCTTTCCGCCCCTCCCACCTTCCCCAGGATTATCCTCTTCGCATGAGACACTAATAAGGAAGAACTTACCTGATGAAACTTGAGGCTCTCTTTCCAGCTGGCACCAGCTACCAGGGCCTAGAGGAAATGATCAGTGTCGGCAGGTCTGGCTTTATTTCCCACTTTTCTAAAAGAGACGACAGTGGTCATTCCTGGACCTCTAAAACCCAGTAAGTCTATCTGCATCCTTGAGAGAGATACTTGTCTTCAGAAAACACTTACATACCATCTCCTCCCATACAACCACTCCAATTATCCGATTTTAACCTTCTCTCCAGATTGTTTCCATCTTTTCTCCCAGAGAAGTTGGGCTCTGGCGTTTCAGGTACCGGGGAGCACCTTCCTCGGTGATAGTCATCGTGGCTATCGGCAACGAGTCACGTGCAAACGACGGCACAGGTGGGCGCGCACACACGGAGCCTACGCGCGTCGCCTGCAAGCGCGCTTTGAGCCCCTGCACTCCGATGCACACCTGTTGGGGCCAGAGCCCTGTAGCACAGAGGCCGGACACTTCTGAACGTGGCTCTTCCACCTTGCCCTTAAAAGAAAGATTCACCCTAAAATAATGATCTCAAACTTGGGTGCACAGGAGTATCCCTTAGGGATGGAGGGGAAATCTTACCAAATACCATTCCCAGGTCGCCTATCCACAGGCTTTCCCGTTTCACCTCCTGCTGATGGCAGAGCGGGGCGTCTGTGAAGAGCTACAGGGCTGTTGTGCTTTAAGCGGGTGCCTTGCACGCTTGGGCACGGCTGGGAATTACGCGGAGCGCCTGCTCCCGCGCACGGCTGGACTCTCCCCCAGGCGTCCGATTCGGTAGGTCGGGATGGGACTGGGAATTTGCCTTTAACTGGTTCCCTGGGGATGGGGATTTGGTGCATAATTGGAGAGGTGAAGCACTGGAGTTCTTCCACGGAATTTAGACGTAGCCGTGAAGCGCCCAGGAAAGCACGTTCTCGGGTGCACAGAGGCGAGACGACGGGTCTAAAATCCGCCCGGCGGTCAACGACTAGTTCGAGCTTTGTCTGAAACTCGCGCTTCCGGTCGGTGCTCTTGTGGGCACCGGGTCCTGACCGTAACGCCGGGCGAGAAAACCCGAAGCAGGTCCCATCTGACCTTAGGTACGTTCGGAAAGTGGCTGCAGAAGACGCCTGGTGTCAAGGGCGCCCCCCGCCGGGTTTATGAGATACAGAAACTACTCGCTTTTTGTTTCCTTTTGAAACTATTGCAGTAAAACGTCCGTACAGCAACGCCCGCAAATCCTCAGGGCATAGAGCTAAATGCACTCAGAACGAGAAGCCGGACCAGCCGGTTCCCGGGATGGGGGTCGGGAATGGGGGTGAGGGGCTAAGCACCGGCTGGGAGGTTTACAGGAGAGGCTTGGGAGGAACCTGCGAGCACCTGCGGGCCGGGCCTCAGCCGCCCTCCCCTGCAGCGGCCTATCGCCTCCGGGGACAGCGAGTGTACTTCGGCATCGCGGGGCCTTTCACTGTCTAACTAGGACGCCGCAGAGAGGAGGGAGAGTGCCCTGCCCGCACCCAGCCCGCCCCTCCCGGGCGCCTGCGATCGAATCCGAGGTTGCACGGCAGGTGCCCTCCGGCCGCCCGTCAACCGAGCGCTCCGGGCGGCTCTCCAAGGCGTACTTTCCCTCCCTCTTTCACCGGAGTTCTCGTGTCTTGAGCAAGGGGAATAGTGTGTCCTCAGACCCAGAAATAAATTTGGAGCAAGCTTTCCACCCGCCGGGTCAGGATGGCCGAGCGGTCTAAGGCGCTGCGTTCAGGTCGCAGTCTCCCCTGGAGGCGTGGGTTCGAATCCCACTCCTGACAAGCGGTCATTTTTCAATTGTTAAACTACTGAACGTATCCCACCACCTTTTCCTATATTCCCCCACCGAGGAACGATTAATTTTTAAAAATTTCTTATCATCGCTCTAGAATTAAGCACTCTGTACCTGGAAGACTTTAAAAAACTAGTAATTTTCATCTCATCTCCTCTTTCTTATATTCGAGAAATTGAAGGAATGTCAACTCCTAAATTACACTGATGTTCCCAGGGCCCCTCTTTTGTTTTGTTTACTTACAGATTTCTTTCTAATACCCTTTTCTCGATCTCATTTCCCATCCACCACCCCCATAAGAAATTACTGGAGAAAGGTCATCTTTTTCTTTCTAAATGTGTTTGCAGAACATATATTTTTTATTTTAGTGCTTGCCTTTTAATTCATATAAATGACGCTGTTTCATGTATCCCATTCTATTTTTACTTTATTCCTGTCCTACTAGGGTGTTTAGGTTTATTTATGTTGCTAGACTCATCGCTTTTAATTGCTGCACAGAGATCTGCAAGCGTGTTTGCCTACTCACACAGGGATGACTCCCAAATCGGGCCCCACGCCTTGTCACCACAGAAAAAGGTGCCATCAGTGAATATTTTCGTAGTACTCCATTATGAAGCTTTCCTTACATACAGTGGGAGCAAATGGCAGGTCACGAGGACCTAGCAGTTTGCAAACTTTGCACTTCATAAAAGGATCCAGGACCCAGGGAATGTGATTTAGAAACAGAAATTCATGTTTGGTGACATCTTCGGAAATACTCCTCAAGTTCAAGTTTCCTGATGTCCAGCCTGTTTATCTTAAGCATTAATAGCTAGTTACAAATATTAGCATACAATGCTTCTATTTTGAACTCCAAACTTGGGGATATTATTATTCTTACCTGATTTATTGCAAAGCCATAAGTAATGAAAAATCTCAGGTAACTAGAATCTCCTCTTCACCGTTCCTTTTTCAAAAAGAAATCCAATATAATACCTACTTACAAAGATGGAAAACAGGGTGAATCTGTTTTATGATCACTGATATTCAGAATCATTCAGCCTTCTCCTAAATTCCTCAAAATTCACAGAAACGTCCATACATACACTGAAAGAAAAGTGAATTGGTATTTTGTAGAAAGATGATCATCTACGATTATCATCTTTCTAACCTTTTTAAGGTTAGAAAGGAACGCCATGTGTTCAGTCCATTTCTGCCCATTTCGAGTCCCCACTTGGGTCTCAGCAGCATAGGACAGAGGAGGAAATGGCAAATAGGTGCAAAGCGGAGAGGCATTTAGAGATATCCAGAGGCCCAACAGGCTGATTCACTGCAATTCAGGCTACATGGGCTCACCCCTGACTCTGCCACTTCTGAGCTGTATGACCTTCCAGGCTAGTGACTTTGTACCCCTGTGCTTTGATGCCTCCTCTTTAAAGTAGGGGAAATAATGGAACCTTCCCTTAGAAGGATGCAGCGGGCATTGCGTGACTTAGCATATATCAAGTGCTTGGCAAATAACAAACGCCTGGAAAAGAATAAACACCAGATAAATGGTACCTTTCCCCCCAGTAGGGCTCGCTATCTCTGGGGCCTGTGTGGAGCTCTGGAGATCCAGAGACAGCCCTTGCCCCAGGAGGTAGACAGGTTGGCAACAAAGTCAGATAAAAGGCAAGTGGATGAGTGTTGCTATCCAGGGTCAAATGGGAAACACAGTCCCTTCTTTCTCCATCTCCTCATAGGAGAACCACAGCAGTCCAGCTAGAGACTCGACTTACTTCACAACCAGTAAATTCAAATGCCACACTTACTGCTTTGGTAACACATGGTCTGTTTGAAAACAAAACAAAATCCCATGAAGCAAAAACAAAACAAAAACCCATGAAACAAAACCAAACCAAAACAAAACAAAAACAAAAACCCCATGAAGTACATGATACTTAACTGTCAGGTCAAGTGCATCTGGGGTCTTCATGAAGCCACACATGGTGAGGATACTCAAAGGCCTTTGGTCATGTCCACACAAAGAAGAGTTTGAGGTGCAGACACACCTCCTCCCCTCCTTGCTTCCACTTACCCACCCTGGGCATCCTCTTTGTAACCTCTGGTCACATGTCGTTCCCTTTGCCTGGAGCACTTTGTCTACCTCTTCTCCCCAGGCTGCAGAAGTTGGTTAGAAGTCTCACCTGGAATATTCCATTGCCTCAGTAACCAGTGCCCTTACCTCAATGGTGCAGATCATGCAATCTATTGAGGGCCTCTGGGTCAAAAGCATCCCAGGAAAGGCATTCCTGGACCCTGATGGAGCGGGAGAGTGAAGCTTAAGTCAGATTCAGTAACGAGGTAAAGTCATGGTCTAGTGTTGGCTTCTGCCGGGTGACTCAGCTGTCCTCCACATTTGATAGACGTCTGTACTCGAGACCTGGAAGAAAGGCTTTCATGAGCGGAGGATGGGAGGATATAGTGAAAAATGCCTTTCCATTGCTGTCTGATGCCTATAAAGAAAAGTGGGAGTTAAGTGGCAGAGTGAGTGGAGGAATTCTCCCTAAGAATGGAGTTGTTTCCTGAACTAGTCCTCAAAGTCCTCGGACAGTTTGTTTCTACAGATAGGACAAAAGATCATAGTCAACCCTTGACAGTCTACATAAAATAATGTGCTCTGAAGGTAAAAGCCGGCTGGTGGAACTTTCTGCACCCAGTGGTGGGGAGCTTGGTGGTGGGAGATGAGCAAGGGGGTTGCTAACAGCTACAGTGAGGTTCCATTTCTCTTGATTTGGTTTCTGTAGGGCCCTGGCTGCGAGTAGAATTCCAGACTACTTTTCCACTTCCCTTTTTTTTCCCTCCCCTCCTGGAGAGTTTGGGAGTAGGCGCCTCAGCTCTTCTGGATGTCTTCAAATCAGCCTGGAAGCTGCCGTTTTCAGGTCTGGCTGTTCTAAGGGACTAGCCACTCTGATGATACAATCAAGTAGATGCTTCTCCCTGATGACTGCTTTTCTGAAATCTTGGTGACAAATATGTGTTCCTGTTTGATTTTCCCTTCCAAAAAACTCCGGGCACAAAACCACCTTTTAAATTACTTACTTAGGGCTTGTGTTATGTGGCTGGGTTTTAGTGGCTGCAAACAACACATTTATCAATCATGGCTGAGGTTGGCCTTTCTAAAAATACCGCCTGCAGATTGTGAGTGCACATCCTCTTGGAATTCCCTCAGGAAAGAGAATAGAATGACCTGAGATGATGCTGTTGCTTGTAGTTTAAACCTGGTGATTTTGCGTGCTGCTTTCCCCGGTTCCTTTAGTAATGTGCTAAAATGTACTACATGAGAAATAAAGATGTTGACATCAAGAAAGGTAGAAATTCTCTCTCCCTAAAAGAGCGCAACTTCATCTTTATGCCTTCTCTTTGCAATCAAAGGGACTACCGTTAGACCCGTATAAAACGCTTGAATTAAATTCCGTAGTGGAATTTACCCCTAATATTACAAACTTTGAGGGCTCGTCCTCTTTGTTGAGGGTGGGAAAACCACAAAAGGCCCCGCTGGGATTCGAACCCAGGATCTCCTGTTTACTAGACAGGCGCTTTAACCAGCTAAGCCACGGAGCCGACACGACTACTTGGGTCCAAATCTACAGTGAAAAGGAATGATCTTTGTTTTCGTTGGGTGTATTTCTGGGTTTTTTCACCATTGAGGGTCAGGAGCAGCCCAGGTGCTTCTCCAGACCTTAAAGATGAAGCAGTTCCCGCTTCGCCCCCGGAAGACCTAAGAAACCGCGCAGCTACAGGAAAACTGAGTCTCCTTCCCCCGGCGCCAGAGGCGTCTAGTCCCAGAAACTGCCGGGAGGGCGGTTCTCCTGCCTCCAGGAGAGTGTGACCTGCGGCCTGAGGCGGGGAACGCGCTCTGCTCACCCAGAACACTTCCAGCCCTGAGAATTGGTCCCTCTGGAAGCGAGCTCTCGGTCCTGTAGTTCAGCGTTTAATTAAAAGTCCAGTCATTCCTTACCCCATTTCTTTCCGTAAAATTGCGTTTCACCGGCTTGCTTCTTGCTTATAATGTTGGCTGATGGAATTCCAGAGTCACACCTTAAAAATACAAGACTTCATATTTAAAACCCAGTCTTAGACAGAAAGGAGCGACCCCCCCCCCCCGCAACTAGAGAGGGAGAGAAGCCTTCTAGTTCCAAAACTTGTCCAAAGGATCTGTTTGATAAGGTGTCAAATTGCGAGCATTCAAAGAATTTCTATATTGTCATGGGGAGTTGTGTATTTGTTAACTGTTTTTCTACCCTGTATCAACATTTGAAGGATTTCGCTGTCACACTCTAAAAGGCAGCAGTTGGCCCTTAACCTCCCCCTACATGCATGATGGGGAGTGAGGGGATGAGTGTGAAAACCCGACCCTACTAGATTTCTTATTTCAGTAAAACAAAGTCTCTGAACCAGTTTGAGACTCCATAAAGTAAGCACCTATTTAATACTGGAAGATTAACCATCATATTATTATTAGTGTGCTTGGAGTCAGTATAATCACAAACAGCACAGTCTCTTCTCCAACAGCTTTGACCTAACTGTGGCAGGCAGAAAGACAGTAGAGCCAACAGTATTTTGTTTGGGTTTTTCCTCTGGTGAGTAGCTGTCAAAATGTGCATAGCAATTCTTGGAAGTCAGCTGTTTAACAAGCCAGACACAAATCTTCCGGGGGGGTAAAACTAAGACTTAGAGCAATCGTTTCCAGAAATCTGGATGTGAATTCTACCTTCTACTCAATTCCCAGTGTGACTAGCAAAGACCACGGAAGGGACTCACACTGGCTCTGTTGAACACATCTGAAATTGAAGAAGGTGCAGATCTCCGTGTCATAGACTGCTGACAACAGGCGAGGAGCAGATAGTGCCATTTTCCATACACTTGAGAGAGAAACCAGAAGGACAGTGTACTGAGACACAGAGGACAGAGGGGAGTCCAGCACTGTGATGGTTAGCCTGATGTGCTCGCTCGGCTAGGCTATGCTATACAGTTATTCAGCTGAACACCAATCTACAGATTGCTACAAAGCTATTTTGTAAATATGGTTAATATCTACAATTAGTTGACCATAATATGTATAATATAATATAATATATAATACTATACTATCTACAGTTAGTTGACAGTAATATGGGTGAGCCCACCAGCTGAACCAATTAGTATTTCCAACCAGTTGAAAGGCTTTGAAAGTAAAAAGGAAGTTTTCCTGAGGAAAAAGAAATTTGGTTTTAAGACTGTCGCATCAGATCCTGCCTGACATTTTCTAAAGTACAGGCCCTCCCAGCAGAGTTCAGACTTGCCAGTCCTAGAAATACTATTCACTCGTTCATATTCTCTTACTAGTTCTGTTTTGTTCTGGACTCTGTTTCTCTGACTGGTACTGCCGCTGAAGAAAAGACTGGAAACTAGAAACTCAAACTTTCAGAAAAGAAGGCATAGGAGAAAGCTCTCCAAAAAGGAAATTAAAGCCTGCCTCAGCTCAGGCCGAGTTGTGAACCTGGCAGAGAGGTTTGAAGCAGCAGGAGAAGCTTTCAAAATCTGCACAACAAAGGGAGGTGTTTGTAGACACTGAGGAGAGCAAAGGTGGACCTGGCCTCCAGTTCTCTGAGCTGAAGCCCATTTGAGAGGTGCAAGATGGAATCAATGGCTCCAATGACACCTTGGGATCTGCCCTGCCCATGCTGGGTATGTGATTAGCATAAAATAGAACCAAGAATTACCTGTTTGCTTCACTTCTGAAAATTCAAGCATAATTGTTCATGTGTCCAAACTTCTCTTTAGAAATCTCCTTTTGCTTCTTATAAGAAGGGGATAGTCTCTGAACTGGGATGGGAAAATACATTTTTATCTTGACTAACTTGTTACTGAAATTATGGGTTTTCTTCGACTATGAATGTAGGCAACAGATCACAGTTGTATTTCAGCCTTTTTGACTTTATCACTTTTGGAAATCACAAATATTTTACATCAAAGCACAGTTGTTACAAATTTCTTTAAATACCATTTATGCTCATGAGTGCTTTGAAATTACAGTATTTATTAGACCTCCTGCTGTATATTGTCATTTAGTGCATTAATAAAGGAGAACAAGTATTACCAGATCATACATTTTTAATATTTTAATAACATATTCCAATACAATTGATTGCCCTTTGACATCTTCTGTATTTATCTTTTTCGTTATATTTAAAAGTTATTTTGTGAGGCAGCCCATAGCCGCCAAAGTGCCCTAGGGGTGCAGTACAACACCTCGTCAGAAGTCCCCTGCTCTACTGTCCTGGGGGAAATTCTCAAGTAGATAGACTTTAATGTTATGCAGAAAGAGTAGCAACATGTATGACCTTCCAAAGGGCTACTGACAGGAGCTGAAAACAACTATTTTCTAAACTCATCGCGTTTGTCCTCAATATCAGGCAGTTTCACTCGGTCTGTAAACAACCCTCAGCATGTTCTTAGCGCTCCCCAGGCGTGGAGATAACAATTACTTCTCCGAAATACAGAGGTCGACTTCGCACACGGAAGAGATGCTTCTGTGCTTGCTGAGAAAGCGGACGCGCAAGAGCATCCATGTGCGTGCGGGCTGACGCTGCTTCCCCAGCCTTCCCGGCTTGTTAGCTTTCCTTCAAGGGCTTATCTTGATTATTTTACTTAGGTAGTGCTTCGTGATCGTAAGCTTCGCGAAGGGCGGGGATCGTATCTCTTTTCTCCTCGGATCGGCTTCCAGCGCCTCGAACTGCAGGTAACACAAGTGGGTGAGCTAACGCGTGGATGCGGGGGCGGGGTGGGGCGGGCAGAGAGGACGCGGCCTCCCGGCGCAAGCAGAAGGCTGTAGGGGACCCGGCGGCCTGGGCAGCGGGGAGCGCGGCCCCAGTGCGAGCGCGCCTCGTCCAGACCCGCCGGCGCCTGCGTCCTCACGAAGGCGGACAGGCGCCCCCACATCCTCGCGCGGGCCAGTGGCGCAATGGATAACGCGTCTGACTACGGATCAGAAGATTCCAGGTTCGACTCCTGGCTGGCTCGGGGCGCGCGGTGCTCTTTTACTCCTTTCCTCTGCGCACACCGCCGAAGAGCTCCATGGAGTCCGAAAATTGGGGCGAAGGGAGGTTTACCTGCAAGTTCTCCGGAGCAAGAAGCCGCCGCTTTTAGCACAGATGGGGTCGTCACTCCCTGTCGAGCCGGGTCCGCGTCGCTTAGCTGCGCGCGGAATATGCAGGGTGCCGGGGCATGCCCGTTGCGGTCGAATTTCATAAAGACCGAGGACTCTCTATTGTTTTCCTCCAACTGGTCATTTTCAGAATAAATGGTTAAAGATTTAGTTTTAGGTTTGTACACTGCAAGGCCTTGATCTGCGTCCAGTGGCGTGCTTTGTGTGAGCGCTCGAGGTGCAAGGACGCCCACACATAAAACACATTCATCTGCAAGGACGGGAGGGCGTGTTTTGCAGGGACAACTCCGTTCTGGGGCAGTATCTCGCCGTCGCGTTTCCGTAGTGTAGTGGTTATCACGTTCGCCTCACACGCGAAAGGTCCCCGGTTCGAAACCGGGCGGAAACAAACAGTACCGTCATTTTTAACTAATTAAAATTTTTTCTTATGCATTAAAAATATGTATATATACATACATTATATATATATTATATATATATATAATATCTCCATAAATACGTTCCCGCCTCTGTTGTCTTGTGACCCGGCCGCGGTGCGGAGGCGGCACCGCCCGAGGTGGGTCGGAGTCCCGCGGCCCCGGCGGCGGCCTGACGTATCGCGAGGGGAGAAGCGGCTCTCCCCCGCTCCGACGCGAGGCGGCCGGCAGCCCGCAGCCCCGGAAGCGGTTCCTCGCCGCCCGCCACCTTCCTGTTCCCGGCAGGGCCCGCTGCGCGCGTCTCCCCTCCGCCCCACGGCCCGCGCCGGCCCTGCCCCAGCTGAGGGCACCCGCGCGGCCCGGGTCGCACCTGGGCGCCCGCGCCTCTCGGACGGCCGCGGGACTCGGGTAAGCAGCGGAGGCCTCCGCGCGCGCCTCCCGACAGTGGGGTGGCCCGGCCGCCCCCCGCGTGCTGGGGACCCTCGGGCGGTCGGGCCCGGTCGCGGTGAGGGCCGCCGCGGCCCGCCCAGCCCGCCTCTCCTCAAACGGTACCGCTGGCGGCCGGGAGCGCCAGTCTCTGGCAGCGGCGCCCGCGGCAGGCCCAGGGCGGAGTTGGGGGCGGCGGGGGCGCGGGCCCGCGGCTGGGAGCGGTCGGGCGGGTGGGCCGGCCTGGCCTGGCCGCGGCCTCGCCGTCCCCGCTGCCCTGCTCCGTGAGGCCTCGCCTTCGGGAGAGCCCACTCGGCGGACGCCCAAGGCCCGCGGCTTCCGCCACTTGGCCCTGTGCGCTCCCCGCCAAAAGAAAGAGAACAAACCCAAAGTTAAGAAACGGACCAGCTGTGGATTCCGCGTGTTGCCTCGAAGCTTGAGGAAAGCCCCTGCAGCCCCTGTTGAAATTCAGATCTGGAGCCCTGTGTGTGGCCTCCGACCTCTGGCGGACACACGGCCTGCTTCCGTGGTCACTGCATCCATCAGGGGCTTCCCCGGTGCAGAAGTCTGGCTATTCCCTGACAGCCTCGGGTGTGTCCTCAGGGTTGTCTTGGATGTATTACTACGACTACTCCTGCTGCCGTGGTTTTCATTCCTGCTGCTGCTGCTGCTGCTGCTTTGAGGGGTTAGCCAAGCCTCGTCTCTCAGGCCCCATTTCTCTACGTTCCCTGAAATGAATGACTGCTATGAATATGGTGCTTTTACGGCCATGAAAAAAGAAAGGGCAATCTTTGCCTCATGAGCTGTGGTTTTGTTTCTCTTCCCCTCTCTCCCCAGCTCCATCTTCCCGTCCATTGTCCTGCCTTCTCAGAGAAACCCTTGCTTTTACCATCTTGTTAATTTCCTTGTTAGCGAGACAACGGTTAGCTTTGGTATGTGCTCCCTAGAGTTGGATCTGAGACATTTTCATTTGAAGTCTCTTGTCCACGGCCCAGAAATACAAGTGAGTTAATGTGGTGCCCTGAAGGGACGCATGGGTCTCAGGGGCCTGGGAGGTGCTGGGAGATGTGTCCTCTCCCTTCCCTCTGTGATGCCAGTGGGCCGGAGTCCTCTAGCTGGGAAACGGAGTGTGCCCCAAGCCCACCAGTGGCAGATGGGTGACCGTTTCACTGAAAGCCTATGGCTCTCTGCTGCTCTTCCAACTAGGTATTTATTTATTTATTTATTTATTTTTTAAAAGATTTTATTTATTTATTTGACAGAGAGAGATCACAGGCAGGCAGAGAGGCAGGCAGAGAGAGTGAGAGGGAAGCAGGCTCCCTTCAGAGCAGAGAGCCGGACGTGGGACTCGATCCCTGGACCCCGAGATCATGACCTGAGCCGAAGGCAGCAGCTTAAACCACTGAGCCACCCAGGCGCCCCCCAACTAGGTATTTAATGGCAAAATGCAGAAGGAGACCTATGGTTTCAGACACTCTGCCCTTTCTCACCTCTTTCTACCACCCTTTCCTCCCCCAGTCTCCCTCAATGCCAAACGGAGGCTGCCCACTGTGGCTGACGCTTCCTTTGGAAGGTGGAGAACAAGTGGGCTCTAGATTGTGGCCGATACGCCACGAGAGCTCTTGCTCCTGTGGCACTCTGCACCCTACCTACAATCTTTTATTTTGTTATAGGCTTTATCCTCTCTTTCCCAAGCTTGGTGTTAGCAGACTTCTCCCGGGTCTTCCCTGCAACCCCGAGGCACAGAGCGAAGAAGGTGGCCTTCTGACTTTGGGGGTGGGATCAAGGCTAGAACCCAAGTTAGAACTATTTCCCAGAAATCCGGGTCAGTAACAGTCCAGGGAACCAAAGGATGCTGCTGAAATGTGCCTTGTACCCGTTTGCTGGAAATGGGGTGGGGTGTGTGGGATGAGGTAGGATTTTCTCCATGGATACTGGAGTCAGGCCTATAATGAAAAAGAAAAAAAATATGGGAAAAGGATTTTGAGAGCTATGCAAAACCTCAAAATGAATCTAATCCGAGATGTGTTGTAGGTCCCTAAGGTCTTTACATTCCTCCCTCCTGTGGTAGTCCGCTAGGGATGCCACAACAGAAAGCATGTGGTGAGCCATGGAAATTTATTTTCTCACCGTTCTGAAGGCTGGAAGTCCCGCATCGAGATGGTGGCACTTTGGTTTCTTCTGAGGCCTCTCTCCTTAGCGCACAGATGATCAGGTCACCTTGCTACCTCTTCGCACGGTTACCCCTCTGTTTGTCTGTGACCTCATCTACTCTTATATTGGATTGGGACCCACCCATATGACCCCATTTTTCCTTAACTATCTTTTTAAAGTCCGCATCTCTAAATACAGTCACAGTCTGAGGTCCTGGGGGTTAGGACTTCAGCCTATGAATTTGGGTGGGTGTTTGGGGGCACAAATTCGCTCACATCTGGGGACTGAGATCGACGTATTAGATATATTATTGACAGAATTTGGAGATCTCCCAGCAGTTAACCTCACAGAAGGCTGTAACACACCTGCATCTCCTCATTTTACTCATCATTTGCTATTTTTATTGCAGATGAAATAGACTCTTTGCTTTTTATTTGACTTTTGTGTTTTTAAAGCTACTTCTACCAGTTAATTTAAACTTCGTGGGTCTGTTTCTAATGAAAACGTGCAGGTCTTCGTAGCTAACAAAAGTATTTTTTAAAAAGGCTGGAGCAGATGTTCCCTCTCCCCTGAGGCTGCTGAGGGAGAGAAACTTTCCACATTAGAAAACAAGCAGTCTGGTTAAATGAAGAGTTAAATTGTGAACTTTCACAGGAATTTCAGTCCAGTTCTTTGCAATGCGAAGATGAATGATTCAACGCTTTCACTATTTTGTTTGTTCTGTTCTCTGTTAATATAATTCTGTCCTTGGAAGTGTTATTTTAACAAAGAGGAATTGTTAAATTCCTAAAACTTTAAAAATTGTTGCCATGTCTCGATAATTTCTTGCCCTGGTGATTGCATTGAAAGGCCTATCTCTGTGTTCCCAAAGTTATATAATTACTTATATGTTTTATCTGCCCGTTCATAGTATTTTTTTCTCTCACATGCATGATGGGATATTTGTAGTGCTGTGACTTCTCTATTTTATTGCCTAACAAATTATTTCCCCCCCTTTTTAATTCTTAAAATATGTTTTTTTAAAATTAGTAGACTTTATTTTTTTAAGACCAGTTTTAGTTTTCCAGACAAATTAAGCAGAAAGTAGTTTCTCCTGTTCTTAAAGTTTCTCTTATTAATAACAACTTACACTGGTGTGGTACAGTGGTTATAACTGATGAGCCAGGGTTTCCACATTATTCTTAACTGAATTCGTTGTTTACTTTAGGCTTCACTCTTTGTATACAGTTGAGTTTTACTAAATGCATAAGGTCATGTATCCACAATTATAGTGCGTACAGAATAGTTTCATTGTCCTTAAAAGGTCCCCGGTACTCCACCTCAAGGAATTTCTTTTCAGTTAACACCACCCTATGGTGAGAACGCTGCCCTCCCCATCCCTCCTTGGCCTTCACGGAAATGAAATGTCTTTTATCCCACTGGCCCTTTTTCCTTATTTGTGTATCTGTCTCCTAATTTGTAAGGTCTCTGGAGAGTCAGCCCGTGGTCTCCTGATAAGCTTCCTAAAGGTGAGTTTCAAGGAACTAATCCATATTCGTGTACTTAGATACAGCATCCAGACAGCGGCCTGTTTTTCTTGAATTTATCTTTATTGTTACCTGCTGTGTTTCGGCCTTTGACATGTGGAGATCATGACCCCCCTGCTTGGGATGGACTGCAAGGGATCTAACATGAAGAAGACTGAGCCCAGGAAACAGACTGTGAGCATGCCCACACCAGGACTTGGGCTAAGAAACACAGTTTTGGAGTGAGATGGAAGGAGAATGGTATGGAGTGTCCATTCTTTAGGGAAGTGTGTCCTAGAACAAAAGCTCACCCTTTGGTTTCCTCTCTCATTCTCTGGTAACAGAAAGGTCTCTAAAAATATATGCAGAAGGTTTAGAGTGACATTTTCATTTTCTATTCAAGCTGGCACACCTTTGAGAATGAATGGGAGCATTATAAATAATTATGCCAGGGCAACAGGTATAAACCACGTCACCCTAACACTAGACAGATGATTTTCATGCCATAAAATCTCTCTCAACGTTGGTCTGCTCATATTAAGAACAGCTGTCTTTTCCTACCTGTTCCTTTGTGGGCACACCTTTACCATAGCTAGAGTTGCCCCATGTGATCTCTGGTGTCTTTCTCAATTATTTTCCTTCAAAATTATTTTCTTTATTGTGTCAGAACTTGGACTAAAAAAATAAAAGCCTTTTGTTCTGTAAGGATTGTTCACACATTTCTTTAGTGATACATTTGGGAGAGAGAAAAGGGGGAATAAATTAGGCATAAATTCGTCCAATGTCTCAGGAAGTATGTTCTCGGCAGAGAGCGGGCAGAGTCTCCTGGGTCGGAATGGCAAGCTGCCTCTGTGGCAACAGAGACTTTTCAGCCCTCAGGAATTTAGAATATTTAGAGGCAAGGGAAGAGCACAGTAAGGGAAGAGAAGGGTCCAGCTAATTTCACATTAGCTTTTCAGTGAGTTGCTTTCAGCAGAGAATATAAGTGTTTCTCCTCTCAATTTCGCTCTGTCCCCAAAGTTTCTTACAAGGTTACCAAGGGAAAAATACTGACTGATTCAAGGTTGCTTCTCCTTCTTTATACAAACACATTTCTCCCTGTATTGCACATGAGAGAAAGAAAAAATGCAGAATGTCCGGTAATATTAGTCATGGTGAAAAAAATGGGGAGAAAAATTGATAAATTTGATGTTTTAGCACCATTTGTAGGTGCTCACTTTTGTTAGCCAAGGAGCATGTTTGCCCACTGTGTATCCACATAGTGAGGTCCGGCAAAAACAAGACAGAACAAAACAGGACTCCGGAGCAATTTAGGGACAAGATAACACTTTTTTTTTTTTTTTTCTTAAAACACTGTAGAGTGGGACAGGGCATACGGTTACAGAAACCCCCAGGAAATGGTTTTGAGGGTGGGGCAGAGGTGTGAGTAGCTAGGCCTGGCTTAACGCTGTAAAAAACTTTACACCGTGCTTGTGCATGCCAGCCATCGGCCCAGGTCCTAATGACCCAGACTAAAAATAAATCACTTTCCATTTTGTGTGTCCCTGAACCTGTCCTTTGGGCTACATACTTTTTAAAAGTAGTTTTTATTAATTCTTGGGCAGAGACATAAAATGTCTCTAGAATCTAGAGAATAGTACACCAGCCATGTTGCCTTCCCTACTCCACCTCTGTTCAAGGGACAGAATGCTACCCCTACCCCTTTCTCTGGCCCCCCTTCCTCTCTCCGACCACCATCCCTTTCTCAACCCCCTATGATGTGACTACTGTCCCAATTTGTATCTTTATCCCTTGTTTGTTTGTGGGTTTTTTTTTTTTTTCAGTTTTACTACATGCTTATAGCCTAAACAGGTCATTTACTTTTGTACTTGGAAATGGATCTGTACTACACGTATCTTGCAACCTGTCATTTTTGCTCAATAGTGTGTTCTTGATGATTCATCTGTGTTTTTGCCTGTCACTGTTATCTATTCATTTCTGCTTCTGAATAGCATTCCCTTTCAGAGATGCTACTAAACGTATTTACTCTCTTATTGAAGGCCAGTGGGTGATGTCGTGTTTTGAAATTAGAGTCACCGTGCTCGCTTTGGCAGCACATATACTAAAATTGAAATTAGAGTCACCATAAGCATTCTTGTAGGGATCTCCTCTGCATGTCTCCAAAAATGCCTGTAGGGAAACACTCAGAAGTAAAATTGCTTTCAGAATGTTTTCAGATTTAATACACTAATTTATACACACAGAAACACACATCCCAGCAGTGTATAGCATTTTAATTGTTTCACATCTGCTGAGCCCTTGATTTTGTCAATTTCGTTTCCACCCATTCGATGGGCATAAAGTGTTAGTATGCATTTCTCATATTACTAATGAGGTTGAGCATTCTTTGTTTATTCACCATTTATGCTACTTCTATGAAGTACATGTTTACACTTTTGCTCATTGTTTTAAGATTTTCCTTTTGTCCTTTTCTCATATGTCTGTAGAAATTCTTTATGTATCCTGGATTCAAATCCTTTGTCAGTTCTGTGTGTTAGGAATATCTTTGTCCTGCTTATAACTTATCTTTTTACTTTTTCATACTATCTTTGATTTACACAAATTATTCATTTTAATATAGCCAAGTTTGAATTTTAATGTAGTTAAATTTGTCAGTTTTTCCCATTTGGTTGACACTTTTTGTGTTTGTTAAAGAAATCTTTCTAGGAGCAGTGTGAGGAAGACAGAAACCGCCCCCTCCCTGGCCTGGCCAAGCCACCTGCCCAACGCTGCTGCCACCATGCCCAAGAGAAAGGCCAAAGGAGATGCGAAAGGTGACAAAGGGAAGGTGAAGGATGAGCCGCAGAGGAGATCGGCACGCTTGTCTGCTAAACCGGCTCCTCCAAAACCAGAACCCCGGCCTAAAAAGGCCCCTGCAAAGAAAGGAGAGAAGCTACCCAAAGGGAGAAAGGGGAAAGCAGATGGTGGCAAGGAGGGGAACAACGCTGCAAAGAACCTAGATGCTTCCACAGTCCAGTCACAGAAAGCAGAAGGCAGTGGGGATGCCAAGTGAAGTGTACTTTTTTGATAGTCTGTACTTCTAGTGACTCTACTGTTTGAAATACTATTTTTCTTTAATCAAGTTTTATAAAAATGTAGAATTTGGGTGTTGTTTTTTTCCCTCCAAACTTACTTTGTTAGCATACAAGACGCATTGTTGTTGTCCTTTGTGGAAAGTGCAAATACCACTAATAGAATGTCTCAGAAGCTGGCTTGAAATGGGGGAAGATGGGATCTTCTGTCCTTGTTTTTGAAGATTATTCCTGGTTCCCAGGAGAGATTCTCTGACATTCACGCATGTCAGCCACTTTGGCTTAGAAGCCTTACAGCACAGAGAAGCAAAACTTCATGTCTTCTTTCCTGGTGCCATCAGCATATACTTGATCTCCTGAAATAGTTGTGATGTGGCCTTGGCTCCCCTAAAATCCAGTGCTGGGTAACAGTACTCAGGCTTCCTGGTGATAACATCAAGATGGTGTTGCTCAAAAGAGCCAAGATTCCTGTTTGTAGTTTGTAGATCATTGCATTGATGATCTTAGAGTTTTTAGTTCCTTTCTTCCGTGTCCGAGTTGACCTGTGAAAAGATCTTACATGCCTCTTGTGAAATATCCACCCCTTCTGAGAACTCCCGCCTTTTCAAACACAACAGAAGACTGTTGACTTTGGGGGGAGGTGAGTTTGAAAGTTGTAAAATGTTGTGGATTGTCAACCCTGTCCTCCTGGAAATAACTGGTTTTGAAAAGTATCTGATAAAGCTGAATACAAATTAGCTTGGTGGTAGGAGGATCATTTCCTACCTAAAGTCATAGAGATATTCTTTCCTGCATTGTAAACCTTTTATAGTCTTGCTTTTCACATTTGTCTTTAGTCTGCTCTGAACTGATTTTTGTGAAAAGTAGGAGATAGACGTTCAATATAGTATTTTTTCCATATGGATAAGTGGTGGTTGTCCCAGCACCATTCTCCGAATACTTTATTCTTTCCCACTGATCTATAACACCAGCTCTTTCATAAGTAAAGTCCCTGTGTGGGTGGGTCTGTTGATTAGTTCTTTTCAGTCAATTTGTCTAACCTTGTGGCCGTACCATATAATCCTGAGTACTACAACTTTAGAAACAGGTCTTCATATCTCAGGACAAATCCCACCTCCAAAAAAATCACCACCAAATTTTTCTTCCTTGGGAGTATCTTGGCTCTTCTTAGCCATTTGCTCTTCTATACAACTTTTAGAATTAGATTGACAAGTTCTAAAACAACACAAAAATGTTGGAATTTTTATTGGATTTGTACGGAATTTATAGACTAAATAATACAATGTTGAGTCTTCCAATCCATGAACATGATACAGTTCTTCATTTACTTAGCCTTTTTAAATGTCTTTCAATAAAGTTTTATAATTTTCTCCATAAATGTCTTTTGTTAATATTTCCTAGGGACTTTATACTTTTTGATGCCATTCTTATGGTGTATTTTTAGTTACTACATTTTCTGTTTTAAGCTAAAGTTGACGTTTATATCCAGCAAACTTGCTAAACTCTCATTAATTAATATGTCTGTATGTTCTTTTGGGTTTTCAACATAGGTAAACTGTATATTGTGTATGTGCAGACAGTTTTGTTTCTACACAGTTTTATTCCCATTTTTACTCTTTTTAATGCTAGGAATTGTCCCACTGCTGGGGGCATAGCAGTGAAAAAACAAAGTCTCTTCTTTCACCAAGCTTATATTCTGGTTGAGCCTGGGGAGAGAAGTAGAAAATACACAGATTTATGGGAGGATGGGCCTTAAGTAAACAACTAAAAGTGGGTGCAATTTCGATAGGGTGGTTAGGGAAGTCCTCGATGATGAGATGATATTTGAGCAGAGCCCTTAATGAAATAAAGGAGGGGATGTCAATATGTGGGGAAAACACTCCAGCAGACAGGAGGTGGACATGTGTTTGGCTGTTTGGCTCACTGAGGAAGAACAGGAAGCAGAAGTGAATGGGAAAGAAGATGGATAAGGATGAAAGCTGATACGATTGCAGAGATAGCTAGAGGCTAGGAAATGGAAGATGCTCCAAGCTGTGATTTTCCCTAAAGTGATGGGATACCATTAGAGTTTCCAACACAGAACACAAAGTGTTGAGGGTGGGGGGTGGACAGTAGGCTGTCAGGGGAGGGCAAGAGTTGAAGGAAGAAGACCAGTTAGATGACTGTCACACTAAATTGCAAGAAATTCTACTTTATCCTGTTGTATTACTGTCCTTCCCTCTGTTTAACTATTCCCACTCCATTTTCTTTGGCAAACAGCAAACATGTATCTGCTTTCTCTTTGCTAAGCAACAGGTCAGGACCAAAGAAAAACATCCCTGTCCTCAAAGTCCAAAGTCAAATGCAATAAAGTCACCACAGGGTACTGTGCTTAGTGTTGTGGTAACAACCGCAGGAGCCCTGTCCCTGAGGTCAGAGCATAAAGGGGCTTTAGTGAGAACTTCCTGGGTCATTTTGATACTGAAGCAGCAAGATGAAAACAGGAGTTGGTCAAGCAAGGAAGGAGTTCGGGAAAGCCTTCTAGTAAGGGTAAAAACATCTGCAAAGATGTTAAGAGAATATGGTGCATAGAAGATGTTGAATTGTTGAATCAGAAAAGATTTAAATGCATAACCAAATTCTAGTAGGTTTTTAAAAAAATAATAAGGTATTTCTTAAGTGCTCATTGTTTGCCACTGTTTCTGTCCAGTGATGCATATAATTTTGTTTCCACGACCCTATGAGCTGAATATTACTATCCCCATTTTACTTTACATTCAGTGAAACTGAGGCAAAGAGAGACTAAATAATTTGCTTTGAGATCAGACAATGAATAGAAAAATCCAAATTAAGACCCAGGTCTACAACTCCAGGGCCTAGAGGATTCCTCATTGTTGAAAGATCAGCGGTATAAATTTCAAATGTAATCCATCCAGTTTCTGAGTAAAGGAATTAGGAACAATGAAATGCAAGAAATAATAATGCTGTGGCTAAACAGTTGTAATTTCCAGTGAAGAAGGATAGTATTGAAAGGACCCTAAATTCCAGGGGGACGTGGTCATATGGAATTTAGGCAGTATTTCTCTAGCAACATAAAGCAAGAAAGGCTTATTTTTTCTGTACAAAGATGCTAGTATTTTAGACAAATATTTCTAAGCGAGGAAGAGCAAATTAGGAAATAATAAACTACACTATAAACCTCCTTGTCCACTTTTCCGGTCCACTTGGCACTTACATTCCCATCTGTAAATTCATAAATTAACATCCCGATTTATGAATATTTTGAGAATTTGGGTGTCTGATACCAAACAGACTGAGTGATCCATAATTAAATTTCTGGCCCTCAAAACTGAGGCATGGGTTCCCGGAAGAGCTGGAAAGACGTGGGAGGGAAACTTCTTTTCCTGTATTCACCCTTGTCCCGCATAGTTCTGTTGGCTGGTGAGCTGCGGCGGCCCCTGGCCTCGTCATGAGAAGGAATTCAAGGACAGACTCGCAGCACAGCGGACGGGCGACACACGTGGGAAAGTTTATTTTAAAAAAGTACAATCTCCAGACTTGAGAGCACACAGCTCAAGAGAGAGAGAAGGAGAGAGAGCGAGAGCGCCAAGCTGTGCAAGCCTGGGTTGTGTTTCTTTGACAGACAGTTGTTAACCAGGGGGCGGAGTATCCCTCACTTGGGGCGGGAAGCAGAGTTTCCCGCTTTTTTCCTCCTCCCTCGCCCAGGGGTTTCCGGTCGTGGCGCCGCCATCTTGGGCCTGCCTGGTGGGATCCGGCTTCTGGCGGACGCTGCCCAGACGGGCCCCCGGCCTTCCCCACGGCCGGCCGGGGCCTCCTCCTTGCCGGCCTCTGGGCCTCCCGCGAGAGCCTCACTGCCCACTGTAAAAGTCCTGTCCCGCAGAGGCATCACAGGGATCTCTGTGGTACCCGCGCCGGGCCTCCGGCGGCCCCATCAGGCCGCTGCACGTGCGGCGTCCCCGTGAACGCCGAGGGCCCGACCGCATCCGCCCGGGGCGCGGCCGGCGAAGCACTTCCGGCCCTTCTAGGACCTTGGGCGGCGTCCGCGGTCCCTACCCGGGAGCGAAGGGAGGCTGGGGCCGTGAGGATCCTTCCCTTATCACTGCTCGGACCCCGCGCAACCCTGCTCAGGCGTGGGGTCCTGGGCGCTCACCCCAAGTCCCCTTCCGCGAGGGGATGGTGGGAACCCGGCGTGTCTCGCTGCGCGGCCTCCGCCTCTGTTAGCTTCCCCGGGGCCCGCTGGTCTCCTGAGGCGGCCCGGGGAGCCCTTCCCGCGACTCTTTCTAAAGAGCCATACGAAACCCCTCGAAGGACGAAAGAGCCAGTCGTGCGACACAGCAGTTCCCGAAGGAGTGAAATAACTAGTGACACGGTGTGAACGCACTGTCCCCTCAACGACGAGACCCGTCTCAGGGCGCGTCACTCGAACAGTGAGTCCGCGACGTTGACGTGCTCTGGGGGGGGGGGGGGGGCGGGGTCCGGGGCGAAGGGCCAGGAAAGAATTCTTGAGACGTTTTGGGTGCCAAAAGGTGTTTCTGTGACAGCACAGGGTCGGGACCGTGGGCAGGAGGAGCCGCAGCTGTGATTGTGAGGAGGGACCGAGGAGACACGTTAACGTTTGTAGAGGGCGGGAAGGGAGAGCTAAGGGAAGTTTCCGGAATTTCTGGGCGCTGAGAGCAGGGTGCCCTGGGCCTTGGAGTCTGGCTGTTGTTAAGGTAGTTTTCGGTTGTTGAAACACGTGCACATTAAGGCAGCGCGAGTTCCTTGAGGACTGTCAGGTGCTGCGGGTTGTAAGGAGATTCATTAATGAATTAGTTTCAGCCACATCCTCTGTTGCCTGTGTTGCCCTCCTCGATGCGAAAATGTCAGTCATTTTCCTTGGTGACAAAACCACAGGAACTTCGGACCGTAGTTTGTTCCCTACATTCTTACGGGAAGGGTATGCCCCATTTCAGTTCAAGGTTTGAGATTTTGAGAAAGTAGATATTTTTCCCATCCAAGTTCACCACTCGCCAAGCTAAGAAAACCAGCAAAGGTGCTGCCCACAGTGTCTGGCTCCTTGAGGGCTCCCCGACCCCCAGAGATGTAGACACTAGTGATTTAACTATTACTTTTCTTGGGCATGGTGACATTTCTTATAGGTGACCATATGAAGTTTTGAGGGATCCCCAAAATAAATCAGAATTCACCCCTTAATTCGGTCATTTTTTAAAATTTATTTTTTTTCCTGAGGTACAGTTGACATACAATGTATTAGTTTCAGCTTGTACAATGTAATGATCCAGTATTTGGGAACATTGTGAAGTGACCACCACAATGTCTGGTGAACATCTGTCACTTTACATAATGCCAAAAAAAGTTTTGTGTGTGATGAGAACATTCCAGATTTACTCTCTTAGCAACTTTCAAATATGTAACACAGTATCGTTAACTATTTTAATTTTAGTTACTTATATATATGACTAAATATATGTACTAAATATATAACCCACCTATATTTACGTATATGTATGAATTGATTTAGATAGGGGTGCTGAAGAATGTTGTCCACACCCTTCCTTCCCTGAAGGAAGAGAGCGTGGGGTTGATGAGTGCTAGGAAATGTGAAGGGTCAGAAACTTTACCCAAACTTTGCAAGCTAAATTTGCCACACACGGTTTCCCAGATGTTGATGTAACTCACAAGACTCCTGGGTTAGGGACAATGGAAAGTCTATTATTCTAGTAATAGCACTAGCCAGACTATCAGCATTTTTTTTCCTCTAGTTTCCTGGCTTTAATTCTCAGAGGGAAAAACCATGACATCTCTGCATTCAGTGGGTTCTAAGAGAGAAACCCTAAACTGTGGATCCCCGTTACTTTATAATGAGCAGTAGGCATGCCTGTTGTCACTCTGGAGAGACTGTCTTCCGGGGGTGTTTGCTGTATAAGCATCCTTAAAAAGAAAATCCAGAACAAAGAGCATTCAATGCCTTGCTAGCAATACATGCAGAAATGTGAGAGATTCATCAAAGAAGGATTATGGCCCAACAATGAGTTGCTTTCACTCATTGAAGTTTTTTCTTTTGTTTTCTTTCTTTCTTCTTTATCTTTTTTTTTTTTTAAGAAGTGTGGCTTGGGAAATTGAAATCTGAATGTTTGCCTAAACTCACTTGCCAAATAGAAGGGACCCAGGGACACTCCTAGTAGCTGTTTCCTCTGGGCACCAACCTCGGGCTGCTGGGTTTCTTGAGTGGAGGCTGCCAGCCACGCATTTGGCTTTGTCTGGTAAAGCAGATGATTAGCACTAGTTGAGTTTCAGGTGGTTGAAGGTTTGTGGAGACAGGTTTAGAGATCGGACAATAGTGTAGAATGGAATTACAATGTGTCTGTTTCCTTAATGCAGTGTCAGGTTATAATGATGTGATATGTAAGTCCCTTGTCTCCTGGAACTGGGGTAACATTCTTGGCGAGTCTGTCATTTGACCAATTGCAGCCAGGCGGGCCCTTGTTGTTGGAGCACAGATAACAAGCAGCACAGCGGGGCTGGGTTTTCAGCTCACTGAGATCCAGAATGGAAAAGTGGAAATGGTTGTCTTCTCCTTCTGTCCCACACTTCCCCTCAAGACAGAGAAAAGAAAGGGAATCTTTCAACACTCATCTAAGTAGGCATACTGATGTACTGATAAGTCCTTTGTCTTCTTAAACAGTGTAGCTGCTCAACAACTGATTACTGCTTAGCACATTCTCCGAGACCATGCTGGAATCATTTTGGAATTAATGTGACTCCCTCCCACTGCTTATTTTAAAAGGTTGTGAGAGACAGTTGCCCTGTTGTGATTAATTAAAGTTAATGGAGGTTTCTTTCCTTTCGAAAAAGCTCTGAGTATTGTAGAGAAACCATGGGGTCACAACCCAGTGGACTGCCTAACAGGCAGGAAAAGTTTTCAAAAAGTGATGGCCCTTCAAGAAGATATTTCTCCTGTGACTCTAGTAGCAGTAATAATAATGATCATATTGGATTTTTTTTTTTTTTTCCCTGCAAAATGCTATCCTTTCTCTGAGGATTGAGCTCAAGGCCCTCATATTATGAGCCCAACATTTGGGCAATTGATAAGGAATGTTCTGTCCTTTTTTCTCAGAAGTTTTGTAGCTACTTTGATGATTTTTCATAGCAGTGTAAAATCCACTTTCTCTGTTATCTCTGGATCCAGTGGGATGAAAATTCTGCTTTGGGCAGTGACCAAATGAAGTCTCAGTCAAGGGCTGCTGCGTCCTGTCTCCTCAGTGGTTCCTAGCAGGGCAGAGATGGTGTCTGTACCAGTGTGCTCAGGGGACTTGAGGTTTTGGGTCACTCAAAGAAGGGGACTGGGATTTAGGGAAGGGGCAGGGCAGGCATGTTGCTCGGCACAGGACCCCATCGCCCTGTACTATATGTTACATTGCATCTTTATGACGACGCTAAGCCCGGTGTTTCCCGATGAGGGGAATGTGAAATCAGTTTAATGATGGGTAGCTCCCAGCATGGTAAAGAATGGGATGGAGTCTGAAACATCAGAATGCAGTGCACGTGTGCGAGTAAGTGGTAATTCAGGCAATTTTTGTTCCTGCTACATTTGTGTGTCTGGGTGCAGATGTAAACTCAACTTCAAACTGGACATGGGCCAAAAAGTTTGGAAGCTGCTGACCTGAGTTCAGAGTGACCCCTGTGGTTTATCTGGGTATCCCCGGGGCTGAGCAAAGCAGAGGGTCAGAAAGGAGCACCTCAGTGTGGGCAGAGGGAGCAGTTCTGTGTTTTTGTGGCTTTTCAAATAAGAGTTTGACTTTTGATAATTTGTGGCCATTGTTAATGAAACTTTCATTTGTGCTCTAGACAAAATGTTAAAGCGCTGCGACACCTTACTAAAAGGCTCTTCTATTTCCTGAACAGGTCCGAGGTTGTGATATCTGTGCCATGCTCAGAATCCCCTCTCATTTTTTAGTTAGCCTGTGATTTGAGGTTATCTTTCCTGTTAACTACTTACTGGGTTAAAAATGTAAGAATAGGCAAGAAAAGCACTAACGCCCGAACAGGGACTTGAACCCTGGACCCTCAGATTAAAAGTCTGATGCTCTACCGACTGAGCTATCCGGGCCCACAAAGAAGACGCCTTACATATCAGCTATAGTCAATTTATCTACAAACTTGCAAGGAAATTTATGAGTTTATCGTGTGATTCTGGTTCAGAGCCACTCATTCAGGAAATGCTTATAAATACATCAGTCAGCATAGAAACTCAGTCACAAGGAGGGAGCTCTTTAATACTGAGATCTGTGTTATATTAAATATAATATTGCCCCAAATTCTTTTTCTATATAAAGTATAGCTGTACACTATATGTATAGGTCAATACTATATATACAGATATATACTATACCGTACAGAATTCAGTGCAGTCAAGAACTACAGAATGCTGGCCTTCAATTCCTAGGCTCCCCAGAGACCAATCTCAAATATTCTACATTTGGGCTCAAAGAGAGCATTTTCCAAAGGAACCTGAGCCATCGCCAGTGCTTCTAAGGTTTAGACAACACTTTGGACACCTGAGTACAGGTTGGGAATGGAGTGGTTTGATTTTGTGTGGGTCTCGGCTGTCTTTATTTATTAATTTTTTAATTTAAATACATTTTTAATTTTTGAGGAGTTTTAGATTTACTAAATTACAAAAATATACAGAGTTGCCATATACCCATTGTCCTTGGTTATTCACATTGTAAATCATATATGCATTTTAAGAATACTAATGAGAATACTGTGCACATGTAATTACAGATATATTTCTCAGCTTAGAAAGATAATTCCCAACATTCATTTGTCCCCCAGGGTCCTATCTCTTCATCTTTCCAGGTAAACACTGTCTTGAATTTGGGATTTATTTTCCATCTCATGTTCTTTATAATTTGGCATCTATTACAGTGTTTGTAAGTTTCTGAACAATATACTGTGGAAACCTCCATGATGAAATGCAAACTTAAGGATTTATTAAAAAAAAAACACACACAAAACCCATCTCAGGTTTATTTAGGCATCTCTGTTTACTTAATCATCTTCTCAGTGGCCTTCAGTACCAGCACATTTTGGGCATGAAATTCTACTAATCACTGACCACATGCCCTCAAACACTAGGGTTCCCTAACATTTGCAGGCCTGGGACCAAGGGTCCAAAAGAAAGCAGGAGACCTGCTGCTGACCTACTCCTTCCTCCTCTTCCCAGCTTTGTGCTCCAGAGACTCCATCCTTTTGGAAGCCAGCTTAGGGGTTTGGGGCTGGGAATTCGGGATTCTGGGAGTGGACTAGAGGGCATTGGGGTGACTAACTCTTTCTAGTTTCAGTACTGGACATCCTGAGTCCCAAGGCAAACTGTGACCCTAGAAGACCTGCTTCATGTGGGTAAGAGGCCCCCGTGTTACTGGCATCTGTTTTACCTAGGTGGAAGACTTTTCTTAGGTCATTAATTCCTCAGCCAATTTATGTTCAAGTCAGTAAATATCCCATGTTGTGAGACATTTCTCGTCAGTTCTCTACCACTTGTCTCTCAGTTCAACTGCAACTTTCCTGTGATCTTATCAGCCTATAGACAGCCTAGCATGGCTGTAGTACCCCTCACTTGTCTTTAAAGTAAAAGAAAAAAAGGAAAGAAAGAAGCTCATTTTATTTTCAAATATTTAAATTTGAGTTAGATAACATATAGTGAGAAAGAAGCTTTTGAATAGTGTCCCCCTCTCCCTTTTCTCATCAGATTTTTAGGTATTCTGTTCCATCTTTTGGTCTCCAGGTTAAGTGCTTGACAAGGGTCCAATGTCTAGAAGGCTTACTTTACTTGGAACACTGATGTTATCCCTTTAACCATTTCATGATTTTGCTAAATAAGTAAAGGAAAATGTAACTAGCATTCAAAAAATTTTATAGTTGCTGGGGACAAAAATAGGATTCAAAGAATTGGGAAGAGTTACAAAGATATATGTTATAGGGTTGGGGATGTAGCTCAGTGGTAGAGCGCATGCTTCGCATGTATGAGGCCCCGGGTTCGATCCCCGGCATCTCCAAACCGTTTTAAGCTACACAATCAGAAACTATGTTTTTAAAATGTGGAATCATTAGACTTCTATCCTCCTATTCATCAATTTCCTACAGTATTCTTCCACCCACTTCATTTAGAGTTGTGTACAGAGAGAGGGAAACATTTGGGGATATCTTTATCTGAAACCAATAAAACTGGAAACGTAGATAAAAACACCCAAAGGAGAGATGACGGAAGCAGAGCAGCCTGGAAATCAGCCCAGGACCCATTAATATCAGGCAGTTTGTAGTATCTGGCTGGCCTTAAGGCAGAGATAATCTTGGCCTGAAAACACGGGGGGGGGGGGGGGGGGGGGGGGGTAAAGGGTTATTGCTAGAGTCTCGTTGCTGGATCATGGCACGAAAAAAAATAAGACAACTATTGGGAAAAGGAGGAAGTCTAGCTGGGTGGGTCAAAGTAGAAGTCAGCAGCTCGGATGATGTACTGTGCCCCTCACAGATTAAAAAGCAACAGTAGCAAGAATACCTTCTTACTAGAACTTTGGAGCCAATTTTCCCGTGGTTGGCCGGTTAGCTCAGTTGGTTAGAGCGTGGTGCTAATAACGCCAAGGTCGCGGGTTCGATCCCCGTACGGGCCAGTGATTTGTTTTCTCCTTAGCCGCTTTTGGGTGGAAAAGGGAAGACAGTTTAGTGTGTCCCCACAAGGAGCTTTCGGGTGGAAAAGGGAAGGCAGTTTAGTGTGTCCCCACAAGGAACGTTTTGCCACAAGTCCAAACCATCCTAGGAGAACTCCGGGAATCCCTCTTAAGCCAGCGTGCCCGGGAAGCAGCCGAAAGGCAGCAGACTCCTGAGGGACGATTAAATCCGTTAGAAGGAAACATGTCACCTGTTTGTGCGGAGTCCTAAACACTGCCCTTGAAATAGTCCAGAAACAGGTTTCCGCCATGCGGACCCCTGTGAGATGAGAAGACAGGGCTCCTTTTGCTGACTGCTTGGCTGAGGGTTTGGGTTTGGGTCCAGCAGCACGCAGGGCAGGGGGAGTCCGTCTAGAGGCAAGCGTGTTCTCAGGGAAGGGAGGACTCAGCCCTTGCGCCCCGTCTCCGTGCGGATGCCCGCAGCCCCGCGGTTCTGGCCGTGTCCTGGGTCAGCCTCCTGTCTCACTGAAGCCAGCCCTCGGCTCCCTAACTCTGTGTCTCAATCTTACTGGCACAGCCGATTTCCTTTCTTCATTCGCGACCCCACTGATTTCGGTCCCGTTGAGGGGCTCCCACGCGTCCGCTCTGGGCCTGGAGAACCCCGGGATCCAGCCGACAGCTCCCCGGCAGTCGGGGGCGCGCGAGTGGCGGGCCGGCTCCCGCTGCCGGGCTGGGGGGCCTCTCGGGCCTCGCCCCTGCACGCCAACAACGTGCAGGGGACCAGGAGCACCGGCGGGTGCTGTCTGGACAGCCGCCGCCGTAGTCTTGTATGGAGCAGGGTCCGCACTTTGCGAAGGCGTCGCGGGCCCCTTACAAGGATTGGGTGGCGAGAAGAGTCGGGGAGGTACTGGGAGCTACGTTCTCCCAGTTTCAAAAGCAGAAGGGGAGAAGGGAGAGTCCAAAGTCAGTTATGGTTGTATGCACCTAAACATGATTAAGATACACACACATTTTTTTTTTTAATTTTTTTTTTTTTACTAAATATTTAATCTATTCAGAGAAAGATGTGGTATGTGTGGCTCGTTGGTCTAGGGGTATGATTCTCGCTTAGGGTGCGAGAGGTCCCGGGTTCAAATCCCGGACGAGCCCTTCTTTTGTTGCCCTCCCATCGCTCAAGTTTTACTAACTCAGCGTTAAGTCCTAAACACAAGACAAACGCATACAGCCGCCATCCCATCCAGCGGCTGTACCTTCATGTGGAAGTGTGTGGGCTGCACGTGCACTCCATGCCAGGAACTGGCGTGGTGATGAACTTAAAAGGGACAAGCACTTCTCAGTTTTACCTTTTATTCCGTGTTCTATCAGCGCTAAAGTGATTTTTGCAAAGGCTGATGTTTCTGGTTCTTCTAGATGTTCCAGCACCACGGTTGTGATCGTGTGAAAGCACAGGAAGACGATGGTCACCTCTCAGTTCGATGTCATCCACCATTCATGCATCACTTTTTTATGGAAAAATAAACCTGAACTATAGAGTTGGGGTTTTGGCAACCTTTGTACAAGGGATTTCAGCTTTCCTTGTTAGCACAGTGTTGACTGTTCCCCCATCTTTTGGGGGATTGGGGTTCTACTTCCTTATTGGGAAGGGGAGCTTTCCCCTCACCTCCTGCAGGTTTGGTTCTCATTAAGCACATATTTAGCATCTATTATATTTAATGAACTTCTGCAGTCAGTGGTAGACAAAACTAAAAAAAAAAAAATCACTGGGTCCTGTGTCAGGGGTTGTCAAATATTTTATATTGAAATGAAATTGCACCTCCCCTCCCTTCTCTGTGTAAGCCTTGATGGCAGAGAAGTACAAAACATTTCGGGTAATGCTTATATGCTTTGTTTTTCATATCATCCTCAGAAGACAAGATCAGACAAAAATGTAGAATTCTGTGTTCCTAGGGGGTCAAGAGGAATTTGTATGTCCTCATAATAGATTGAGGGAAGCATATTTCTAGCTGCCCGGCTAGCTCAGTCGGTAGAGCATGAGACTCTTAATCTCAGGGTCGTGGGTTCGAGCCCCACGTTGGGCGCTTACTTTTGCCCTTAACTGAATTTGTGTACATTCAGAAAGGAGGTCCCACACCGCTGTCAAACAAGAGGAGTTTTGGAGATCAGCACTTCTGAGGTGTGGAATTAATGGAATCACGGTGAGTGGCCACAGTTCATTGGCTCTGCAGAACTCCTGGGACCCGCTCTCTTAATCTTGCAGATTGGGCTCCTCGCCCCCTGGTGGGAATGCATTTTTTTTTTTTTCCTGGCCGCTTAGAGATTTTAATACTACAAGTCTGTGGTAGGCGACTGGCTCTGTACATTTAAGCTCCTCAGATGATTCTGAAGTACTACCCCCCGAAAAAGGGTTTAGGATATGGGGAGAAGGATGCAGAGATGTTGGATAAGGTAAAGTCTGAAGGTGGAGAAACAGTTCAACCACAGGGACCAGTTTGATGGGCAGCATTGTCCACGCAGTTTCGAGAATGGTGACTCCACTTTCTGGCCCAAGCAAGTGTCATTTTCCCCTTTCTTTTCTTTCTTTTTTTTTTTTTTTTGGCGGGGGCTTCCAAGGTAGAGTTCAGTGATTCATCAGTTGCATGTAACACCCAGTACCCATTACATCACCCACTTACCCCCATACCCCTGCCCCAGCAACCCTCAGTTTGTTAACTAGAGTTACGTCTCTTATGGTTAGTCTCCCTCTCTGATTTTGTCTTATTTTATTGGGGGTGAATTTTCTATTACCACTGCCTCACACACCTGTTCAGTTCCTGTTCACCACACCTGGACAGCAAAACAGACCTCCCAAAACAATGTTCTTTCCAACCTTTCTTCATATATGACAAGTGGAAGAACCAAACAACCCACAACAAATTGTAGTTGCCTACACAATGGAATCTAAAGACTTAGGCTTGTTTTTCAAAATCCAAACTGCATTTCTACCTCCAACTCATCTGAACTCTCCACCCTCTCGAAAAAAACCTGCCCTGTCCAAACCCTGATGTTCGTTCACATCGTGCCTACCGTGTACCCTTTTTCCGCCTACAGATCTATGATGGTTGTGGACGAGATCAACTCTGCTCTGCGCAGGGGCGCTACTATCCCAGATATGAGTGGACTTTGCTGTTACTGAGTGGCCTGAAAATCATTCCTATGGTCAAACTGACCGAGACTTGTTTTGTGAGATTTCCCTGTCCCTCTGTGAACATTCCACTGTGCCGGTCTCCCTTCGGCATTCCTGTGAAGCCATCGTGGGCTCACTAGCATTGACTGACAAAATGCCCCGGCCATAACGGAGAAAGCACACACAGCACACACATACGTACCTCTTCCTTGACTCTAAAAGCCCAATTAGCCGCATGGGGTCCTCTCTCATCGCTAACACTGTCCTGATGTTCTCTTCAGGCCTCAGGACCGTGCAGCGGAGCTGCTGTAACTTGGGTATCCGGATCTGGCTGTGCATGTGAATCATCTGGTGAGTTTCAAAAATTTGGTTCCTGGGGGCACCTGGGTGGCTCAGTGGGTTAAAGCCTCTGCCAGGGTCCTGGGATCGAGCCCCACATCCTCCTCTCTCTCTCTGCCTGCCTCTCTGCTTGCTTGTGATCTCTGTCAAATAAATAAATAAAATATTTAAAGAATTTAAAAAAAATTTGATTCCTGGGCCCCATCTCAGCCGCTGTGAAGCTGAATCTCTGGTAGTTTAGAAGCTGGTGCTTTTGAGGTGCTTCTTTCTAATGTGATGGACATGGCAACTTGGTGGCCTCGTTAGGCTGGAATTCCACAGGGAGCCAAGGTCTTACGGGAAACAGTGATTCTAGGTGTGTAACATGAGCTTTTGGGTTCAGAAACTTGATGTTACGGGTTTTTCTGCCCCTCTCTCTCTCCATCCCTCTTCCCAGTTCAGGTAAACTCTGGAGGGATGAGATGCTGACGACCCAAATGAAACCTACTTGGCCATTTATTCATCCCACACATGTACTGCTCGCTTCTGTGTCAGGCATTGTTTTGGGTGTTTGGGGTTTATCAGTGAACAAAGCAAAGGTCCCTGCCCCTTACAGTCCATGGGGGGAGGCAGACAGTAACAAATATACATACAAGTCAACTCAACTTGAAGTTAGATGTGGTCAGCGTGCTGCAGAGAGCGGAGGCTTGTTGTGGTAGCAATCAGGGCTGTCGGGTTAGCTGTCCTGAAGGGGGCATTTGAGCACAGAGAAACCACACTGCTTTTTTCAAGTTTCTAAATAGAGGGATCAGGCAGAACCGAAGGCAGGAGCACGTCTGCAGTAGTGTGGCTGGAACAGAATGGCTGCAGAGAATGTTTGGGGAGGAGGTAAAAATGTGTGAGACCTCACAGACTTTGTAAGGATTTTGAATTGGGTGAGACAGGGTCTCTGAAATTTTTGTGCAGAAGGGTAATAGGATCTAATCTACCTTTTAAAAGAGTGATTCTGGCTGTTGTGTTGAGGACAGAGCTCAAGGGGCAAGTGGTAGAAACAAGACACCGGTTGGGAGGCTTCTGGCAACCAGTGTCGTCAGACCAGAGTAGTCACAGAGCAGGAGTGGAGAAGTGAGTGTCCGGACATACGCAGAAGCGTATGTCTGGAAGGCCGTTCCAGGGCTTGCCTAGTGGCCATGAAGGATAGTCAGGTATCACTAATTTAGAGTGCCAGCTTGATAAACTTAGGCCAAGAAACAAACTTAGGCGGCCCTGTGTGTGTTTATAACTGCCCTCATCTCAGAGGCCAAAATTCCTATGAAACGTTGGCTAGTGTATAATCAGAGCAAAAGGAGTCAGACACCAACATTATTTATGCTGTTGTGAACACCTGATACTGCTCACTGTCCGCCCCCCAGCCCCAGACTACCTTGAAGCCTGGCATATCTGGGCACGATGACATCACCACAAATTAGCATTCTCCATCCTCTCCCAACAAAACCTTCTTTTTTTCTTTAGGCAGGAGCCTGAATATTGTCATTAATAGATCACTTCCGTGTGAGGTTATATTTAGTTCTGAAACTCTTCTGTATTTTGCCTATTCAGCTCAGTCATACCTGTAAGTTAGGTACAGGGAATCACATGATTTAAACTAGGCAGACTCCCTAGTGTTTGGAGATATTGTCATTATATACACAATGAAACCAAGAATCAAGTCAATACAAAATGCATGAACAAGAAGTAACTTTCCTCGAAGGGTACACTGAACCTTGTTTTCCAAGTCTCTTTTAACAGGGCAGGGCAGAGTTCTTCAAATCAAGTTTTAGTAAGCACCTTTCTCATGCTGGATACCTAAAGTGGAAACACACATACAACATGGTCTGTGCCACCTCTTTTTTTTTTTTTTTTTCTTGGACAGACAGAGATCACAAGGAGAGACAGAACGGGAAACAGGCTCCCTGCTGAGCAGAGAGCCCGATGTGGGGCTTGATCCCAGGACCGTGGGATCACAACCTGAGCTGAAGGCAGAGGCTTAACCCGCTGAGCCGCCCAGGCCCCCCTGGTCCATGCCTTCTTGAGAGCTGTCTTCCACTTACTGGGTGAATGTAACTGACTCAGAGAGAATTAAATCCTCCACTGTATTTCAGCTGTCTGGCCCTAGGAAACGAGGGGGCTTGGTGTGACTGATTTAAAAATAGACGATGGTGACATGATTTGGATAGTTAAGAAATCACCAGCATTTACCAAGTAAAATCAAAGGAACAAAGACCTTATATCTGATTCATATATTCTGCCCACCGGACAGGACAACTGTTGAGGATTTCCGGACCACATGTTGTGGATCTCCCTTTCCTTACCTGATAGCCTCTGCTTGATGCTTTGATTTCCAGGGTGCCAAAGAACTGTAATGGGTTATCCTGGGTACAACAAGTATTACTAGTATTAATAAAGCACATAGCCTTCTGTCAATAAACTTATTGGATTTCTGGATTATAAACATCTTTTGGGTGGCTTGGAACATACGGCTTTTTCCTGTTTTTACAGCTCCTTGGCTATATTATTAAAACTGAGTTGACATATTTCAAAATTGAATTTCTGAAACTAAGACCTGTGGCATCATCTCCATGGCCAAGGCTGTCCCTAAGCTTGGTCCTGAGCACCAGCTAACCTAACTCCCTTGAAATAATATTTTAAGGCAAAGGAGTCCTTGATGAAAGGAGGTTAGAAAGGGCCTGGGGAGGGGCCGGGTCGTCTTATGCTGGGGCTGCCAAAGCAAAACACCATACACTGGGGGCTTAAACAACACAATTTATTTTCTCAGTTCTGGAGGTTGAGAAGTCCAAGATCAAGGTGCCCGCTGATTCATTTGCTGGTAAGAGCTCTCTTCCTGGCTTGCAGAAGACTGCGTTCTCATTGTGTCCTCACATGGGAAAGAGAGGGTGAGTTCTCTTCTTGTAAGGACACGAATCAGAGTGCATCAGGGCTCTACCCTTATGACCTCATTTAACTTTAATTACTTCCTTATTCCAAACACAGCCACACTGGGGGTTCAGTGTATACTTCAATAAAGCTTTAACATACAAAATTTGGGTGGGGGCACAATTCAGTCCATAAGAGGGGGACAAAAAACCCCCACTCAAAACACAAGGTGACATTTGGAACTCAGAAACTTCCTAGCACATGGTAAGTACTCAGATATTTTTTGAATGAATGATTTCAACTTTAGTACGCTCAACACAATCTTTAATACATATAGCGCTGTATTAGAAATACTAATAAATTTTAAAAGCCATCTTACAGGGGCTTTTTCTCAGGACAGTTAATCTGGAAGTAGAACACACAGACTCTGTTCATGACTAAAGCTTGAACGGTATTGGACTGAGTCACGGATGAATAAAAAAAGCCAGACCTCAGTAACATGAGGGGCTGCTGCCCCAGCTGTGGAAGTCTAGAGAGAAATCTGAACTTGGGAGGTCAGTCTCTGGGAAAAAGCAACGGGAGGCAGAAGCACAGTGTTGGGAACGTAAGGTTCTGGTCTGGCCTGTCCAGGGAAGGAGGGCAACAGCAACCCGTGCCGCCCGGTGTGCTTCTGAAGCCTGGCTCGGTGGGCCGGTGGGCGGAGTGCAGGGTAAAGGAAGGCAAGGGCTTCATCCTGTTTCCGGGGCAGACTAGGAAACCTGTTAGAGGCCCAGCCATAGATCAAGGAGAAAGGAAGCATCTTACTCGAGAGTGGTTATCTGTACCAGCGTCCCAGAGGATGACCCCCCCAGGCATTCCAGAAACAAAAGACAGTATTTCCAGAAGCGATAGAGAGGAAAACGTAACGTCAGAGACTATAGCTCAGAGAGCTGCTGCACACATGACCGGATTCCATGGTAGCGCCTCTGGGAAAGGGGCCTCAACTGTCCTGTAACAAAGAACAAGGAAAGCAATCAGTTCCTGGTGTGGTGTAAAGATTAAATTAACATGCTTTCTTTTCTAGTCCGTCACACTCTTTCGAGTCTCATTAAGGATAAGGCACTGCCCACTTTGCTTAATGCTTCTATGAATAATCCTAGGATCTGAGTGGAAGAAACAGTATCCAGAAAAAGTTAGCTATGTCTGTGAAGGTCCCTCCATAGGTCCCCTTCCAGGAACATGTATTCTCATTTGAAATATATCAGCTTTCAATTCGGAAATAACAGACTCAAAGTAGGCTTCAGAAAGGGAAAACAGTACGATAAAAGGAGGTCAGAAAAAGGATACCTCTCCGGACGCCTGGGTGGCTCAGTGGGTTAAGCCTCTGCCTTCGGCTCAGGTCATGGTCTCAGGGTCCTGGGATCGAGCCCCGCATCAGGTTCTCTGCTCAGCCAGGAGCCTGCTCCCCTCATCTCCTGAGCCTACTTGTGATCTCTCTGTCTTCCAAAAAAAAAAAAAAAAAAGTGGGGGGATACCTAGGAAAAAAAAGTGGTGGTGGGGGACCAGGAGTCAGGATAGGCCGGAGGGAGCCGTGTTGTAATAAGGCTTCTTGAGGGAGAAGTCCCTGCATTATTGGGGGGAGGGCACTGTATGAATATAAGAGGACTGGGGACAATCAGATAATGAGTTCTCACATGAGTTCTCACATTCAGGTTTCATTAGCTTGTCTGCAACCCAAAGTTGCACCTTCTCTGTACCTTCTCTCCAGAGCATCAGCCAGATGCCCCGATTCTCCTGGTGCCTGTAGTTGCTGTGTTCACACCAACAGGTGAAGGTATCACACCGGTCATCTGGTGTCAGGATAGACTGTGACTGTGTTTCTTAGCAATAAACTCTTGGACAAGTTACCTCGTTGAGAATATTAACTCCTACCTCATACAGAGTCACAAGAGCTACCTATGACCATTCTTTTAGTCACCAAAACTTCCTTATGAAGCACTAATAACAACAATGACCACTTATAAAGCCCTCGCCGCACTGAAGGCACCACGCTCTATGCTCAGGAGCCAACTTTTAAACACATCAGCACAGAAAGTTCCTGACCTTAGTCGGTAGAGGGTATGTGATGCCTAGTACCTATCCATACTTGGACAGGTTAGGTTCTTTTTCCAGATGGTTATCTAATGTCTGACAAAGTTTTATAGACTTTTCCTTTACTTTTATTACATTTTCCTACATTCCTAACTCTTTTAGCTTTTCCCTTCTTCAGTCTTACACTTTAGTCTTACACTTACGAGTATAGAATACCGCTTCCGGAAATCAGGGAGGAAGGAGAAGTTACAAAATCAATTAAAAAAACAAAAAACTCAGTGGAAAAAATGTAAAATTTTACTTTGAGAAACTCCTGGAAATACTTATGTCTGTTGATATTTTAAGCATCTCATGACAGTCTTCATGTGAGAATTTGCAACCAATCTATACAGTGTACCAGACGCCAAATGATCTACTGTAAGGCAGGGCCCATGTGGACAAAGATTGGTTTCGTCTGGCCTTGGCCAATCATCTTCACGACTTGTGTTTCAGCACGTACGCATCATCAACTGGAGTCGAGAGCTCAAGGAATTCCAGGACTGTTTCTGAAAAACAAATGTTTACATTAGTAGAATACACTTTTATTAAAGTCTGGCCCAACCACAGAGGTTCCATTAAGTTAAATACCACACATCCCGAGCTAAGCCTTCAAAGCTACAGCCATTAACTCCATGACCTAGTCAGACTTATTCTTTGAGCTCTTAAATTCTGACAGCTCCCGAGGACAGAGACTGTCCTGTTTATTGCCGTGTGTTCCAAGCACTTAGCACACACAGTACCTGGATAGTCAGTGCCTGATCCTGTTTGTAAATATAAAGGTCACTGTTGTGTATCTACCGCTGCTTTTCATTAATTGAGTCTCAGAACTCCGGCAGCTGACTTCTCATTCAATTATGACTACTGAGTACGCCCCCCCCCCCGCAAAAATCAAGTAGCTTTAAGACCTTGCTTATACACACACACACACACACACACACACACACACACACACATACATGATCTTGGAATAAATGAAAAATGTCTCTACTTTTGTCAAAAGTGGTTTTTATCAATCACCTCTTCAAAATTCCTGTCTAGAGAATTTCATTCCATCTAGGAGGGTTTCCTTAATTAATCTCAAATCTGTCATTTATGTAGTCTAAATTCCATGTACCTGTATTTTTTGTGAAACTGAACCCTGTTGTTTTGAGTAAACAGTTACCCTTATGCTTCATATGGTATATTCTTGAACTTTTCCACTCTGAATTACCCAAAGGTGGGACCTAGATGAAAACCTGTCAAAGCCCCCTGTGAGGGTTCCCCTGCTTGAGCCGGTGGGGTGGGACTGAGGAGTGCACCCCATACACTCTGCTTTACAAAGGCTTTCATTTCAGACTCTCAATAAAACCCCTAAGGATAGGTATTATCTGTATTATCATGACCCCATTTTGCAAGGGCACAAAGAGGTTTGAGGGGTCACACAGCCAGTAAGAGACAGGATTCAAAAGTGGCCTAAGTATTCTAAACACTAATAATGAAGTAGCAGAAAGAGAAATTAAGAAAATAATCCACTTACAATTGCACCAAAAAGAATAAAATACCTAGGAAGGAACTTAACCGAGGAGTGAAAGACCTGTCCTCTGAGACCGTGAAACTCTGATGAAATAAACTGAAGATGACACAAACAGAAAGAGAATCCACGCTCACGGACTGGAAGAATTAATAAATTTTTAAAAGATTTTATTTATTTATTTATTTGCCAGAGAGAGAGAGAGCGCGCGCACACAAGCAGGCAGAGTGGCAGGCAGAGGCAGAAGCAGGCTCCCTGCTGAGCAAGGAGCCAGAGGTACTTGATCCCCGGGCTCTGGGATCATGACCTGAGCCGAAGGCAGATGCTTAACTGATTGAACCACCCAGGTGTCCCTAATAGGCTAAAATGTCTACAATACCCAAAGTAATCTACAAATTTAATGCAATCCTTATCAAACACCAACAGCATTTTCCACAGAACTAGAACAAAATACACTAAAATTTGGGGCACCTAGGTAGCTCAGTGGGTTAAAGACTCTGCCTTTGGCTCAGGTCATGATCCCAGGGTCCTGGGATCCAGCCCCACATCGCGCTCTCTGCTCAGCAAGGAACCTGCTTCCCCTCCTCTCTCTGCCTGCCTCTCTGCCTACTTGTGATCTCTGTCTGTCAAATAAATAAAATCTTTTTAAAAAATACACTAAAATTTGTAGGACCATGTGGTTCTATACTAATTTTAGTGCATATTTTATATGTGTATATATATATAACATATAATAACATGTACTTCAAAATTACTACAAAGCTGTAGTAATCAAAACAGTATGATATTGGTACAAAAATAGACACACAGATCAATGGAACAGAATAGAGAACCCAGAAATAAACCCACATATATATGGCCAATTAATCCATGACAAAAGAGGCAAGAATATACCATGGGGGAAAAGTCTCTTCAGTAAATGGTGCTGGGAGAATTGGACAGCAAGGAAAACAATGAAACTGGACCACCTTCTCAGACCATACACAGAAATAAACTCAAAATGGAATAAGGATCTGAATGTGAGAAAGGAAACCATAAAACCCCTAAAAGAAAATACACGTAGTAATTTCTCTGACATGGGACTGAGCAACATTTTTCTAGACATATCTCCTGAGCTAGGGGAACAGAAGAAAAAATAAACAACTGGGAACACACTAAATCAAAAAGCATTTGCACAGTGAAGGAAACCATCAACAAAATGAAAAGGCAGCCTACTGAATGGGAGAAGATATTTACAAATGATGTATCTGATAAGGGGTTAGTAACCAAAATATATGAAAAACACAACACCCAAAAAGCAAATAATCTGATTAAAAATAGAGGAGGGGTGCCTGGGTGGCTCAGTGGGTTAAACCTCTGCCTTCAGCTCAGGTCATGATCCCAGGGTCCTGGGATTGAGCCTCGCCTCTCTGCTCATCAGGGAGCCTACATCCCCCCCCCCACACCTGCCTCTCTGCCAACCTGTGATCTGTCAAATAAATAAAATCTTTAAAACAAAAAAATCCAACTCGACATTTTCTCAAAGAAGACTTACAAATGGCCAACAGACACATGAAAAGATGCTCAACATCACTCATCAGGGAACTGCAAATCAAAAGCACAATGAGATATCACCTCACACCTGTCAAATGGCTAGAATAAAGAAGACAAGAAATACCAAGTGTTGGTGAGGATGTGGAGAAAAAGGAACCTTCATGCACTGTTGGTGGGAATGCAAACTGGTACAACCACTGTGGAAAACAATATAGAGGTTCCTCAAAGAATTAAAAATAGAAATACCATATGAACCCGTAATTTCACTGCAAGAAAATGAAAACACTAATCTGAAAAGACATATCCACCCCTACATTTATAGCAGGATTATTTACAATAGCCAATATATGGAAGCAACCCAGTCCATCAACAGATGACTGGATAAAGAAAATGTAATATACAGGGACACATATAATGGAATATTACAAAGTCATGAAAAAGAAGAGGGCGCCTGGGTAGCTCAGTTGGTTAGGTGGCTGCCTTTGGCTGAGGTCATGATCCCTGGGTGCTGGGATGGAGTCCTGTGTCTGTGTCGGGCTCCCTGCTGGGAGTCTGCTTCTACCTCTGCGCCTCCTTCCTCTCAATCTCTCTCAAATAATAAATAAGTAAAGTCTTTTTTTTTTTTTTAAAGAATGAGATCTTGTAATTTATGACAGCATGGATGGACCTGGAGAATATAATTTTAAGTGAAATAAGTGAGAGAAAGACAAATACTCCATGATTTCACTTATATGTGGAATCTAAAAACAAAACAAAAAAGCAGACTTAAATACAGAGAACAAACCAGGGGTTGCCAGGGGGAGGTCGGAAGGGGAATGAGTGAAACATACAGGGAAGTAAGAGGCACAAACTTCCAGTTATAAAAGTAAGTCAGGGAGATGAAAAGTACAGCATAGGGAATGTAGTCAGTAATATCTGACGACAGACGGTCACACCTGTCACCCTGAGCAATGAGTAATGTTGAATCATGTTGTACCCCTGAAAGTAACACTACACTGCTAATTATACTTAAATTAAAAAAAAAGGGGGCCTCAATGGCTCCAAAGCCCTTTTTCTCTCCATTACATCATACACATACTAAATAAGCTGCCATGTTGCTGTAATTTCTACCAGCGAAATTCGTTCTTTAAAGTTGTGTTAAACCGGCCCTGCCTACAGGAAAGGTCAATACATGTATTTTTGGAAGTGTTACAGCACAGCGGCCGCGAGGACACAGGTCACCGAGAGGCGCCGCGCACTCCCCGCACACCGCACACCGCACTGCGCGCCTGCCCCGCGGGCTCTCGCCCCAGCGGCCTCCTCACCGCGCAGCGCCGCCCGCGGCGGTCGGCTCCGGGTTCCTACTCGCAGGGCTTCCGGCCAGCAGGCGCGCAAGGAGCCTCACCGCAGAGACAACAGAAGGAGCGCCCTGTGGCGCGGTGGCGGCCGCCGCACTTAAAACGAAGGGACACTTACCTGGCCGACAACGCGGAGTCCCTCGGCTCAGCCGCGGGGTCTAAGCGCCGAGCCCACCGAGCTCAGCAGCGCGGCGCAACCGCCTCACTTCGCGCCCCGTGCGGCCGCCGCGCGCCCCGCCCACCACATGGCCCCGCCCACCCGGGGCAGGCCTCCAGCCGAGGGACCCGCCCCCCCACTCCTTCCGGACCGCTGTCTGCTCCCCCCCGCGGCTGTAGAGGTCGTCCGCTGTCCCGCGCGGAGCGAGCCGGCCGCAGGGGGCGGGTGAAGAGCGGGAGTGCGCCTCCGGGGGGGACCCCAACACGGCCGTTCGGGCGCGGCCACACGCAGACCCCCTCCGGCCGAGGGGCGCTCCCGCGTGCCTCCGTTCTCTGGGGGAGCCTGCGAACAGTCCACCTCCGTCTCCAGACTCCCGCCGCTCTCTGGGGAGCCCAGGAGTGCGCAGCGCCCACGCGCACCTGCGGCCCCGGCGTCCCGCACAGCCTGCTGCTCTCTGATCCCGCGCGGGACGTGGGACCCGAACTCCTCCCCAAGCCTGCGCCCAAGAATACTTCGGAAGGAGAAAAAGGGACACCAGCACTTTGCTGCTTCTTCCCTTTTTCACACTGTTATATTTTATTTTGAAAATATATAGAAAAGAATTATATATAACAACATAAGTACAATTAATTATACACAAATTATGTAATTTTGTCTGGTAGATATATTTGGATGTGTATATCTGATATATTGATACCAGAATTCACCCGCAAGAATGCAGGTTATACACACACACATGCCAGAATCCCCCAAATCTACTGCCTGCCTCCCTCCCCCTCTTCCTCTCCCTCAAAGCTCCCTTAAAGTTCTGTCTTTTTAATCTCTGTCTGAATCTTCTCCAATGTGGAGTGGAACAAAATGAAGGACTTTTTCTTCTTTTACATTTGTGTGTCACGCATATAACTTTTTGAAAGGTGTACTTTGACAAAATGGGGAATACTACCTACATCTACAAAATAACTCAGTCAATCGGGCTTGGAGAGCAGACAAAATTTTATATTTAATTCATTCAGACGGACCCCTCTTCAAACAGATGTTTTTCATAAAGATTTAAGGAGGTTAATGGCCAAATTAAGTGAGGAACGATTTGTTTTCAATTCTTCTTCAGAAAAGAGAAATCTTTCTTTTTGCCACAGAGAGTCTCAATATCCTGCCTACGCAAGGAGGATCGTTAGGTCTATGTGTATGGCTCCATTATAGGACAAGGTAACGATGTTTAGTGGAACGTGAAGAATAAAACATATTCCTGATGTCGGATGCCACTTCGGATCGATTTCATTAACAAAGAGAGTAACAGACCTTTTGAGATTCAGACATTCCCGTCTGAACTAAAAAACTAGACTAAAACCTCACATTTTGCAAAATTACTAGTATTTGAACGGCATTACTTTCTACCTTGTGTCAAGACACAGAATTTTAAAACATTGTTTTAGCTCCCTGTGGATAGGTTCTGCCGAGTTTAGATTTAGTGTGATGGGTTGGCTTATCTACAAAGACTAATGTCAATTAAAGAACATTTAAGTATGGTTTTGGAGAGCTTAATCCTATACTTCTTTCTTCCTCTTCCTCATTCTGTTAATTATCCTGTTAGAATTGCAGATTGAAGTACTTACAATCCTATTTATAAATTGAGTCAAATTGGGTAAATTCATTCCTCATAATAAAAAATGCTCATTGCTAAGTTCTTAGCAGTTCCTGTGTCTCCTTATTTTTTATTATTATTATTTTTTTCCTTTTCGAAAACCAGTGGATGGTCCCGTTTTTCTTCTCCAGGGCTGTGACCTTTGAGTGTCAGTTCCGACGGGGTGCTGGATTACTTGAAAAAAAAAAAAAAAAAAAAGTGGGCGCGGCTAGGACAGACCCGGGAACAATACCGGTGAGTCACCAACCAGCACCGACACGCTCCCAAGCTTGCGCAGAAATGGCATCCTCTGCGAGTGAGCTGAGCAGTGTGATTCCTTCGATAGCTCAGTTGGTAGAGCGGAGGACTGTAGTGGAAGCTCCTCAGGCATCCTTAGGTCGCTGGTTCGAATCCGGCTCGAAGGAGTTCGTGTTTTGCGTCATTTTTAATCCCCACCCTGAAAAGGCGTTATCTCGGCTACATATATCCTTGATGTACATCTACTAAGGCTGTTCCCGAAATTGGCGACCCCAATTTTTTAAATTATTAATTTCTGTAACAATGACTAATACGCGCGATCCGACGTCCACCCCATACTTTACATACAATACAGCCGGGGGCCGCCGAGATATACCGAGCTCAGACGAGGCGGAGCAGAGGCGGCCCCACTGGGCGAGGGGTATGTAGACCCGTCTCCGCACCCGCACCCGGGTTCCGCAACCCCGGGGAGGAAAGACGCTGCCTGCGTAGGAAGGACACGACCTGCGGGTAATTGGTGGGACACGCGCGCCCCCTGGTGGGCATAGAGTCCCGGGTCTCTGGAAAGGTGTTTTTGCCTGGGAAGGACGCTGTCTGGCTTGCCTCAGGGCCGGTTGAAATTCAGGGGCACTGCTCCCCCTTCTCGGTTTAATTCTGTAACAGTGGCTTTCAATCTTGGCTGAGAAAAGTTGGTGGATATAGAATTGCCTGGGCAGATTTTACAAAAAGCGCTTTTGCTTGGGCCAGTTTGAAGGTGGGGCCTAGGCGCTGGTAGTTTGAAAACCTTCCAGGTGACATTTACTGGGCCGCAAGGTTTGAGAACCACTGATATAAGAGAAACAAACATTTTAGAATTAACAACGACAGACGGGGGGATGGGTAGAATTTTTTACCCATTTTGGGAACTAGCTCAAAAGATAGAGATTTCTCTTAACAAAAGAAAGCATTTGCTAATTTGGGGCCAATCTCATTAAGATGTATTACTCCCACTTCTGCCCTAGCTCAAAAATGTGATACCAAACACCTGTGGAAGAGTCCTCAACTACAACAATAATAGATCAAAGTAAAAAGAGTTGTGTGAGAATTTTGTGCCTGGCAACTTTCTGTATTTTCCTTCCTGTGCTTCCGAGCTTTCATTCTTTAAGGATTCGCAGACTCTGGTCTATGTCAGAACACAGACCCTCAGGCGGGGAGTGGTTTGAGACCCACTCCCTAAAACGAATTGGAAACTTATCCCTATGAAGGTTAGTCTAAACTGGTAGCTCCTGATTAACTTCCCGCTTTTTGAAAGCGACCTGGGACGACAAAAGAATAAAGAAGAAAACTGGTCCATTTTTCTTTTCAAAGAAAAGAAATGCAAAGTTTACCAGATTGCCCTGGGCTGAGCTTCTCCCCAGGGCACCATAGAGGTCTCCATCCTCGCATAATTGGGCCACATTCTGCCATAGTCCAGGATCAGAATCAGCATTACCACCCGCACCTCCGGAGGCGACCAGAGACGACCCCAGAGGAGGAAGAGGGCATGTATAAAACACGAGCCTCAAACATACCTACACATCATATGACTTCACCATCATTAAGAAATGGGAATCATTCGTTCCAGTTTGAAGAACTCGAGGTTGCCCTCAATAGGTCGGATATGTGAGAAATAGATTCCGAGAATAAAAATGTAATATTAATGCATAAATACTTGAAGTGTAGATTTGTAAATCCACCTGGCAGGGACCGATATTCAAATCTGCAAAAACGTGAGAAATGCTAAAGAACTCAGCCGCGCCTATCCCAGCACTGTCTGGGGACGCAGGATGGAGAGAGAGCGTGGCTTTGGAAGGAAACGCCGTCCCTGTTCGGACACGGGCCTTGCTCTCGGCTCTAAGGGTTAGCTCGGTCGGTATTCAGAGCAGGCGCGCAGGGAGCATAAAAGTGGAGAATGCGGGCATCGATCCCGCTACCTCTCGCATGCTAAGCGAGCGCTCTACCATTTGAGCTAATTCCCCGCTCCGGCGCGCGGCCGCGCCTCTCTTGCTCACTCCGCTCCCTGCGGTCATTCCGGGCGCGTCGCCCGCTGTTTGCAGTCGGCCTTGACCAAGTGAACGAAGCGCGGGGCCGCAGACAGGAGCTGTTGCGTCCCTCCGCGCCGCCTACCACCAGTTTTCCTACGGTTCGGGATCTCAGCCCGCAGGCGGAGTCCGGGCCAGGGAGGCCTCGGAAACTCTCGTCTTAGACTCTGGGCAAGAAATCAACCCGGAATCCGCTCGGAGGAAACAGGGAACCGGAAGGAGATGGCAGGTGCATCCAGGAGGGAAAACCGAGCTTCTCAAGCAACGAGGTTCGGCTTTGGCCTTCGCATTGGTTCCTGACAATCCCTGCACCCCTAAATTTCCCACCAGTTGACTCTGCTGGCTCCAGAAGCAGATTCTCCAGAGTCCCTACAGACACCCCTTAAGATCAGCTGCCTGCCTGGCTTTAAAACAACAGAACACACCACCACCACCACCACACCACCTGTGGACACATGGCCAGGAGGGGGCGCGCGTCCCAGTTGAATTTCTCCTTCCATTCTGGCTTCTGGAGTCTCGAGTCTGTTCAAAGGGTACAAGTTATTTTCTATTTTTCTAAGGCAAACATTACTAGGATGCTAAGATAATTGTGGCTGCAGGCTTAGATCCAGAGTCTTTGCAAAGAGACAGTAGTCGTGTCTTTTTCTTCTGGACCTGTTGGGTACCAGGTACGAGGTACTGTGTGCTAGGTGCTGGTTGGGAGCCAGGAGCCCATCCCCTGCAGGAAGTCCATACGAAGGCCTTCAGTCGACGTCTACACCTTCAACTATTTCTTAGCCTGATACCCCATATTTAGAGACTTCCTCTCTTGATTTCGTGTTATTTTTTACTCTCAATAACACTGAGGCAAGTGATCAAAATGCAAATGCAGGAGAAACGTCTCATTTAAGAAAGTGAGTCTGTGTCTCTATGCAGAGCAGGCCTTTCCAAGACCCTTAAAACACCCTTAACATTCGCTCTTCTTTTTTGCCTTTTCATTGCAATCAGGGCTGCTAAAAATGGATGAATAACTTTCTGAGGGGAGAAACCTTCCACCTACTTGCCTCCCCACAACTTAGACAATAGAGTTCAGGTGTTCCTGGGTGTAGAAACCACCATTCATTCCAAATCTTGGTGCAAGGACAGCTTTACCCGGATTCTCTCCATCATCTAGGGGCTTTCCCCCTACTCTTCCCGGGACAGAATTTGCCGAGCGACAGAAGTCAGCTTGGCCTCCACTCATTTTTTTCCTCCCTGTTCATTTTCATGATTTCCCCTAAGGGGTGTAGGTGTGGAATTTTAGTGACAGAACGTAGCCCAATTCCATAGCTCAGATCCACGGATTGGGCATGACTGACTGAAATGGGAGTGATTGGTTTGTCTGGAAGCTTTCGACCCTGCGCTGGGAGTGCTGGTTTCCAGGATTGCTAGACTGGAGATTACATTTTCCAACACTCAGTTTCCACAGAGGCTAAATGAAAATCAAGACTATTATTTTAAAATTCACATGGAATACTTACCTGGCAGGGGAGATACCATGATCACGAAGGTGGTTTTCCCAGGGTGAGCCTTATCCATTGCAATCCGGATGTGCTGACCCCTGCGATTTCCCCAAATGTGGGAAACTCGACTGCATAATTTGTGGTAGAGGGGGACTGCATTTGTGCTTAAAAAATAATAATAAAAATAATAAAATAAAATTCACATGAAGTTTTACCAGTTGTTAAGCTATTGACTCAACGCTAACTTCTCTGGTCTGGTCTGAATTGTGTCCCCTCCAAATTCTTAGGTTTCAGCTCTAACCCCCACCCCCATTGTGACTGTATTTGGAATGGGGAAGTAGTTAAGGTTAATAAGGTTGTAAGGGTGGGGCCCTGAGATCACAGGATTAGTGTCCTGATAAGGGCGTGACACGGGAGAGCTCACTGTGTGTGTGAGGCCAGGACACGACCATCTGCAAGCCAAGAAGAGGGCTCTCACCAGGAACAGAATGACCTTCACCTTGGTCATGACTTCCAACCTCCAGCACTGTGAGAAAAATTAATTTCTGGTACTTTTCCACAGCAGCCTGAGCAGACTAAGACAATAATCCTTTTTAAATCTGCTGTGTGATGAAGGAGATGAGACTGTAAACCACATTACTGATGTCCTGCTTAGCCCACTGTTAGGCTTTGCCAGAAGGGAAGCTAGAAGAATGCAAGGCTGGAGAAGGACGGGAGGTGGGCTTACTCATTCCTGTTTCCCTTCTGGGGATTTCCTGTTTCTTGAAGCGTTGCCCCAGTAACCAGCACCAGCCCGAAATTCCCCACTTCTTGGCCACTTTGCTATTTCCCGCTTGGTATTCAAGGCATGGGAAGGACACCCGATAATGTCAAGAGAAACTGTCCACTTCTTAGGATCCTTTTTCTCTAGCTGCAAATTCTCTATTAGGTCGGGAACATTGAAAGAAAAGTTACTTGGCGCTATGCTCTTAGCTTCTCATGAAAAGGGATTTAATTACTGAGTTCCAGGACAACTATGCGCTTCAACACTTCTTGTCGGAGGCACTGGTGACGGCCGTTTGAAGAAAAATTTGGGATGTTTTCAATAATATGGTTTTGTAGAAATTGTAACAAGCGCACGTTTTATAGATAAATTCACTTAATTTTTCCTTAAATATATTAGAGGAAAGTCCTTTTTGCTCCAGATAGTGTAGCATGTTCTCCCTCTGTGTCTATTTTGTGCAGTAGGTACAAGGAACTGATCAGTCTCTGTTGAACCTCTATGTTGGGTGATTTGATTTGGAAAAGGAATATTTATATTTCCATTTAAGAATTTTAAGGACTTGTGTTTCATTTTAATTGCTCTATTATAGCTATGCAATATAATATGAACCACCCGAATCAATTATCCAAATAAAAAAATTTGCACACACAGAACACTTCACATTTTTCATCATTATAGTCATGAACACATACGATTTCCCATTAGACTTTCAGAATGGAGTACTGCAGTGTGCCAAAATGCAGGGGGCATTGCTCTGTTCACAACTCCGAGATCTTCTCCAACTTAATTGTCTGTATTAAGGGCAACTGTAACATTTATTGAGCAATTTTTGACACTTTTTAGAGAAGGAGGAAGTAACCAGAGAGGAGGGAAGGCAAGCGGGTGTAATTCAAGGCATTACTTTCAGCTATATTATTCCTAGGGTAGAAGGATATGGGATACACTTTGGGTTTTTTCTTGAAATAGACAAGTAATATCCTAACGTCTTAGAGGTACAACTCAATGAATTTATAAACCCACGGGCCAGCTTAACCAGATCACCATATCAAATACATTCGGTGTCTAAGCAGACAGCTTAAGGTTGTACTTTTTCTCTAAAAGTGAATATGAACATTACTAACACAGAAACCATGCCGACGGACATTATTTTAGGAATCCTATAAGAGTCTCTCCCACGAGTCCTTCGATAGCTCAGTTGGTAGAGCGGAGGACTGTAGATGTTGACAGTTGGGCATCCTTAGGTCGCTGGTTCGAATCCGGCTCGAAGGACGAGACTTTTGGAAGCCCCAAGGCTCCTCCAACGAAGCCACCATAAAATTCAGATCCTTCGGGCGGACAAGTGGTTCTTTCCGTGGACACGAGGACGCGCTGAGCTCACTTACTTGCGGAGCGGGCGGCCACGGTGGCTGGCGGTGGAAGGGAAGAGCCACCGGCCCCGCGGAGGACCTTGCCAGCGGGCTTCGTTCACCTTTTCCCGCGTGAAGCGCAGCCTTGCACACGGCCACCCGGGCTCTCGGCCTGCGCGATTCACGCACGCAGCTGCCGGGACCCGCACCACACCCCGCACCCGGAGGGCGCACGCGAGTTGCAGCCGGGAGCGCCCCGCCCCCAGGGCTCCAGACCCCGCCTCCGGGGAGTTGCGTCCTCCTGGCCGCGGGGATCCCCGGTCACCCTGGTGATTCCTGAAGAGGCCTTTTATTGGAAAAATTTCAGACCTACCCCAAGGTGGGCAATAGCATCATAAACTTCACCGGACCCGTCGCCCACATACAGCCACCCTGTTGGCACCTTCTACCCCAAATCCACACCCCGCCCGCTCCCTGACCTTTCTGCACAGATCCGAGATGTGGACAGGACCAGCCCATCGCCTCTGCCCGCTCTGCACACGCCAGGAGTGGAGGACAATTCACATACTGGGGAGGTCCCCGGGCTGGGACGGCCGCAGAAGACAAGGTCGAACGCGTCCGCGCCCGGCCATCAGGACTTAAAGGTGGGGAAAAGACAGCGGCCAGGTTTCCTGCAGCTTTCAGCCACGAAAGAAACGCGGCACACACACGTGACCCAGTCATTCACTTCTCAGAAAACAGCACGCTCAGTCTGTTTACTCAGAGTCTGCTGTGCCACTCCGCATTTAAAAATGATCTTGAATGGTAGTTTTCAGGAGCAGCGAGGAACTAGGAGGGTTTGAAGACTCCTGCTATAATCTCGTCTGTCTTTGGGAAACCTGTTTCCAAACACTCAACGGCTAGGAGAAGCTACCAAGAAAAAAGGAAAGCAGTGTGAATTCTGAGAGGAGGACAAGGGCGGTCACTGTGGCTGACGTGGCCTGTGACACAGAGCCAGGGGAATGCCTCTGCCCAAGCATTTAAATTAAGTCCTTTCTGCTGGAGCTCCTGCAGTTTCCGTGGTATGCTCAAATCCCAATCCAAGATTTGTATTCACTCCAATAAACTGATTCTACTTTTAGCTCAACACTTATGAATTCCACGAAGAACCTCAGTCTTTTATTAGCAATTATGTCAGAAAACTTTCCTAGAACCCATTCCTTGGAGTGACTGAAAAAAAAAATACATCTCTTAATGTAATATAAAATGACACTAGGCTAACAGGTAGGCTCTAGGCAAAAATTGAACGAGCTTTTTCTTCACTCACTGATAAAACATGGACAATTGTAAAAAAAATTTTTTTTTCAATACTCTTACCATATATCTTGGCACAGAAGTTCACACATATTTGGTTGGTATTTTCCTCGGAGAGGAATAGGGCTTCTTAGTGGATTCAGACTTTCAAATTTCCTGTGTATATCTACCTGAATAGGTTACCTTACAGTGTAGTGACGAGCATTCCTCCCGCTCCCGCAGATCATGGTGGCTCATAACCAGGAACTCTTACTTCTGTGTCGTATAAATCATGGTTTGGCTGGTGGGTTCCGCTCCGTTCTGGGACACTGACTTGTAGATCCTCTACAGCTCAGATCGTAAGTTATTTTGTCAGGGTAAGGGTACAGAGGGGTGTGGTGGATGGCTCTTTGGCTCTCAAACTTCCAGAAGGGACATCTCATTCCCAAAAATGGCACTTAGGAGAACTACAGCTGTTGGATATAATAGTGAAAACACCAGCTTGAAAGTATCGGAAAATTTAAAACATGGTAAAAACAAATTTGTGTAATGGTATAATATGTTAAAAATAATAAGCTCCATGAGCAAAAGGAAAGCAAACAAGTTAACTGGGAATCTGACAAGGAGACAGTGCGCAGCAAGACACGGCCTGCTCAGGAAGACATCAAACTGATGTTGAACTTTTGTGTGGCTGACCTGTTTTGTTTCGCTTTGAACGACCTCTCTGGAAATGTAATTTAAACACAGCAAAATTCCTTCCTAAGGAGTCTGATGAGTCTTGAAAATTATACGCAATCTTCTAACCGCCACAACACTCACGACAGAGAACCTTTCCATCTCTCCAGAAAGCTGGCCTGAGCCTTCAGAAGCACTGACCTGCTTTCGGCCACGGCACTTCTGCCTTTGCCAGATGGTTCTAGGACAGACTCCTACAGGCTGCAGCGTCAGGCTCCTTCCGTTTAGTGCAACGCTGTGGAGACTCCTCATTGTCATGTGTGTACCCGCAGTTCACTCCTTCTTATCGCCCAGTCCACTGTAGGGCTGTGCTGCTACAATTTGTTTTCCATTCAGCAGCCGACGAAATTTTTTTGTTTTTATTATTAATAAAACTGCTCGTTATGGACTGAATTATGTGCCCCCCCCTTCATATATTAAGGCCCTAAACTCCAGTACCTGAGAATGAGACTGTATTTGGAGACGGGGCCCTGAAAGAAGTTACTACATTCAAATGAGGCTGGTAGGGCGCCCGGACCCAATCTGACTGGTTTCTTTGTAGGAAGAGGAGATTAGGTTACGGAGACATTAGGGGCGGGAGTGTACAGAGGAACGAACCATGTACAGAGGAAACAAGAAGGCTCCTTCCTTCAAGCCAAGCAGAGGTCTCAGAAGAAATCAGTCCCGCTGACACCTTGATCTTGGACTTCCAGCCTCCAGAAGTGGGAGGAGATAAATTTCTGTTTAAGTCTCCCAGTCTGTGGTATGTTGTGATGCCGGTCTTCGCAAATTATTACACGGCTGTAAGTATTTTCGGTATAAATCTTTGTGTGGCCATGTGTTTATTTTCCAGTAAATGTACAAGCGTGGGACAGCTGGATCCTATGGTAGGTGTATATTTACCTTTCAAAGAAACTACCAACTGTGACCCAGTTTGGCCCAACCATTTTACAGTCTTACAGCAAAGGACGAGAGCTCATTTCTCTACATCTTGGACAATACTTGGAACTGTCTTTTAAATATTAGCCATTCAAATTTTAACTAACAAAACACATTCACATGTCCTACCCACGTTTATGGGGCAGGGATTATTCAGATTATTTTGAGAGGTGGGTGAAATCTTGGAGCCATCTTAGAATTTCGCCTCCTACGATGTTTAGAGGCATCTCGTGTGGTTTTAATTCACATTTCCCTCGACTAATGTTTACCTTTCCAGGTAATTGTCAATTGTATATCTTCTTTGGTGATGTGTCTGTTGAAATCCTTCCCTTTAAAAAAAAAAAAGTTGAATTGTTTGCCTCCTTACTGAGTTCTAGTAATGCTTCACACATTCTGGATATAAGTCTTGTCTATCAGGTGTTTGTCCTGCAAATATTTTCTCCTAGTCTGTATGTTGTTTTTTTGTGTGTTTTTTTTTTTTCATTTTCTTAGCAGTATCTTTTGAAAAGCAAACATTAACATTTTGATGAAGGCCAATTTATCACTTTTTTCTTTTATACACTGTATGTTTTGTGTTCTTTGGTGTTCTAAGAATTTTTTGCCTAAACAAAGGTCAAAGAGATTTTTTTCTGGAAGAAGACATTTAGGTCTCTGGTCAAACTTGAATTATTTTATGTGGTATTGATGTGGGGTCAAAGTTTTTTTTGTTTTATATATGAATATCCAGTTGTACCAACATCAGTTACTGAAAGTCTATCTTTTCTTTATAGAATTACCTTGTTGTCTATGTCAAAAATCAATCAACAGTATTTTTAGCAAATGGTGGTTGAACTGAATATCCACATACCAAAAAAATGAATCACAACAGTTAACTCTAAATTATCATACACCTAAATGTAAAATGCAAAACTATAATATTACTAGAAGGTAACAAAGGGAAAAATGTAGGTAGCCTTGAGCACAAGGATAACTTTGTGTGTTTGTGATAACTTTTTAGATGTAACACCAAAGGCATACATCATGAAAAAAATTGATAAGTTGGACGTCATTAAAATTAAAAACTTCTTCAAAAAGACACTGTCAAAAGAGTAAGAAGAGAAGCCACAGACTGTGAGAAAATATGTGCAAAAGACATGTGTGATAAAGGACTGCTCTTTGCTATACAAAGAGCTTTTAAAACAATAAAATAAACAATGTGGACAAAAGATCTGGACAACTCACCAAAGAAGATATACAGGTGTCAAGTAAGATCCCCATTGTATGTAATCAGGGAATTGTAAATTGAAAAACCAACGAGAAGCCACTACACACCTATTAGAATGGCCAAAATACAAAACACAGCACCAGATGCTGGTGAGGATGGGAGGCCAACAGGAACTCTCATCCTGAGGCTCGTAATTTGCATTTCCCTAATGAATAATAACATTGAGGATCCATATCATGGGCTTATTGGCCACCTGTACATTTTGTTTGCTGAACTACCTATCCAAATAATTTATTTGCCTATTAAAAAAATGGTTCACTATTGAGTTGTACGAGTGGGTTATACCTTCGGGATCCAAGACCTTCATTACCTCTCACTTAAACACTTACCTAACTGTTTTGCATGTATTTCCCCCTGACCTGTCACTTGCCTTTTAATTAAGTTCTTTAGCATCTTTTGAGGTTTTTTTCTTAGACTTCAATGAAGTCTAATTTGTCATTTTTCTTTGTAGTTTATGCCTTTTGTGCTCTAAGAAATTTTTTGCTTAACCTAAAGCTACAGAGATTTTTCTCCTAGAAGTTTTATAGTTTTAGTCATTATGTTTAAGACTTCATCCATTTTGTGTTCTGTCCATTATGCTGTGAAGGGTCTGAGTTTATTTAGTAGCGTGTGTCTATACACCTTGTCCAGCACCATTTGTTAAGGTCGCTCTGTTCAACACTGAATTATCTTGGTGCCTCTGTCAAAGTCCACTGATTATGTGTATGTGCTGGTATGTTTTTCTGGACTCTCTCCAGCTGTGTAGTAAGTCGTATAACCAGGTAGAGTCAAGTCCTCTAACTTTGTTCTTCCCCTTCACAATTGTTTTGGATATTTTGCATCTCTTGTAGTCTATATAAGTTTTAGAATCAGCTTGTCATTTTTACAAAACCACTCATTGAGATTTTTTTTTTTAAACCTGTTGCCATAGTTCTTTCTTTCTTTTTTTTTTTAAAGATTTTATTTATTTATTTGACAGAGATCACAAGTAGGCAGAGAGGCAGGCAGAGAGAGAGGAGGAAGGAAGCAGGCTCCCTGCAGAGCAGAGAGCCCGATGCGGGGCTCGATCCCAGGACCCTGGGATCATGACCTGAGCGGAAGGCAGAGGCTTTAACCCACTGAGCCACCCAAGTGCCCCCACTCATTGAGATTTTGATTGGGATGGCGTTACATGTATAAGTCAATTTGGAAGACTTTGCATCTGAAAAAATGTGGAGATTCCTGTTATAGAGTGTGCTGTTTTTATTGTACTTTTTGTTAAATTTATCCCTAAAAAATTCACTTTTATACCCTTCCGAATGGTATTGTATATTTCAAGTTCAATAAGCCAGAATACTTATTAATAAATAGGATTATAATTTATTACATCTGTGTCCCGTAGCTTGGGTAAACTTGTTATTTGCAGTAGATTCTTCAGCATTTTTTTCACAATCATCTTATCATATGTGAACAGAGACAGTTTTGCCTTTTCTTTTCAAATCTATGCTTTAATTTGTTTCTTGACTCGTACTGCCTAGAACCTCCAGGGCAATACTGACTAGAAGTCAAGGTCGGATATCCTTGTTCTAGACCTGATCTTAGTGACAAGGCATTCAGTCTTTCACTACTAAATACGCTAATGGTAGGGCTTTTCAGTCTTTTTTTTTTTTCTTAAGATTTTATTACTTATTTGACACAGACAGAGAGCCTACTTGTGTAGGCAGAGAGTCAGGCAGGGGTGGGGGGAAGCAGGCTCCCCACTGAGCAGAGAGCCCGATGTGGGGCTGGATCCCAGGACCCTGAGACCACTACCTGAGTCAAAGGCAGAGGCTTAATCCACTGAGCCACCCAGGCGCCCCTCAATATGTCTTTTATAGGTAGATTAAATTCTCTTGTGTTACTAGTTGGCAGAAACTTAATCCATGAAAGCATCCTAATTTTGTCATGTTTATTCTGTATCTGCTGAGATAATCATAGAGGTCTCTTCTAGCCTGATAATAGGATTAAATTGCTTTCTAATAAATTCTTACTTACACTTTAACTTTTCACCTGGTTTTGTTTTTTGGAAGCTTCTTTTCCCACTTGAAAAATTCAGGCAACATTTACATAAAATGCCCCTTTTTTGTGCCATGAGTTCTGACAGACGTATACCGTCACACGACCACACCCACAATGAAGATATGAAACAGTTACATCACACGCCCAGCTTCTCCGAGCTCCTTTTGTAGTTAACTCCTCCCCATGCAATTCCAACCTGCTAACTACTGGTGTTTTCTATTCCTTTAGTTTTGTGCTTATAAGAATGTTCTATGCAGCCTTTTGCATCTGCCTTCAGGATAAGGAAGATGCATCCGTCATTACATCAAGAGTTTGTTCCTTGTGACTGCTGGGCATTCCGCTGGAATACGGTCTACAGGTTTCAGCAGCCGGCGAGTTCGAGCCAGTTAGCTAGGGAAGCATTTCAGACTTAAATCAACTCTGCGGCACCACGCGACTGAGACAGAGCCTCTGGGATCTCAAATGAGCACTTGGACATTACCTAGCACTGGCTAATGAGAAACATATGGAAACTTTCTCAGGTCCCATTGTGCCCTTGATGAAAATTGGGTGGGAGGGGCGGTGGGTGAGGGGACGGGGCGACTGGGTGATGGGCATCGAGGAGGGCACTGGATGGAATGAGCATGTTGCATGCACCTGACGAATCACTAAATTCTATCCCTGAAACTAATAATACACTATATGTTAACTAACTTGAATTTAAATAAACTCTAAAAAAAAAGAGAGAGAGAGAGAGACTGGTAGATGGAGCAAGAGGAAAGTTTTGACTGACCTACTGGAAAAGCTAGAGAGTTACACAAGAAAAAAGACAGATGCTGAAGATGAGTAGACACTTGGAAAGTCAAAAGCCAATGAGCACCGGCTAAGAGAGAGAGTTTGGAAGTTTATAAAAGAGAGAAAAGAGAAAGAAATTTGGATTCGCTGCTGTGTTATGGCAAGGGAGACTTCTGAGAGGAGGAGAGACGTCTGAAAGGAAGTGTTGTCCTGTGTGATGGATACTGTGTCCATCTGTGTGTGTTTGAAGACACTTAAGTAAAATTTAAATATTTTTTTCCATTAAAAACAAGAAAGAAAATTGGGGAAGCTTTTATTTGAGAGACACATGAACTGAGATCCTAGAGTTTGGCTGCTTTCCTGTCTGTGGTGTTCCAGGCTCTGCCAGAACACTCAGTATGTGGAAGCGATGGTTGTTTCTCTAAGGCTTTTCTACTTTAGCTTCTCACACTTCCCCCAGATTAAGTCAGATTATGGCAAAGAAATGTACCAGCCCATATATTCTTAGTTTTTCATGAGAGATCTGAATAACTGAATTAAATATGAATTCTGTGTTGCAGATTCCTCATGGAAATCACTGGATAGGACCTTTTGAAGAAAAATTTGTTTTTTCAAGACTACAGTTATGAAACATTTTGATTTTTAATAAACAATAATCTTTTTTAAGTTCGCCAGAAATCGTTCCTATAGATACATCAAGAAAAGTCTGTCCAGGTGGCTTCCTGCTTTCTTCACCGGCGTTCAGCCAGGAAGCCAAATGCCGTTAGAGATGTTCATTAGCAGCAGACAGCATCCCTACAAACACATGCCTACAGTACTTTTTTTTGATTGGGTAGGGGTGTTTCATTTATTTGCCCCACTAAATATAAGCCACTCAGCTCCTAAACACACACGCGCACACGCACACACACACACACTGCCTCTCATGTTTTGGGTGGAGTACTTCTGTGTCTGTACGTTATTTTCATTGTCTTTCAAAAAGAGTCGCAATGTTTCCAAAATGAACTCAGCATATGTCCACTTCAAGACAATAGATTCCTCTCCAACCCAGCTGTCTATGTGTAGGATAAATTATCATTTATCCATCACTTTAATAGAGAGGCGGTGAGTAGAAGGGACAGAGAGACAGCAGGAGAAATAAGGGTGATGGCCCTATCTATATCCTACATAAGCAAGCAGGACATGGACCGTGGATGGTATTTTCTTTTTTAAAGATCTAAATCAGAAAGTAAAACATACAAAACTTATGTATGTATATGTATTTGTATATGATTACCACTCCTACCAGTTTTAGAACATTTCTAGCACCCTAGAAAAAGCATTTGCCTGTAATTTTTAAAAGATGATTAAAACTACGGGGATAAACATCATTAGAGGTATTTTAACAAGCCCTGCTATGAATCCTTCGATAGCTCAGTTGGTAGAGCGGAGGACTGTAGATGTTTGACTGTGGTCATCCTTAGGTCGCTGGTTCGAATCCGGCTCGAAGGATTCACCCTTTTGATACGTTTTCATTGACACCGCTTGCGCGGACACTTCACGCAGGAAAAAAACAAAAACAAAAAACTTGAACAGTTGGGAACATTATCAATTTGTGCTCACAGACGAGCTTGTAGGGCTGAAAATAATAAAAAAATAATTAAATGATCTATAGGCACATACACGAGAAGCCGTGCCTTTGTAAGATCTGGTCTCCAGGGAGACTGACTTCTCATGGAGTTTAGACAAGGGTCATGGGATGCGTGGAGAACCGGAAGGACCTCTTGGCCCAAGGTTTTCATTTCATTTTGGAGGTCCCATGGTCTTTCTGTTATATTGATATTTAAGTGAATAAACACTTTATTAATGGCAGTTTCAAATACACACAAAGTAGAGAAAACAGCATCAATTACCGGCAGAGGCGTCACACCTGTACACTGGCATCCTCTATTCTCCCACGTGCCCCCTTCCTACCCCCGACCTTTTGAAAAAATACCAAGATGCGCTCTCGTCTCATCCATCGTCGCTCAGTGTTTTGAAGACATGAGGAATTCAACGCGGGCCCGAGTCTGTTCCTCTCACCGCCCCCCTCACTCCTCCAAAAAAGAAGTTCACTTCCATAAAATTAATGAAGCTGGTGTGAGAACTCGAGGAGGCTGGTTTCTTAGGCTTGTCGCCCACTCCACGGAAGAGCGAGGCGCCAGGTTCCGGCAGAACTATACTGGGAGGCTGCCTGGCCGGAGCTGTCCCCTGGGATGGGAGCCGTGGACCCCTGGCCCGGTTCCTTTGCACAGCCGCCAGTTCGAGCAGGATAGGAAATTCTGTCCCGCTGCAGCGAGGGTGGATTTATACTCTCCTTACACTCGTCCGGGGCCCCTTCCAGAGAGCCGGCTGCACGGTCGGTCCGCATCCCTGGCCGCTGGTTTTTGCAGGCTGCCCAGCCGCAGGTGCCGGTGGGCGGAATCGCAGCGCCAAGAGCGCGCGAACGGCGCCCCCTGCCGGGCGGGCTCCGCTTTGCGTGAACGTGAAGGGGCTGCGCCCGGCGCCCGCGGCACAGAGGCCTCAGCCGGGGCGCAAGGACAGCCCACCCCGCCGCCCCGCCGGGCCGGCAGCAGACACCCGCTCCGGGAGAGAGGGGTTAAGCGCGCCGCCCCGGGGGCACCTCAATCAGGCCGTGTGTACACATGACAACAGGTGTTTATAGTATCAGTACGCATCACGGGTCAATGCAAATCGCGCTTTGAAAACAAGAGAAGTAACTTTGGCCCATTAAAATTTTTTGGACATCTTATTCACAAAATCAAATTTAAAGTTAATATTTTAAAGTAAATAAAAGGTTTTAAACTAACTGTGGTCACAATTGAAGTCTTCAAAATCTGAATTTCCAAAACTTGTATTTGCAAAGTTAAACTACATTTTCAAAACCAGAAACACTCAGAACTCGAAGTTTTGAAAAATAATTCAAATTTCAAAATTCAAGACGATTTAAAAACTGAAGTTCAAGTCCACTTTAAAAGGTGAATCACCCCGCCACCGGAGTCGCACCCGGGTCCCTTGGATAAAACGCTGTTTTGGTCGCTGAGACACAGAGAAACCTCTCCCAACTTCCCCAAGTTTTCTCACATTCCCAGAAGGGCCCGCCTCCCGCGTTTTTCCCATCTCGCCGAGGCGTTCTCTAGAGCACATTCACTTGCGGACCTACCTGCTCGACTCCCTTCGCCCAGCTCCGAGCCCCGCCACTTCGGCCATTCTGAGCCTAAATCCCGCCTTTCGGCTTCAAATCCCGCGGCTGACCCGGTCCCCACTTCCGCTCTCTCCACCCAATCCGGTCCTTCCTCTCATCTCCGCCCTTTCGGCCCCGCCCCCTCCCTGACGGCAGTCGCACGCGGTGTGCGGCAGACCGCGCGGAGCTTTACGGCGGTTGTGCTTCGCCGCCGGCATGGAGGGAGAGGAGTTGGAGAAGGAAGATGCGGAGCAGGAGGCTCTGGAAGGGATAGATGGGAAACCAGAGGCGGTGGAGGAGCAGGAGGAATCCGAAGAGGCGGTTTGTGGCGCCAAGAAGAGGGTGGTGCCTGGTATTGTGTACTTGGGCCATCTCCCGCCCCGCTTTCGGCCTCTGCATGTACGGAACCTTCTCAGCGCGTATGGCGAGGTCGGGCGCGTCTTCTTCCAGCCCGAGGGTAAGTCTTTTTCGCAGGCTCTGGCTGTGCGGGGAGGAGGGTGGTGCTCGCCGGCGAGTGGACTCGCCTGTTCGGGCCCGAGGCTCTGGGGGGGCACGGGACTCAAGGCAGGCGCCTGGCCCTTTTGGGGAAGCCGGGGTTGGGTGTGGGTAGCTCAGTAAGCACAGATGAGTCTGCTCCGCACACTCGCTATACACGGCACTAATTGAATTGGGATTGGGGGCGTGTCCTTGTGCAGAGCCGATCTGATGCAGGAGTTGACGTCTGAGGAAAAGACTGAGTTAGACGTAGGGAAAGGTACGTGTACAGGGAAAGGATGGACCTTGGAGTTCTCTTCCGGACAAGGACCTCGAGGTGGGATCCTGGCCCGTGGACTAGTGGGAGGTGAAGTTGATCGGGTGCCACGCCGGCTTCCTAAACCACTGCTTTGTTTTTGGCACAGACGGGTTCGTGAGGCGCAAGAAGAAGGCAGCGGCAGCCTCGACCGCGGGAGGCAAAAAGCGGTCCAAGTACAGCAAGGACTACACCGAGGGCTGGGTGGAGTTCCGGGACAAGCGCGTAGCCAAGCGCGTGGCGGCTAGCCTTCACAACACGCCCATGGGGGCCCGAAAGCGCAGCCCCTTCCGTTATGACCTATGGAACCTCAAGGTGAGGGGTAAGCTTCTCTGTCGCATCCCATCCTTCCGCCTTCCCAGCCCCAGCCCGGGCATCTCATTTCCTTTTGTTGACCCCACTCTCTTTCATCTTCTCTCCGTTCCTGACATGTCCTACCCAGATCTTTTCATGTTTTCCTGTCCACAGTACCTGCACCGTTTCACGTGGTCCCACCTCAGCGAACATCTCGCCTTTGAGCGCCAGGTGCGCAGGCAGCGCCTGAGGGCCGAGGTTGCCCAGGCCAAGCGTGAGACTGACTTCTATCTTCGAAGTGTGGAACGGGGACAGCGCTTCCTTGCTGCTGAAGGGGACTCTGCCCGCCCGAATGGCACCTGGACCTTTGCCCAGCGTCCTACTGAGCAAGAGCTGAGAGCCCGGAAGGCAGCTCGGCCAGGGGGACGCGAGCGGGCTCGCCTGGCAAATGCCCAGGACCAGGCTCGCTCCAACCGAGGGCTGCTTGCCAAGATCTTTGGAGCTCCACCGCCTTCAGAGAGTGTGGAGGAGCCCTGAGTAGTCAGGGACTCTTGAAGGGCAGAGAGACCCTTTCCATCTCCTAGCCCTGCTTCCTGTCCACCTGATAACAACTACTGACAATGATTATATTATCTTTCTAAGACCAGGAGTCTGGTGGGTGCTTAGGCATAAATGTCTTGTGGGGCTCTGGTCCCCCCTCCAACTCCTGTTGCCTGGCTGAGGTGCCTAATTCATACTAGCAAGAGTATGACTACTGCAGGATGCCAGTTTTGCTTGATTCTTGACTGTCTACTTCCGGCCCAGTGAGGTCCTCTAAAAATCCCACTTTCTGGGCCGAGGAAGAGCCTTTCCTTCAAGCTAGAGTGATAATGCCCACTCCAGGCAGCTGTTCCACCAACTACAGATGAAGGGAAGCTGCAACATCCTTTTTATTTGAGAAGATTAACAGGGCCTGGGGGTAATGGGGTGGGGCTGGGTTGGGAGCCACCTTCCAAGTAAATGTATAGAAAAGAAATATATATTTATATGCCTTTGTAGTTTACTGGGGCATGGGGGGGTGTTTTATAAATTCTGACTTCTATCCTCTCATGTCCCGTTCATTCCCCTTAACTTCATCTCTTGGTCTCATAGCCACCATTCCTCCCCAAGCCTCCCAATTCAGCCTGGACCCTTTTCTATCTATCAGATTAACTTCTTAGCCCATTTTGTCAGTTATCTAGTTCAGCCTTTACTAAGTCACTATATGAGGACATAGGAATAGTAGGTAATAATAACAGCCCTTGGCTTCAAGAGTTGTCGCTAGAAAGAGACATATAAGAAATAAATGTACAGATGGGGCGCCTGGGTGGCTCAGTGGGTTAAAGCCTCTGCCTTCGGCTCAGGTCATGATCCCAGGGTCCTGGAATCGAGACCCACATCGGGCTCTCTGCTCCGCAGGGAGCCAGCTTTCTCCTCTCTCTCTGCCTGCCTCTCTGCCTGCTTGTGATCTCTGTCTGTCAAATAAAATCTTTAAAAAAAAAAAAAAGACATGTACAGAGGTAGTGCAAGCATCACGGTAGATGTATCTAATGGGGAAAGTAGGGGCCCTGGGAGCGTATGGTGGACTCTCCAGGAAGGTCGGCAGTGCTAACTATGCAGCTGATTCCTGATCACAGTCTTCAGAGATGGGTCCATTTTCACCAGGCTTTCCAGATCATTCCTGAAAAGCGAACAGAGGTCTGACTGAACCTGGTGTAGTCCTGTTGGAAACAAAGGTTGGTGGGTGAAGTGTTGGGTTCAAATCACTGTAAAGGTAGACAAAGCCCGGGAGGTAGTTGGGCACAAACGATGCTCCACAGATACACTTCGGGAATTAGGGCTCAGATGAGGGAGGGTTCACAGGCAGTATGCAGAGCAGGCCTGGAGGCCACAAAGAATCTATGTAAGCCACTAAGAGAAACTGAAAACAAGTGTCACAGTAAATGAAAGTTCAATAAATAAATAAATAAATATATAAATTAAAACCGGTCAGGGGTTCCTGGCTGGCTCAGTTGGTGGAACTTAACTCTTGATCTTGGGGTTGTGAGTTTGTCCCATGCTGGGTGTAGAGATTACATAAAAAATGTTAGAAAAGGGACACTGGGTGGCTCAGTTGGTTAAGAGTCTGCCTTCAGCACAGGTCATCCCAGGGTCCTGGGATTGAGCCCCACATTGGGCTCCTTCTCCACCAGGAGTCTGCTCCCTCTGCCTCTCCCCCTGCTTATGCTCTCTTAAATAAATCTTTAAAAAACTGGCCAATATCTAGTTCATTAGACTTATAGGAAGTAGTGGAGTGATTATAATAATTTGGGTTTTGCTTGTACTGTTTTTTTCCCCTAATGTCCTCAAAATTTACTGATTCGTTCTTTGGGTGAAGTGGATTAATCCATTTATTTGGCTCTAAATAAAATCGTGGTCATGTTAAGATTTTAATTTGGTAGGTGCACTTAATTTGGGAGAATAAAAATGACCAGTAAAAAATGATGGTTACTTGGTGTAACATTTCGCACAGTGCCTATACCTCTCCTGCCTATCAAAGCCGTGTAATTTTATACCCTCAGTCTTAGGAACTCCATGCCCTTGTTTATGTTCATTTCTTGTGAGTTTCATGTGGATTGTTTCCTCCAGTCATGACGTCTTCCAAGTGAGCCAGAAAAATCCAGTATCGGAATTTGATAAGTTATTCACATACTCAGAATTCTAAGTTCCCATTCCCCACTTTGCTAGATAAAGAAAATATTAAGATTAAGAAACTTCTTATCCCTTAGGTTGCTAACAACTTCTAAAGTAAAACACATAATAGGGCTTAATTTTTTGAACAAAATAAAGTTGTTGGGGTGTCATTAGGCCAGCATCAATATATTCGAGGTCAGCACCGCAGGCTCCAATTCAATAGTTCTGCACAAAGCTCATCCCCGCAGCCTGGAAACGGGTAAATCAAAGGTGGAGTGAGAAATGGAAATAAGAATGGCTGGGAGAAAATGAGTTTCCCAAGGACTGTCAGCCTGATTCCCTGGAGACAGCCTTTTGAGGGCAGGAAAACACCTTTTTTACACTTAAAATGTTATTCCTCTTTGAAATGTTGCCATGAGTGACCCTGACATGGGTCAATTTTAGTTGTACAACTATAATAATTGTATACCTTTCCAGAAGTGAACTTGCAGAGTAATTTTGGTAGATAATGTCAAAATGCCTCTTACGCAAAGTGTAAGCAACCATTTTTGGGATTCCCCCTATAAGCAAGGAAACAGATGATTTAGAAAAATACCAGTCGCTAGAAACCAGCTATCCCACACAGAAGCCTCCAGCACTCTTCGCAGTCTCTTATGGATGTCCCCGCGGTCCGACTCCGGGAGAGGGTGGGCCAGCTCCGTGTGGAGGGCAAGCTTTGCGCGGCTTTGGCCAAGTGGTCGCTGCTGCTCTTGGCGCTGTGCACGCTGCGGGGTGGACCAACGCAGATGAAGGGGAGGGAACCTGGAAACAAACTGAATAGAATTAGGTACAAAATGACGGGGTTGGGCTCATGTCTGATGGCATACTGAAGGCATTCGGTACATTTTTAATCACGGAACAAGAAAAAATTAGGCATATCCCAAAGATGATCTGGAGAAGTATGTTAGCTAGAGCTTCATTTAATTTGGGAGAATGGTCAGAAACAATATCGTCAGACAAAACTTAGGAAGGAAAACCGCCAACCTCTAAGCAGTGCCCTTAAATAGAGGGGACCGTCCCTGGGTGGGCTCGAACCACCAACCTTTCGGTTAACAGCCGAACGCGCTAACCGATTGCGCCACAGAGACGAGGTTGAAAGTGCTTCTCTTGCCAAACATGATCTTTTCATTTTTCCAGTCTGACCTGTGAGTTACACTTTACAAATAAAGTTTTCGTTGGATATATGTATTGAAGAAATGTCCTCTCGTGATTTTTGTTGTTCTTATTCTTGTTTTCAAATAACATAGATATTATTAAGAGAGGAACCTTGGAATGTAGATTGGGTGGGAAGCAGGGCAGGGTTTTTACTGCTGTTTACCCAAATATATGTGAATATAATAATTTGAAAAAGGACATCTAGCCAGAATTTATTTTCAGTCCAAAAAGAGAGTTTTTACTGACGCTTCAGTTGGTAGAACAGCCCCCATAAGGATTCTGTATAGATGAGCATACATTAAATGGGAAAGATACCAGGAAGAGCAATGAAGGAAAAACAAACCATCTAGGGGAAAATCTAGAGGATCATCAATGCATCCTTAAATCATCAGGTAAAAGTGTGCTTCCTGGGAAATAGGATATTCTCATGTACCAAAGTAGCAGCGCAGAGCTATCTTGCTCATTGTAAAGAGAAAAACAAATCTTTACAAAGGAGAAACTTGTGTCTCCACTGAAACTAGGGATTAAATTTGGCATCATTAACAATGGGAGAAATTAACATTATGTGCTTCCCGATGAAGTCACAGGAAGTCCACCGCACACGATATTCTGTCAAAAAGGATTAACGTGGATGTCATTTGCACTGTTAGACAACCTCTAGCCTTGTTGCTTCATGTAGCTATTGCTGTGGAACAAGATACTAAAAAATGTTAGTGGCTGTTTGATGGTTCTTCCAGAGAAGCAGAACATGTATGGTAAATCTCCTTCTCTCATTTCTCTACCTCAGTCCCTCTCTATAGAGATCTCCCCTTTTCTGTCTCTATCGATCCATCTCATCACTTACTGATCTAATTGGCTTATATGTACAGTGGGCCAGCAAGCTGGAAACTCAGGCAGGATATCTATGTCACAGTCATGAGATGGAATTCCTTCTTCAGGAAGAAAGGTGTGAAACATTAAGAATTTAAAATGTTGGTTGAGTAAAATAAGATCTTGGAGATTTCAAAGTCAAAAATCCACTTTTAAAAAAAAATTTCATCTATTTATTTGAGAGAGAGAGCATGAAAGGGGAGAAAGTCAGAGGGAGAAGCAGACTCTCCAAGGAGCAGGGAGCCCGATGTGGGACTGGATTCCAGGACTCTGGGATCATGACCTGAGCTGAAGGCAGTCACTTAACCAACTGAGCCACCCAGGCACCCGTCAAAAATCCACTTAAGCATCCTTGGCATAAACTTGAGTATTTTGGAATACACGATACATGGAAAGGTTTGGAAGGTAGTGCAAAATAGACATGAATATGTCCTAGAAAGAGACAGCACCAGCTGGGAGCAGGGGTAGGGGCAAGTGATCAGAAATATTATGATATAATGTAATTTTCTTTGCTAGGAGAATATTAAGTAGCCAAATGTGCTATTTTGTCTTAGATAAAACCTAGACTTGGATACATTGAGTGACACGCCCAGAGTAACACACGGTTGGATTTCATTATGAATGAAATCCCAAAGCTGAGCTCTGAACTGTTAAGCTCTAGTATATTTCCTACTACATCTTGACAGTGAGGAATACTTCGAAGAGAGTTTCTGATCTAGGGTAAAGAGAATAGTGTTGTGTAGTTAACATACTGGCTAGTTTCTAGCTGTACTTCAAGACAACAGATCTGAGGAATGGAAGCTGAAACACCGACTCTCTTAGTTTAAAATGTGCTTTAGAAGTATCTGATTATTTTGACCCCACACCAGAGAGAAGCCAGTTAAGTTCTTGTGATACGTCAGCACTATTAACAGTCAAAAAGATGCAACGACATTCCTAAGGGGAAAGGAATTTGGGACCAATGAGATCAGATGTCTGTAATTCTCCATCATCATCTCCCAGCAAAAACCCTTCTGTTCAGAAGCCAGTGGAACCTTGGTGAATTCTACAGTCACATTCTTGAAAGTCGCAGTTTCCTGAAAAATCAAACAAATCCAGAAATGCCTCACTGAGGTGTTACAAGCCCAGAAGTGGAATGTAGAACAAAAGAAAACAAAGCAAGATATAGTTATGACAGGATAAAATATTCGCAGTCAAGAAAGCCAAGTCTATTCATTCTTACCTTGTGTCTAATACTGTGTTTGAGTCCGTGTGAAGTACAAAAACAAAGAATACCAGTCCACAAGTGACAGGAAATTGTTCATGTGAAATAACTTCAAAAGCATAAAGCACATGAAGAAATCGTGAACTTCTCTGCTACAGAGAAAGGGTACTGAGGGCATTCCAGGAAGGATGCCAGGGTACGCAGAGAGCGAGGGAAAGAGTTCACTTAATGGTTCTCCTCTCCAGATGAACAGTCCAAGCAGCTAGAGAGTCTCTAAAGCAAAGGGGTGTCAAGGCCCAGCTCACTGAAATTCTGATTTAACTGTCGAAACTGTCAAACGGAGGGCCAAAACATCAGTGGTTTTTGTTTGTTTGTTTTTGTTTTTGTTTTTTTTTTTTTTAGAAGCATGCTACGTAATGCCAATGTGAAGTCACTGGTGAGAATCCTGATTTTAAAGAAAAAAAAAAAAGCAGGACTCAAGTTGTACTAGATTCACTGGTGAGCTCGTTTGCGCAAACTAAACCAGAGACCACAGTGGCATAGTGAAAAAAACATCAACCACGGGCTCAGATACTGATGCTGATTCTTTGTTCCGTGACTTATTGGCTGTGTGAATTCTCTTTGCAACTTTTTTTAAAACTTTATTTATTTGTTAAGATTTTATTTATTTATTTGACAGATCACAAGGAGACAGAGAGGCAGGCAGAGGGAGAGGGGGAAGCAGGTTCCCCACTGAGCAGAGAGCCCAAGGGAGGATTCCATCCCAGGATCCTGGGATCATGACCTGAGCCGAAGTCAGAGGCTTTAACCACTGAGCCACCCAGGCTCCCTTTAACTTTATTTATCTGAGAGAGAGAGAGCACGAGTTGGGGCGGGGAGCCACAGAGGCAGGGGAGAGAAGCAGACTCCCCACTCATCAGGGAGTCCACCAGGAGGTGGATCCCAGGACCCCGGGATCCCAACCCCAGCCAAGGGCAGATGCTTCACTGACTGAGCTCCCAGGGGCCCCCCTGCATCTCTTAGGAACAGCTCTTTCTGAACGTTCTCCTCCAGGCCTTTGCTTACGTCTCTGTTTTGACTGATGGTGTATGGATGAGAACATATTCTTTACATCCATTCCAAATCAAATCTTCCTCAGGAGTACAGCGGTCTTCCAGCTTCCCCAAACAAACGATCTCAGCATTTTCCAGGAACTTCCTTTCTACTCTGTATCTCCACTTTTTTCATCGAGTCACACTTCTTTCTCAGAACCCCTGTTAGGGTACAAGGAATGGGCTGGTCGTTCACCATCCCTCCCCCTCTGCCCCCCCCCCCCCACGTTTTCCTCAGGAACCTCGGTCTCCTTTCTGGCCCTCTGGGTGTATCGCACGATACACCAGCCCTAGCACCACACCGCAGTCTCGCCTCCCACTCTGCCTGCAGTGCCCTAAGCTCGTACCCGTGATTCAAGACCCTCTGCAAACTCCATGTGCGATATGGAGCTTCCCCTGCCTTCTCCAGCCTCTCCCTTCTCAAAACTCCTTTAACGCTTACCTTGCCCATTTAATCACACGCTTACATATACGTTTAAAATGTATGCATAAGCACACGTGGATGTGTGTGTACACAGAGACCCAAACGCTTCTGTAATGCTCGTGCCAGGGGACGAGGGCTTGGTCCGATGCACACTTTCTACTGCCGGCAGGGCCAAGAACAGAGCTGTGCGTGTGACCAGCCCAGACGATGGACGGCCGCGTGTAAGAGAAGGACAGGGAGGGGAAGCCCCCAGAAGAGTGGTTAGCGCTCCTTTCAGATACTGCGTCTACCACAAAGTATTATATCTAGTTAGCCACCAAAAAACAGAGCTCAAGTTCCAGTGCAGGAACTTGGTTAGTCATGGGTAGATTGGCTGGTTATTGGCTAGTCACTGCAGAGCCAGAATCGAGGAAGAATACCAATGTTTAGGAACTGAAAATAATACATAAATCAAGGAACAGATAAATCTACTTATCCCAGCTTACCTGGTCCTGGCTATCACAACAGTATTCTTTTTCAAAAGCTAGAGCAATTCTAAGGCGTTAGTGTCCCGGTAGCACAGGGCTAAGGGAAGAAGAAAGGCATGACATAGTCTTCCCTGCTGGCGCCTCCAGCCTTCAAGCCAGAAATGTACTCATTTGCTTGATACATATTTACTGAATGTCCTTCACGTGCCCTGGGCTCAGGCGACACCATGACGCATGGGCACTTTTCCAGACTTCAAGGATCTTACGGTCTAGAAGAAAAACTACAAGAACTTGGGTGAGGCGAGAGCTGGGGTTGGTGTGATACATGAGGTTCACATACACCGTATGGGCGTGTGGACTGATATGTGTATATATTGGTATATATATACAGTTTAACTAAGCCATATACAGGACCAGTAAGGCTTGGTGAGTGTGGCATTGGCTCAAGGCGGCCAGTCCTACCCTACACCTCCCCACTTTCCCTCTCCCACAGCTCACGCCTTTGTCTCGAGGTCTTTGGCGCTGTCTTCTCATGGACCCTTGTGTTCTCTCACTTCTGCTTTGTTCCTAAAAGGATGGATCCAAAAGTTCTCTGACTCTGGAAGCCTCAGGGTCTGTTTCTGCTTGTGCATTTCTGCTTTCTTTCCTGAGTCCGAATCTGTCTGGGGCAAACGGCTGAGTCTGTCCAGGACCGTAGCAAAAGCACTAAACCCGCCGGTGGATGTGGTAACTGTGAGACGTTCTGTTTCAGAATATTCCAGCTAGACGGACGGTCTGCGGACTGGTAGGCCGTGGGTGGGGCCGGGTCGATGCTGTAAACTTCGGGGAAACTGAAAGTGAAGAAATCACAGAAGGTGAGGGGTAAAGTATGTTAGGGACCGACTGGTTTAATTCCATTCATTTTACTGAAGACGATGGGGACCAAAAATGTCTTCCTCCCTGTCATGCGGCTTCTAAGTGGAAGAGCGAGTGTGACCTGCCTGACTTCCTGATTCAATTTCAGTGTTCAGTGTTCCTTGCACAACACGCCACGTTTCCAGAGTTGCTCCCCGAAGTCGGGCGACATGAGCGTTAGGACTGTTTGCCGTGTTTACCCCAACCTCCTATCATAATGGAGGAGAAGGAGCCGTTTGCTGCTATTTCTGCAGCATCTAAAATAATGTACCGGCACTCAGTAAATATTTGTGAAATGGAAGAAAAAGTTCTATCACCGTGATAGGTCACATTCAATCTGGTTAAAGCCTGCGCTTGAGGCAAACCCCTGATCAGATACCACTGCCTGCTGCTTTTCTCAAATGGGTGGTTGGCTCATTTTGGATGGTTCCCTACTACCAGACTGCAACGCGCTTTGAAGGAAATAATAGCTTCTTACGTGGTAAGTGCTTAACAATGGTCACTTCTTTCCACCTCTCTCCTAAGGGAGGTTTCTTTCCCTGCAGCTGTTTAATTCCTAATTAACTTTACTAATACTTTACGAACACTTCAATACTTTAACTCCCAAACTCTCTAGTAGGATAGTGGATGATGTGTGAAGAGAATTTCCACATGGAAACCTCACAAGAGATGTATTAGACAAACTACCCACTTCAAGCTCTAAGTTCAGCGGTTTGGAGCAGAGAGGCTGAGAGGCCCTGGCCCTCCTGTGGGAACTCCGATCGAGATTCTGTCTCTGAGAGGGGGAGCTTCCAGAAGGGATTTTTTAAATCACGGGTTCAGTTGGGTGATGCCTCCCTCCTCTGAGTTCTGCCTGGGGACAGTCTGTATCACAATTAAGTTCTTCATTGGTATCTTATTTTAACAGCATTTTGTGTATAAGTTTTATCTCCCCAATAAAAGTAAACTGTGTAAGTCTTGAACACTGAGGAAAAATAAGCGCAGAAATAGGAGAAGAACATGAGAGACACAGCACCAGAGAATCTTCTCAGGGACGTTTACTTACTTAACAGCCTGCCCACCCCCCCACCTTTTTTTTAAAGGACAACCTAGGGACGCCTGGCTGGCTCAGCCAGCAGAGGGTGCCTGGGTTATGAGTTTCAGCTCCACAGTGGGTGCAGAGATTACTAAAAACAAAATCTTTTTAAAAAATAGGAAAAAATAAAAAAAGGAGGATCTAGTTATCAGCTTAATTTCATTGGCAAAAACATAAGAACGTTACTACATCAAGGCCCTAGAAGCTACATGAAGAACTGTTTTTCAAATAATGGATTAAAAGGTAAAAACAACCCAAATACCCACCAGCAGATGAGTGGATGCACAAAATGTGGTATATCCATACAACAGAATAGTAGTCACCCTTACAGCGAAATTCTGACACGTGCTGCACAGGGATGGACCTTGAAGACATTGTGCTAAGTGCAATAAGCCTGACAAAAAAGGATACATATTGTATGGTTCCACTTATCTAAGGTACCTACACCAGGCAAACTCAGAAAGAAAGGAAGATAAAGGTTTCCAGCAATTGGGGAAAAAGGAAATGAGAAGTTACTGTTTGGTGGGGGCAGAGTTTCTGTTTGGGACGATGAAAAAGTTCTGGAAATTGATAGTGATGATGGTTGGACAACATTGGGAGTGTACTTAATGCTATTCGTACACTTACAAATGGTTAAAATGGTAAATTTTATGTTATATTTTATCATAATTTTTAAGAAAAATGGATCTTGCATTTTCAATTTCAAAAACATGTTCACTATTAGATATTTGGGAAATAAACCTATAAACCAACAGAGATAATCACTGTTATCATTTTAATGTGTATATTCCCAATGTTTTCCCTCTCTCTGTCTGTATATATTAAAATGGAGTCATATAGGGGTGCCTGGGTGGCTCAGTGGGTTAAAGCCTCTGCCATCAGCTCAGGTCATGATCCCAGGGTCCTGGGATCGAGCCCCATATCGGGCTCTCTGCTCAGCAGTGAGCCTGCCTCCCCCTCTCTCTCTGCCTCTCTGCCTACTTGTGATCTGTCTGTCAAATAAATAAATAAAATCTTTAAAAACTAAAATAAAATAAAATGGACTCATATAGAACATATCGTTGTATGACCTGCCTTTCAGTTTTAACAATGTATCATGTAGACCCCTTAGTGTTAGACATGTACTTTTTATGAATAACTGTGACAAGCACCCTTGTCTGTGTATTTTGTCACACTGCTTATTGCTTCCTAATGGTAAATTTCTTAAAATAATTTAAGATCAAATCCAATAGGATTTGAGGGTTGAGGAAAACTAAGGGATCAATTCCTTGGACATCCAGGGTAGCTATAACTCTAGCATAGACAGAAGAAAAATGATGAACAACTTAGAAAAGATGTTGGGTTTTAAATACCATGTCATATCAACAGTGTCCCGTGCTTTATGGTATGGCTATGCTCCATGCTTTGACCAACTCCAGTAAAATAGTTGTATTTTAAAAGTTCTGTTCTGGCGGCGCCTGGGTGGCTCAGTGGATTAAGCCGCTGCCTTTGGCTCAGGTCATGATCTCAGGGTCCTGGGATCCAGCCCTGCATCGGGTTCTCTGCTCCGCGGCGAGCCTGCTTCCTCCTCTCTCTCTGCCTGCCTCTCTGCCTACTTGTGATCTCTCTCTCTGTCAAATAAATAAATAAAATCTTTAAAAGTTCTGTTCAGACTATTTTTTCCCTGAATTTTAACATTTAAATAATGAAATGATATAAAATACATAAATTAGAAAATGCAGATTTTATTTATAATTCATAAAAATACTACTATTTTATAATTTATAATTCATAAAAATACTACTACAGAATATTATTGTATTCGTCTACAATATTAGTTTTCTTTGCATTCACAAACATACCATTTTTTACAATAATGTACATACTACTTGTTACTCTTTACACAAATATATTTTGGGTATTTCATCAAATGGTATCACCTTAGCTTATTTAAAGAGAATATTTAACTTAGCATTTAAATTATTTTCAATTTTTTGCTATATCATAAGCAATTTATATGATAAATATTTATATGATGAATATCCACATAGATATAGAGACACAGATTTTTATCAGTATATTTATGGAAACATCCTTAATGTGAAATTACTGGGTTAAAGAATATATACATTAAATATGAAAGCTACTATTCTCCTAGTTCCCAACCGTTTCAGGCATTAAGTTTGTTACTCCAATAAGACTGTATATAAGTACATAAACATTTCATATTTATACTCATACTAGTAATGTATAAGAGTGTCAGTCTGTTCGTAGACTGGGAAGCTTATAAACAGCAGAAATTTATTTCTTACAAGCTGCAGTCTTGGAAGTCCAAGATCAGGGCACCAACATGGTAGAACTCTGGGGAAGGCCCTTTTCCTGGTTCTGTTTAAAGCGGCAGTCTTCTTGCTGTGTTCTCACATGGCCGAAGGGGCAAGAAGGCTCTAGAGTCTTTAATATAAGGTACTACTCACCTCCCAAAGGCCATACCTCCAAATGCCATCACACTGGGGACTGGGTTTGAAACCCGAAGAAATTTGGGGAGATGCAAACACTCAGTCTACAGCAGAATGTCGAGTTTTCCTAACTGCCACCAGCGTGGCTATTAGTTTTGTAAACTCTTCACTAATATGAAGAATTACCAAAAGAGTTGGATAATTCAAAATAACCAAAGTATTTTATATTACACTGAATATTAAGATGACCCACTTTCCAAGTGTGTATCGGCCAGCTGTACTCCCTCAGTGAACTCCCTGCTCACATCTCATCCCATTTTTTTCTAAGTTATTGATTTGTAGATGTTCTTCTATAGCATGAGTAAGTACCCTTGTCTATGACATATGGTAAGCATACTTCCTTTATCTGGCTGATGGTGTGAGTAGGTAACATAAGTTTCTAGTTTTTATACCGTCTGACACCGATAGGCCTATGAAGAAAGGCCTTCACAACAAAGGATTATTTTTTTAATTACCCTAAACCCCTAAACTTTATTTTGGCACAACCATGATCTTCTATTTTACATTAAGAAAATACTTAATTTTTCCAGTTAAACCTCTCCAGACTGTTTTTAGATTTGGGATGCTAGGAATTTAATGCTGTTTTCTCCCAAATAAACTATCCTTTCTCTGTGATTTAAATACCAGTTTGAAAATAAATCACTTCCTATATAAATCACTGATGTGTTTCCGGACTTCTTAGTCTACAGCCTTTGGAGGAAAAATAACCCTTGCTCTCTTGTAAGAATGGCAGTAAAATTTTCTGAGTAGACGGAGAAGCAAGCTGGGAAACCTATGAAGAGCAGCTCTGGGTGCTTGTTTCTTGAGACACATACATCTCTTTCAAGATTCGTTTTTGTTGCTCTGGGATTTTGCTTCTTTATGTCCTCTCTTTAGTTCCTATAGAAGCTGGAGGTTCCGACCTAAAGAAGAGAGCTCCCTTCAGCTTTCTGTCTAACTCTGAGGCTTACCTGTAACCCCCAGGCAAGGGGACAAACAACAGGTCAAAAGAAGGGACCTCCTCCCCCGGTACTGACACACCCCCACTAGTACCCAAACACAGTCCCGATGTGATCTCTGAAGATGAAAGATACTCAAATAAACTCAAATAGAAACATTAAGTTCGACATATGCCTCAGACATAAAATGAAACCTGCCAGAATCCAGCCTTGGAGCACAGCAGAGAAGGGGACTTGCTCTAGTCCTGATTCCATCATATGACCCTTGAAACTGTCTTTAATAAAGGCTTCATTTCCTCGCCATCTGAGAAATAGGGATAATCACTGTGATCCTGCCTTAAGTCACAGAGTTCCTGGGCGCACTGAGACAATATATTATAAAAAGTATAAAAGATGTAATTTACTAGGCAAATATAAGGAATCACTGTAAAATACTAACAATAGGCTTTTAAAGCTTCAGATGGCCTTAAATACTCTACAGCAGTACTGTCTCATAGAAGTACAATGCAAGCCTCTGGGGCACCTGGCTGGCTCAGTCAGTAGTTGAGTGTCCCTCTCGATACCGGCTCAGGTCTTGATCTCACTCACAGTCCTGAGCTCCGGCTGGTGTTGGGCTCCATGCTAGGCACAGAGCCAACTTAAGAACTTAAAAAAAAAAAATATATATATATATATATATATATATATATATACACAAGCCTCATATGCAATTTAAAATTTTTTTAGTAACCACATGAAAAGAAAAACTGAGACAGGTGAAATTTGAGTAACATATTTAACACAATATATCCAAAATATTACCATGTTAATATGCAGTTGATATAAATTATTAAGGAGATTTTACATTCTTTCCCAGTGTGTCTCTTACAGGTATATCTAGATTTAGACTAAAATTTTAAGTGTTCAGTAGCCACGTGTGACCAACTAACTAAATAGTGCAAATATGTGGTCTAATTTTGTAGAGTGGAAAACTGAGGTTCAGAGGTATTAAGGGATTTTCTTCAAGGTCATCTGATTTTCTTAGGGTAGAGTTTGGTTTAGAGTTCCAACCCTTTAACCTACCTGTACTTCATTTTTGCACTTAGTGTGGGAGGGATTCAATTTTTTTTCTCCCAAGTTTTATCTGCCTAATCTAACACCATTTCCTGAGTGAATGAATCATCCATTCTGCACTAATTTAAAACAACGCGTTTAAAGATAGTAAATCCCTATATATAGAGTGCAGATCTGTTTCTGGACGTTGCATTTTGTTCTACCATCTTTGGAGGAAAAGGATCTCTTGGGTGTGTGTAGTGAGTACCTGCCAGTGGTTTTCCATAGAATTTACAACGACAAAACAATGCATAACAGATAAAGTTTATATACGAACACAGAACCCTGTAAAAGCACATTTCGTATATGTGGGGTTCTCATTACAGAGCCTGCTGCCAGCTCGGGAGGCCTCCATTCCCCGGGACACAGGTGCAGACACACACAGGAACCCACGCACACGTAACAGCCCAAGACGCAGATTCAGGGTGTAGGCGTGAAGGTGTGTGTGGGGGGGGAAGGTCAGCGCGAAAGGACGAGACAGAAATCCGAACCGCAAGTCCCGGACTGCAGCGACAACATGGAGCCTGTAACCCAACCGCCACAGAACCTCCGGGGGTGGCCGGCGCGTCCTCTTAGGAAGCCCAGCGGCGGGGACGCGGCGTAGAGGTGCCTAGCACGCGTGAGGGCGTCGGGCGCGGCTGTAGGCCGTGGGGCGTGGCTGTAGGCCGTGGGGCGTGGCTAGAGGGCGAGTGTGGTCCGGGCGCTGCGCGTTTGACGGGGGCGGGGCGGGGCTTGAGGGGCGTGGGGCGTGGCTAGAGGGCGGGGAGCGCGGTTGGAGGGCGTGAGTTTAGGAAAACAAATGTCGGGCGGACTCGGGGGGAAAAGCGGGTTATGGTGGGTTGCTGAAGACGATAAAAAGAGGCAAGCAGCTGAGCTGAGAAGTGCACATCTTCTTGCACTTTGGTCCAAAGATGAGTGATCTTGGAGAGCAGCTAAGTAGAAAACTGAGAGAAGGCAGATCGTAGCATGATAGGAAATGAACACTTAGAAATGGAAGCAGTATAGATTTTAAGCTGGTAAATTCTGGAAGGGGAAAAACTAGCAAATTAGGGACAACCTAAACTTTTTTTACACAGGGAACGAAAGGATATCCATACATATTGAACATATGAGTTAAAATCTCAATGAAGGAAATGAATTTTAAGTTCTACAGACAAATGGAAGAAGTTTCCAGACGTTGTAGAATGTGCTTGGCATGTTAAAGGAATCAGGACATTTATTCCTCTGGGAGAAGAAAGGCAGGATAGACAAAAACATTCGTTTGGAAGTGGTCAGGAGGTCTCTGACTGCGAGAGATTTTTTTCAAGGTCGGTGATCCTGGGGCGCTGAAGGCTAAAGAAGGAGAGTGTGGTTTTAAGACGTCGGTCCGAGTGACAAGCGGCTAGTGTTCCATTTAACTCCCTTTATCAGTGCCCTGCCCAGTCGGGAACAATTGGTCTGGTTGAATCTGAGGCCCCGCTGCTCAATTGACTGCCTCCACGTCTCCCAAAGCAGCTCCAACGTCCTCCACCCGCAAGACTGAGGCCCCCCGTTTAGAAGAGGAGCTGGATTCAGTGAGGAAGGTCCCCTTAGAATTTCACACACAAGACTTCTTGTTTTCAGGTATACTAACCCAAGAGTCTGAGCCAGGAATTAAGGAGGGGAGCACAGATTTTGAAAACCGGCACAAAAGATAAGGAACAGGAGCTGCTCCGGGAGTCCTCCCTTTTCCGCAATAGGCTCCAAGCACTTCTTCCGTGTTATCCGTCACCAACGATAGCGGAGCCCCTACTGCTGTTTCGTGTGCCAGATGCAAGAAGGATTTCCTCTGCAAGGGTAAGTGCCTTCAGCTTCTGGCCGCCCTTTCTGAAGGCCGGATCTCTGCTTGGGTCAAGTGATGGCACAGCTCCCGTGTGGGGGATGAAGCCAGCCTCAGTGTGTGGGGGATGAAGCCAGCGAGAGCCTCAGTGTGTGGGGGATGAAGCCAGCTAGCCTCAGTGTGTGGGGGATGAAGCCAGCGAGAGCCTCAATGTGTGGGGGATGAAGCCAGCCAGCCTCAATTTCATCCCAGGCTGTTTGGTTTTGCTCAAGGAGTGAGGTAGAGAACTCTTTCAGGAAACAGCCGCGGCATGTGTGTGGGCTGGGATGCCCCTTGGCTTTTATACTTCCTCAGAGACAGCACTTCTCTTTCACTACGTGTAAGGCTGTGCCTGTTTTCCCCAGGGATGTCTCTCACCACAGCCCACGTAAATGTGCGCATGGAGCCTGGCCGTCAGCCGGAGGAGAGAAGGATGAAGGCTGCAGGCCTTGTTTCAGGCACACCAGTCTACACGAAGGGCAGAAGGAAAACAAAACCAAGTTGTGCCATTTTCCATTCCCCCTTTTCATCCCTCCTCTTCTGATATATTCCTCGTAAAGCCACTTAAACCCCAGCGACCTCAGGGCGCCTGGGTGGCTCAGTGGGTTAAAGCTGTCTGCCTTCAGCTCAGGTCATGATCCTGGGGTCCTGGTATGGAGCCCCACATCCAGCTCTCTGCTCAGCAGAGAGCCTGCTTCTCCCTCTCTCTCAGCTACTCCCCCTAGTTGCTCTGTCAAATAAATAAAATCTGAGGAAAAAAAAGAAAAAGACCGGAGAGACCTATTCTGGTTGGCAGAGCAAATGGAGCGGAAGTGAACTTGATAATGGGAGGAAATTCGGAGCTACCATTCTGCCCTTACCTTCCATGCTGGGACTCCAGCAGATAAGGTGGGAAGTTGCAGAACCACAGCCATTTGTGGCTTTTAGTGAGAACTGTGAATTCAAAATTTTTCCTGATTTTGAAGATGAAGGTTACTCCACAAACAACTGATGTTTTTGTTGTTACTGACTTTTAGCCCCAAATATCAGTTCAGGCTATCACTCTTTCCTGTGCTATTTTAGGTGATGCAGTGCGGGGACTCCAAAAGGATCCAATATCCACAGCAGAGCACAGACAATATTCCTTCCAGGTTTCCATTTACTTCTCCGCCCTGGCATCAAAAACTCCTGGAATTCTAAAGACATTCTAATGGCTATCACCTCTACCAGGCCTAAGGGTCACATGAACATCCACTTTGTTTCACTGAGGTATGACTGAAAGAGTGGAAGGCCGAGTGTACTCCATAATAATTTATGTATGCGCTGTGAAAGGGTTCCTGGCTATCTGCTTTATTCTCATGCAAGAGCAGGAGAAATGCTTGTTCTCAAGAGAGTGGAGACAAAAATGGAGTTTCTCAGAATAAATGTTTATTTAAGAATTAAGGAAAAACAAAAACATTAAAGCATAGGAATACATTGACTGAATACAAGTGTCTCGTTTGGTCTGAAATCTTGAAAAAGTTACTCTAACTACTTACCTGAGGTAGATTTAGGTCGGCACTGTCTCAAGAGAACCTCCATCCATCCCAGAAGTTCCCTTCTAGTTTTGGCTACAGGCTCCCAAGTGGTCCTCTCCAACCTCAGGTTATGCTCTATGAATAACACCAACACCTTTTTCCCCACGGTGAAAGCCCTCACACTCAGACCTGTCTCCTACCCCGACTGTTTTCCATTGGAGGGATGGTCCATCCTTAATTTACTTAAAGACTAGAGACAATTACCAGTAAGATTAGTTGAAAGAAGGGGCAAGTCATTGCCCTACCAACGATACAAACTCCGTCCCCTTCTCCAAGTTCTAATGACTAACAGGTAGCCATAAGGACTAACTTTCGTCACCACCATGCCATATACCCAATACTATTTTAAGTATTACAACCACCAAACATATACTAGTGATCGGTATGACCCGCACCAAAGAGAAACAAATACATCTTCCGTGTGTTAGCACACTGGGCAACTTTTCATGGTATTAAGAGCTATTTTATGAAAATTACTAAAACACAACAGATCAAATAAACTTCCAGCATTTGTTTTCTAAAAAGAAAAAAAAAAAAAAAAAAGACCAAGAAAACCCCACCCTAGAACCAGATTCCTTATTATCACTATAAGCTATATCCACTGACCCGAAGATTATCAAGTTCATCAACCAGTCGTTAGGATCAAAGCTTAGAGCCGTACACAGGCAGCAGTTGGCCACTTCCGTAAGTTTGATGCCAACACTCTCTCGAGTGCAGGGATTTGTTAAAATAAACCAGAGAACCCAGACTAGCAACAGAATATTTACTCACCAGTCTATCGTCCCAAATACTGTAGGAATCTTAAGCATTTATATTAATGTCTTTTAATCTGAGGGAAGGAAAAAACCCCTCAGAATTGTCCATCTATAATCACTGGATTAATTATAGTATTTCTAGAGAATGTTACAGATAATCACTAATTATCCTGTTAAATCGGAGATAAGTGCTTATCCTTAAATGTCTGATGAACCTGCCCACTCCTTTTCCCTCCTAGCATTCAGAATCCTATGTTCCAAGCCACAGATACCTTATGTTGTGGTGACTGCAATCCTTTCCCTGGCAATAAAAAGTATTTTCTTTCCTTGGAAGAACTGAAATAAATGAAAAGCAAATCATTATGGGGCTTGATTCGCTAAAAACAGCAGGATAATGGAGTGAAAAGAACGCCAGCTTTGGAGTCTGGGATACTCAAAATCACGAAGTTTTAGCTCCTTCACGAATGACGCATCCTTCTGTGTTTTACTCTGTGCCTCCTCAGGCTTAAACTTTTCTTTTGGTTTCCCTTAATCATTCTGCAAGGAGCTGAAGAACATTTTATCAGTGAAAGAGACGAGTTAAAGTCATAAAAATACGGGATGCTAGCTAGTGACATCAGGACACAACTGTTAAATTAAAATCTACATTTCTGAGTTTAAAAGAAATCAATCTGTAAAGCTGAAATTTCAAATGCCAGTGATCCTCTCAAAGATGTTTGAGGGAAAGGAAATTTTTGAAGGCAATGCCTTAACTCACACTAAGTAAAACGCTGAGTATGCTCTTTATGAGTTTGGCCCTCCAAAGGGGGAACTTCTGGGGAGAGTTCTGATCTAGGCGAACTACTCCCGAGCTGGTCAGTTCTTTTCACTCCCAGCAAAAGGTTCCCAGGCTGCTGTCAACCACTAGTCCCCGTTCTAGCCAAGAATTAAAAATCGACAAAGGCCGAATCAATATAATCCTTTTCCCCCAATAGGAACACATGCCACACCTTCTATCACAAAGTTACAGTCCTTTTCTTTATTGGATTTCCAAATTTTAAAAAGTGAAAAGTAAAGCAATCATTAAGTGGTTCAGATAAAAGAAAAGCATCTTTACCTGAGTTACCCATCAGGCCTACTGTGACCTGCCCTCGCGCCTCCCAGAACAAGTTTCTGGGTATCTGAACAACGGTTTACACACCGCCTCCACTGAAAGTCGCCTCTACCCTATGGGTCAACTGTTACCTATTATATGTACACAGTCCACAGTTCGAGCTCTCACTGGCGCAGAATTCTCCGCAGAGCACGTTCTTTGGGACCCAATGAGGGAGGAGTTTCTAGCAAGGTTTTTTTCAGACTCAAGGGGGTTTTTCACTAAAGTGAGTTCCCCGGTGTACCACGAGAGCTGATCATTGACAGAAGTTTTTCTCAGAGACCTTGTAAGGTCTTTCCTCCGACTGGGTTTCTTTGGTGCAAACCCAAGGCGGCTCTCCAACTCATGTTTTTGCCACATTCAAGACAAATATACAGGTTTTCACAAGTATGGCTTCTCTGAAGAGTAAGAAAGTCATAGTAAGAAGCTTTGTACACACTTGCTGGGGTTTCTCCCCATTGTGGGCTTTCTGACGTCCAGTGTGACGTGCAAACTGAAGCGCTGTTGACACTGAGGGCACTGAAGAAGTCCTCTGGTGTGAATTCTCTCGGGATGAGGAGGGCTTGAGCACTGCTAGAAAGCTCTCCCACACTCACTGCATTTGTAAGGTTTCTTACCTGCAGGAATCCCCTGGTGGGTGATCAGATACAAGCGTGGACTAAAGGTTCTTCTCAAGCCTCAGGCCATCTGTTAAGGTTTCTCACTAAAGTGACTGACTAAGCGTTCTGTGAAGGTCACTCTCTGGGCAAACCATTTCTCAACTTCCCATAGCCGTATTCCCTGGTCCCCACCGAAGTCTGAGCTCCGAGGAAAGTCCGATATTTGCCTAGAGCTCTTTACTGGGTCCTCTGACATGTTGTAAGTACATTTCTTAGGGTGTTCTAACTTCTTGTCTGTTCAAGACATTTGTGAGGCTTCTGACGCATGGGGAGGACTGAGCTCAAGCCCCTTCTCGCCCATATTACAGAGATACGGTTTTTCACCGATACGGATTGTCTGATGTTGAAGAAGGGCTGAGCTCTGGTGGAAGCTTTTATCACACACGCTGTATTTGTAATGCAGCTCCTCGGTCTGCGTTCTCATTTTCTGCTGGGCAACAAAGTCCATGCCCAGGAGGAAGCCGCTCTCGCACGCAGACCACTGATGTGGTTTCTCTTCCATGTGAATTCTCTGATGCACAATGAGGTCCGAGCTACAGCTGAAACTTTTCTCATATTCAAGGCATTTAAAAGTGTGAGTGTGAGTTGCCTGATGCCTAATTAGGTTGGCACTCCGGGTAAAACTTCTCATACATTCCAAACATTTATAGGGCTTCTCACCTGTATGGACTCTCTGGTGTACGATAAGGTCGGATTTCTGGCCAAAGCATTTCTCACAGGCACCACACTTATAGGGCTTCTCCCCAGTATGAACTCTTTTATGAACAATGAAGGCTGAACGGTGTCGGTAACTTTTCTCACACTTATTACATTTGTAGGGCCTTTCGCCAGTATGAGTTCTCTGGTGGCTAATAAGATCTGATTTCCCACTAAAAGCTTTTTCACACTCCAGACACTTAAACGGTTTCTCCCCTGTGTGAGTTCTTCGGTGCCTTATGAGGTTTGTGCTTCGACTGAAGCATTTATCACACTCACTACACAGATACGGTTTCTCGCCTGTATGGCTCCGCTGGTGGACAAGCAGATCAGAGCTCTGACCGAAATTCTTGCCACAAATATCGCATGTATAGAATTTTTTACCTGCATGTGTTCTCTGGTGTCCCGAAAGGGCCAGGTGGTGCCAAAAGCTCTTCTCACATTTGCTACATTTATAAGGTTTCTCGTAATTGTGGATCCTCTGGTGTGAAGTAAGATCTGAGCTTTGGATGAAGGTTTTCTCACACATATCACATCTATAAGGTTTCTCCCCAGTGTGGGATCTCTCACACATAATAAGAGCTAAGTTCTCACAGAAGTTTTGCTCACACGCAAGGCACTGGTGTATCTGATCATCTATTTGAGTAATCTCATGCACATGAATAAAAATCTTTCTACCCTTCTGAGGGCATCCATGATAGATTTTCCTCTTCTGAGTTCTCGGATTCTCTCTCTCTTCTGAAGTGAACATTTTCTACGGCTCTCTCCTAGGGAGTTTCCCACTGGTCTTCTTGACCCATTGTGCTCCTCATAGTTGTTTTCTTGGTAAGAACTTGAAAGATACATCTGTCGTCGGCCTCTCAGTCAGGAGCAGCTCATCTCTAAATGTTTCCAGCATCATACGCGCTGATTCCTTACTTGGTATTTCCAACCCTGTGAGACAAAGAAGTATGATTTATACTCCTGTAACTAAGAAAAGAATGCTCAAGGTCAAAATTACTGCAGGGAAGACAGAAATTCTCCATCGGACTCCAGGTGTGCACCACTTTTTACAAGGGTTGAAACCAATTAGTTTTCCTCTTTTCTAGTAATAAACTAGTTAGCAACACGTGGGAAAAAGACCAGGAAGAGTTATTTCTTTTATGAATGAGGCCGGGTGATCTCAAAACCAGGGCTCTTCCTCTTTCCCTGGCCTCAACTGAGTAATCAAGGCAGGCTTCATAGTTAGTAGGCTTGCTCAAGAGGAAAACTGCCCCCAAGGGACCCTGGAGAAGGCAGGCTTCTCCATCGGAAGGTTTGGAAGGAAAACGGTATTAGAATTCCAACGGGGAGAGAGAAGGGCTTCTGTGGCTCCGTCATCCTGGCTGTGTGATGTTGGGCAAGTTATTCAACAACCCTTCCCCGCCTAGTTTGCTCCTCTGTAAAATGGGATTTATAACAGAAATTATTTCACATTGTTGACCTGAACAGTAAGTTCACCGCCCTGCATCTCGCGGTAAGTACACAGGTTAGCTCACGCGCTACTGTTATGATAAAGTTCTGATCACCTGAACACAAACCCTCCTCAAAAAGAAAAATTCTGATGACTACAGCTGAAAGCCGGGCTTCAAACCGCTTTTAGACCAGGCTTTTCTTTATACAGTGAAGAGATGTGGGAGAATTTCTCTCCTGTCGGAGGCTTACACAAGTATTAAAGCCCCCGGGGTTTAGCATCTTAAAGATGTAAGGCCTTCTACAGAGGAAGATCCTTCTAACTTAACTGCAAACAGCCCTCTGCTCAGGCTGCCGGTGCTCCTCTCCTCCTGGGTAAGAGATGCAGGTCATCTTCAAGAGTCGGAGATCAAGAAGGAGAGAGAGAGGAGAGAGATACGGAGATCTTCCAACCGAGGACCCATGTTCCACGAAGCTACTCCGGTAGGTGAACTAAAGGCATCAACAGGAAACACGGAAAAGCGGGCTGATGCCGTACACCGGGCTGACTCGAGAGCGCAGCACGCGGCGTGAAGTGGTCCTTCCATTCATCAACCGCTCACAATACACCAAAGAAGAAACATCAGAAACGAGGAGGAAAAACACTGTTTTCTGTGTCCTTCACGCTTACTCTTTTCAATGATCATTTCCATGTCAGACCCTCTCCTCACACATTCAAAGCCCTTCCTGCTTCTAAGGAGTAGAAGCTGATGACGGTGCTTCCCGTGTTACCGCGGAAATTTAAGCAAACCAAAAACAACAGAACACAACACACATGCTCAAAACAAAAACACGAAACACCACTTCTCTGTGCTCCCGCCACATCAACTAGCTGCTTGCGCGTGTGGTGAGGCACTCCGCCTTTCCCTCTGTCGTTCTGGATGACAGACTGCCTCTGCTCAGTCGGAAGATAAGCCTTTCGTTGGTGTCCTGGGTTCCATCCCTTTCCTCCAAGAGGACATCACTCAGCAATTCTACCCTCCTGGTCCCACACCCGTTCTTTTCTTCCGGATCACACTAACCAGCAAACTGGCTGTTTCGGCTCTCCTAGAGCAAGAGCACAACCAACGTGAAAACCTCTCTTGCCTGCCTCACCCTCGAGCTGTCACCCCACTTCTCTGTTCCTTTCTATAGCAAAATTCCTCAAAAGAAATAAATCTGTTCATTGTCTCCAACTCTTGCCTTCCAAGATTTCCAGATCATCCTCCAATCTCACAGTTGTCGTCACCACTCTGCCCGAACTGCTCCTGTTGGAAAGCCCCAAAACCCTAAGCCACCTGCCTCCTGCTTTCCGCTCGGACTCCCCTCCCTGCTCTTCCGCTGAGCACGCGCCACTCGCCCCGGCCTCCCTGCTGCTGCTCACACCAGCCGGCTCACCCCCACTTCAGAATCCTTGTACTTGCTGCCTCTCCTGGCTAAAACACTGTCCCCTCTAGATTTCCAAGGTTCCCTCCCTCACCTTCCTCAAATCTTTGTCTGGCCATTCTACTTGACACTGTAATACACCTGCACCCCCGCTGACGCAACCTACAACACTCCCGTCCTTCCCTGTTTTATTTTTCTCCATAGCATGTCAGCCCCTACAGGGCCGGGATTTTTGTGCATTTCATTTGCTGTTTCCCCAGTACCTGGCACACAGTAGGTGCTCAACGCTATAATGGAAGTCTTTATTTGGCATCTATGGACTCCTAAATAACCTAGGAAAACTGTGAAATTGCCTGCAAATGTTATTTGGTATGTGTACATTCTTCTAGGGACAGAGTCCACTGTTCTCCAACTGTGAGTGTATGCCTCTAGGGCTCCAGAACTCTGTGTATTCATGTGTAAGGCAACACTATGAGCGCGAACTGGGCATGACCCTTTTAAGTGTGATGGACCAGAACTCAAAACAAAGCAGCTATACAAGCACATAAGCATGGCCACCTGAATTCAGAGGAAACAATGAGGCAAAAGGATCCAGAAGATGGATGACTTTCTGTTTCACCAATTTGCTGATTGGTTTCCCAATTTTCATTCAGTGATTTGTAAACTCTCCATGTGTAAGACACAGAGACAGTTGTTCTAATAAAAAAAAGTTATTTGTAGGTACCAAAAGAAATCCCAAGGCTCCAAATGTCAACTCAAACATGTTCTCATGTTTAGTTTTAAGGAATGAGAGACAACTGGATGGGGTTGGAGTCTGAGTCAAGGCATAGACCATCTGCAAGAAATGTAATGTTAAAACCACAAAAAAGGGACAAAAATGAGAGAAAATGGGATGTACCACTGGAAGAGGAGTAAAGTCCACAGCTCTGAGAAGAGGAAGCAGGTGAGCTAAACAAAAATGACTCACGTTTATGTTAAATACAGTAACTCTACAAGCTAGATTTCAAACATTCAATCATACCACCATGATCGATAAACTATTACAGAAATAGCATTTTGGGGTCCAAATTACAAGTTCTAGGCAACTCTTGTAGTATGATACAAGAATTCCTGGCCCTCCAAGATCATTTCTCTCTGTTCATTTGATCATGGATACCCTAGGAAATAAGTGTACACACCTGAGTCGCCAGTGAACCCCTGCTCCCAGTGAAGCCCCTTAAACATGAGTGCATTTCTGTTCCCATGATACCAGAGAGTGAACACTGTTCTATATATTTACCAAGATGCTGGGTCTCCAAGTTTGCCTTGTTGACTCAAGTCTCCAGTTCTCAGGGGTTGCCTGCAACGGCGGGTACCCACAGGACACACACCTCGATTACTGAGGAACCATGGGTCTCTGGACCAAGAGTTATCCAAAAACTACCAACAAAAAAATAAAACAAAAACAAAACTGACAACTGTTAAAACGAGACAACGTACTAAGCACCAAAGTACATTCTGCGGCTGTCACAATCAGCCCCCAAAGCCTACAGTGTCATGAAGAACCCAGCAGTGCTTCGAACTCAGTGCCCTGCGTCTGCTCTCGCCTTACGTCCAGTCAAACAGGCAGTGAGCAAAGCAGCTGCCTGCAGCTGAAATCCGGACCCTCTCTGCCACTCCTCTGCCCGATCTCAGTTCCGGGCAAATCCATCCTCTCTTGTCCTCAGCCCAAACCGTGAAGTCACCCTGTAATCTTCTCTCTCACTTGCTACAATCGAGCCATCAACAAATTCATGCGCTCCATTCTCAAAACCAGAATGTGACCACTTCTCACGGTGTCTCCTGCTGCAACCCTGGTCCGGATCATGCTCATTCTCACTTGGATGATGATAAAACCTTCCTAACTGGTTCCCACCAGTTAAGGGCCAACGGGTGCTCCCAAATCTGTATGCTGAAGCCTTAACCCCCCCCATGGTTAATCCCCTAGGGATGTTACTATATTTGGAAACAGGACGATTATTTTTCTTAAATATTTTTTAAGTAATCTCTACACCCAACGTGGGGCTTGAACTCACAAACCTGAGATCCAGAGTCACATGTTCTACTGACTGAGCCGGACAAGGACCACTGAAGACAGGACCTTTATTTTTATTTTTGGAGATAGGACCTTTAAAGGGTAAAGTTGTCTAATCCAATCCAATGAGACTGGTGTCGTCTTGAGATCAGGACACAGAGGTATCAGGGATGGCATGCAGGGGGGAGACCACATGAGGACAGAAGGTAGCCATCTGCAAGCCAAGGAGAGATCTCAGAAGAAATCAGACCTGGCACTCTGATCTTGAACTTGCAGCCTCCAGGACTGTGAGGAAATAAGTTGGCTGTTTAGAGTGCTCAGTCTGTGGCGTTTCACCACGGCAGCCCCAGCGCACTGCCGTCCTCCAGTCAGCACCCTCCTTACACTCAAACCCTCCATCCTGCTGCCAGTGAACTCCAGTTAAAATAAGAGAACAGGTTCTCCTCTGCTCCCTTCGGTGGCTTCCCCCTCCTCCTCCCGCCACCAGGCCCTCACGACGGCCTAAGACACTAGGCTGCTCGCCATCCCGACCGCTGCGGCTCTCATTCGCTCTTTCACTGTGCTCCCCGCACGCTGCGAGGACAGACCCACAATGGCCTTCTGGCTGACCTCATCCACACACTCCCCTTAGGGCCTTTGCCCGTCCTTTCTTGGGCCCCCAGCTTTCTTCCTCCAGGGATGTGCACAGTTATCTCTTCATTCCCTCAACTATTTCTTCCAAGGTCACTTCTCAAGGACGCCTCTCGGGACCACCGGATTTAGAACTGACCTGCCCCCAGGCCCCAGCAGTCCCTAGCCGGCTCTTCTGCTCGGTTTCATTCACAGCATTTACCACCTTCTGACACACAGAATAACTCGTTTGTTTATTGCCTGAAATGCGGCAAGGATGTGTATCTGTTTTGGGTGCTGCTCTTTCTTTAGTACACAGGGCAGCACCAGGCACACAGCTGGTGCTTAATAACTACCTGCTGACTGCACGAGTAAGTCCTTGTCATTCCACTTGTGTCCCTACGGTACAGGAAAAGGGCCGGATGCCAAAGGCACGGGAGCTGCTCGGGAGCCACTCAGTTGGATATAATCGAGGAGACAGAGGGCGCAGCTCGAAGGCCAGAGGAACGGCAGCTTACCCAGAAGCTAACTGGAAGGAAAGCGGCCTTGATGTCCTGGTCTGGAGAATTTGGTTTCTCAAGGAAGAGCCAGTTCTGTAAGACACAAGGATAGGAAAAGGATTCATAGTTACACAGGAGCAGATTTAGCCCCGGGGTCGTTTCCCCCAAAGAACCTGAAAATGGGTAAACTAGTTTCCTTAAAAGAGCAGTTGGGTTTTCTTATGTAATCCCTTAAATTCAATTCTGAGGTTGATCATAGTCTTAAACCTTCCCATAGAACTTTCCAGAAAAGGGTGAACAAGAACCAGAACACCATCCGTACCACCTATAGCTTCCCCGGGACCGTAACAACACGGAAGGCAGCGCCACAGCCCTAACTCTCAGGGGAGCCCCCGCGGGAGCTCGGGCCGCCCTCACCTGCAGGGCCATCGGGGCCACAGAACGCACCTGCGCGCTCAGACCCCCGGCTGGACCAGCGGCGCCCGCCCTTCGCCCTTCGCTGGAGGGCGCGCAGGGATCGCGCTTCTGGTTACTCGACATCTACCACGGCCTAAGGGGACCTCTATTTCCGCCATAAGCACTCTGGGGGGCAGTCAACCAGGGGCGTGAAAGAGGTTCGCGCACTCAGACCTGTCCACGCCTTCGTTCCCGCAGCAGCTTGAACCTGTCTTTTCCAGGTCGCCGAGGCTTCCGTTCCCTCACGACCCTTTCTGCTACTGACCGTCCGAAGCGAGCGAGGCGCTGCTCAGCCCCGGACAGCGCGCGGGGACCTGTGGCCCAGGCCGTCCCGCGCAGCCGCAGGGCAAAGCGGCCACGGTTCACGGCTCTGGCGCCGGGGTCAGGCGGAGCAGACACGGGCCGTTCTGGCGCTCCCTCCCAGGGCTCCGGGACGCCTGCACAGAACCTAGGGGCCGGCGACTCCAGGACGCTGACAAGCAAACAGCGCGCTGGTCAAGGAAGACCACAACTGCAAGCCCAACCCCAGGGGCGGTGAGGGGCTCCCCCCTGCTAGCTCCGGACCGCGCCTGCCTGAACGCCGGACGGCCTGGAACAAGGATGTCAGGGACACTGACGCTTCATTCAACCGGGATTGTCCAGAAAAGCTGTGAGCTTCCACGGCAATGATTTAAACCCGACTTCCGTGGATAGAAAACGGACTCAAAGAGGGAAGAACAAACTACCTCTGGAAGAGGGGCCGGGGACACGGTCGGAGAACAGTTCGGAAGGGGGTAATGCCCGCTGCAGCAGTCCGGGCTCCCGCACAGCCTGTAAAAGCCGTAAGAACAGGAGAAACACAGCACAGCACAGACCCCGGCGGGCGGCTCTCGACGCGGGCTCCGCGGGCTCCGACTGAGAGCAGGAGGGCTCGTGGCGCACCAAACCAACCTAGAGTTTCCTGCCAGAAGGAGAAAACCCATTGAGTCCCAAACGTGTTTAAAGTTCTGAGCAGAGCAGGACATCAGGAAGGGCCTTAACTCACACAGCAGACTTACAGGCCGTTCTGGAGTGGCAATTCCTCAGGAAAGACAGTAAAAAGGAAGGAGGAGGAACCCTTTGGACTGCACAGTGAAGGAGAAGAGGAGAGAGAGAGAAATTTAAGGTCCTTTAAGATGAAGGGAAAATTTTTTTTTCAGAAAAAAGGAAAATAAAGGCACAACCCATGTCCCCACTATCTTCAAAAACATGCCATCTAGTTAAAAAAAAGAAGACAAAAAATCCACAAAACTTTACCAAGGTGTCACTGAATTAGCAGTCTTATTAAACATGTTATGTTCTAATAAAATGGACACAATCCAACTAAACACCGGGAGGAGGAGAGAGAACAAACTGAAATAACCGCACTGGCCATTCATAGCAGCAGGGGCTAAGGGATACCACTAAAAACTGAACACCAGATAAGAAAATGGGACTAAGGCATTACAAAAGATCTATGCTCAAAGGTAGTAATGATAACAAAAATCAAACATCCTAAAAAAGTTTTTAATGAAAGAGCAATGAAAGCACAAGTAGCTGAATAAACAGGACAAATAAAATAACATGATCTATTGAGATAAAATGTATCAATTGTATCAATTACATGGGAATGGGTTTGGTTCACCTATTCAAATTTTTCTCACTGAGGCTCACAAAGTAGGACCCGACTATATGCTAAATACAAGAGACACTTAAAGATTCAGAGACTCAAACTAAAGGGAAGGAAAAAGGAATACAGGCAAATAGACATAAAAGAAGGTCTTATATTCAAGGTATCAGGAAGAGAAGAATTCAGGCTGAACAACATTAAACATGATAAAGGACACTTTTTAATGTTGAAAGCCATTATCATAATATAGCTTGTAACAGTTACGATTTTGAACCAAATCACACAGCACTCACCCTTACAAAGCAAAAACTACAATAGATAATAAGAAATATATACAAAAACAACAATAATAAAACATACTATCAGTAGAAAGGCTTTACATAAAGTAGAAGAAAAATAAGTAATGATGCAGAAAACCTAGAGACTCTAACTAGGAAATCTTATGATAGCTACTGAAACTCACACCCTAATGATAGGAAGTAAACTTTCTTCTCAGGCACACACGAATCAGTCACAGAACTGTCATATATTATGTCAGAGAAACGGCATCAGTAAATTCCATAAAGTGACACGAAACTAAAAATTCATTAGAATACCAAATTAAAAAAGCTCCACCTAAATGGGGAAAATAAACTTAAAACAACTCCTCAGCAAATGGGGAAATGAAAATATTGATAATTAAAACTATTACTGATTATAATCTATGGAATAAACTTAAAGCAGTGATCAAGGCTATTCATAGTCTTAAATAATTTTATATCAATAAAAAGAATTAAATGAAGAAACTAGATTCTCAGATCAAGGAGCTAAGAAAAAGGTACATCAAAAGAAATTAAGGAAGAAAATGAAAGTAAAAAATGGAAATCAGTGAACTAAAGAGAAAAACAACCTAATTATAAACCAAAATTCTACTTATTTGGAAAAACTTAAAGAAGTGATACACTACTAGCTAACTTAGTGAGGAAGACAAAGTACAAATTTACAAAAAAAGAAAAGGATAAATACGTAAGACATACAAAAAGCCCCACATACAGATAACACATCACTTTGCAGATATCCACACAAATAAATGTGATAACCTATGAAGCAGACTGTTATTTACCAAAATCACCCCTATGCGAGACAGAAAGTTTTAAAACACTAATATGCACAGGATAAACAGAAAGTTGTTCAGGAATCAGCCCGCAAAAAGCACTGGATCTAGATCATTTCAGATGGGTATTCTAATAAACTTACAAAGACCAAATAAACCCAATGCTTCAAAAATGTTTTCCAGAGCATTAAAAATGAAGAAAAACTTCTAGTCTTTTGTGAAATAGTTAAAGTTGACAACGAAACCTGATGAAGAGTATAAAAATGTTTATAGCCCAGTATTAGTGAGAAATACTAATAAAAATCTAAAAGCACATTAAAAAAGTGACGTACCACGACAAAGTAGGAGTTATTCACAGAATGCAAGATCTGTTCAATATTAGGCAATCCATTAATATAAGACACATATTAACAGATCTATGTGGAGAAAAATCATGATTATCTTTATAGATGCTGAAGGACCTCACAATAGAAATCAACATCCATTCCTGAGGAAAATACTCAAGAAAGTAGGAATTAATGAATTTTTCCTTTCAAATGATAAAATATATTCTTTAGTCTAACAGCCAGTACCTAAGTGAGAAAAACTAGTCATTTCTGATAAGATCAGGAACAAGTCAAGAATGACCCCTATCTCTGTTATTAAACTCTGAACTGAAGTATTAAGCAATGCAATTAGAAAATAAAAATCAATTAGCGCTGTAGGAATAGAAAAGAAAGAAAATTATATCTCTTTGGATATAGGAGGGTACTAGTATTAGAAAACCCTAGAGAGAAACATTAAAACTGACTCAAAGGAATTCAGTAAGGCAGCGGGATACAAAACTCACATACAGAAATGAATAGCCCTTTTCTGTACACAAATAACAACCAACTAGAGTATAGATAGAGAACACTCCTGTACAGCAAAAGAATATGAAATACTTAAATATAAATTAAAAAATAATTATGTAAATTATGTATGTGATTATGTAAAATGAAGAAGAGGAAAACTTCCAGACACAACTGAAAGACCCCAAAGTAGATCTGAACAAATGGAAAGGTATCTTTTGTTCTTGGAGAGAATGATTCAATATAATGAAGATGTTAGTTCCTCCTAAAAAGATTATGGATTAATACAACTGCAACAGAAATAATAAGCTTCTTGATGGAACTAGACCAAAGGTGGACCAATTATGGCTCACATCAATTCTGGCCTGTAGCCTGTTTATGTATAAAGTTTTACTGAAACAAGGTAACTCTTATTCATGAATGTATGGCTCATGGCTTCTTTCTCACATGGCAGAGTTAAATAGTTGAACGGAGATCATATGGCCCCCAAAGCCTAAAGTATGTACTTTCTGATCCTTTAGAGAAAAATCAACAATTCCTGGGCTACAGTTATTACTCAAATTCACTTGGAAAAAACAACATGCAAGAAAAGAAAGGAAACAATGAAAAGAGAGATTTAGGGGTGACTAATAACCCTCTATGACATTAAAATATGCTATAAAACCTATAATATTAAAAAAATGTGGTCCTGGTACATGAATACATAAAAAGATAAGTGGAACAGAATAGAAAAACCAGAAACAGATACAAACATGTACAGAAATTTAGTACACAGTAAGAGAGATGTCTCAAATCACCCAGGAAAAAAATGAACTTTTTAATAAATGATGTTAGAACATCAGGATAGGCACATGAAAATGGATACGATTTGATCTATACCCCATACCATATACTAAAATCAACTCCACATTGATCAAAGAACTGATTACAAATGGAAACCATATGGTATGAATGAATATATAGGTAATATCAGTGTACAGAAAGGTTTTTTGGCTTATGACAAAAGATTGGCTATTTGACTAAAAAACATTTTATGTGTAAAAAGAAAAGAACAAAGTCAAAAGTCAATGGACAAACTGAGAAAAATTTGTAACATATATTTGAGATAAAGAAATAATACATCTACTATATAAAGTTCTCTTAAAAATGGAGAGAAAACACCAAAAACCTGAGAAAAATAGGCAAAAGACAATACACAAAGATTTAAAAATGCTTCTTAAGCATATAAAAAGATGTCCAATCTCACTCATATTTAGAGAAATTCAAATTAAAAGTACATGAAGTAACTAGGAAGAGAGGAACTTCATCAACTTGATAAAGAATACAAGCAAACTACAGCAAATGTTACACTTAATGGTGAGTAACTAGAAGCTTCCTAGCTAAGATGAGGAACAAGGTAAGGATATCCCTTTCTACCACTCCTTTTCGACATCATACTGGAAGTCTTAGATAACACCATTAAGAGGAGGAAATGAGGGGCGCCTGGGTGGCTCAGTGGGTTAAGCCGCTGCCTTCGGCTCAGGTCATGATCTCGGGGTCCTGGGATGGAGTCCCGCATCGGGCTCTCTGCTCAGCGGAGAGCCTGCTTCCCTTCCTCTCTCTCTGCCTGCCTCTCTTGTGATTTCTCTCTGTCAAATAAATAAATCTTTAAAAAAAAAAAAAAAGAGGAGGAAATGAAAATCACAAAGAATGGAGGAAAAAATAAAGAACTAGTCTTTGCTTACAGATCACATGACTGTCAGTGTAGAAAATACAAAATTATCAACCAAAAAAAGGGGAACTAATAAACCAGTTACAGCAAGCATGTAGGATACAAGGTTAATATATAAACGACAATCATTTTCTTCTGTACCAGCAATAAAGGATTGGAATTTCAAGTTAAAAACACAATACCATTAGCACTTCTGCAAAATGAAAGTGAAATACTTACATATAAATCTAACAAGATCTACATGGAAAAAAATAGAGAACTCTGATGAAAGAAAAAAGAATTAAATAAATAAACAGAGAGTCTATGTTCATGGATAGGCAGACTCTATATTGTCAAGATGATAATTCTTCCTACCTTGGATCTATGGACCAAACTCAATTCCAATCAAAACTCCCGTAGGATATTTTACTGATACTAACACACTGACTCTAAAGTTTATATGGAGAGCAAAGGACCCAGAATAGCCAGCACAATATTGAAAAAGAACAAAACTGGGAGGGCCGACATTACTCTTTAAGACTTTCGACAATGCTACAGTAACCCAGTGTGGTAGTAAAAGAATAAACAAATAAGTAGAACAGAGTCCACAAATAGACTCACATAAATACAGCCAACTGATCTTTTGACATAGGAGCAAAGGCAATACAATGCAGAAAGAGTCTTTTCAACAAATGGTACTGGAACAACTGGATATTCACATGCAAAAATATGAAATAAACAAAGACTTTATATCTTTCACAAAAATTAACTCATTATGGACCACAGATTTAAGTATAAAACACAAAACTATAAAACTCCTACAAGATAACATGGGGTTGGAAAATAAAGATGAAATGATGACTTCTTAGATATAAAGCCAAAGGCAGGCATGATCTATAAAAGAAGTATCAATCTGGATTTTATTAAAGTTAAAAACTTCTGGGGTCCTATGATCAAGCCCTGAGTTGGGCTCCCTGCTTAGCAGGGACTCTGCTTCTTCCTCTCCCTCTGCCCTTTCCCCCCAATTTGTATGCAAGCTCTCTCTCAAATAAATACATAAAATCTTAAAAAAAAAAAATTGACCAAAATCCAATACACTGATAATACTAAATTCTAATAAGGATATGAAGCAATGGGAATGCTTATTCATAGCTGGTGGGAATGCAAAATGGTACAGGCACCTTGGAAAGCAGTTTGGTGGTTTCTCACAAAACTAAACTTACTCTTACCATATAATCTAGCAACTGTGCTCCTTGTACTTACCCAAAGGAGCTGAAAATATGTCCAGGGGCGCCTGGGTAGGTCAGTCATTAAGCGTCTGCTTTCAGCTCAGGTCACGATCCCAGAGTTCTGGGATCAAGCCTCACATCGGGCTCCCTGCTCCACGGGAAGCCTACTTCTCCCTCTCCCACTCCCCCTGCTTGCATTCCCTCTCTGTCTCTCTCTGTCAAATAAACAAATAATATCTTTAAAAAAAAGAAAAGAAAAGAAACATATATCCACACAAAAACCTGCACAAAGATGTTTATAGCGGCTCTATTCATAATTGCCAAGACTTGAAAGCAACTAACATGGCCTCAGTCAATGAAAGGTAAACAAACTGCTACATCCAGGCAGCAGAATCTTGCTCAGTGCTGCTAAATGGACACGTGCTATCTAGCCATGGAAAGACACGGAGAAACTTCTAGAAGAGGCAACTATGGAATCAGTGAAAAAGATCAGTGGTTGTCAGGGGCTGGGGGGAGAAGGATGAATAATGAAGTACAGAGGATTTTCAGAGCAGTGAGACTGCCCTGTATGACACTATAAATGGTGATATACATCATTATACATTTGTCAAGACCCACAGAACGTAAAAAACAAAGAATGAACACTAAAGTAAATCGTGGCCTTCGGGGGGCAATGATATCTCGATGCAGATTCACCAGCTGTAATAAACACAGCACTCTGGGCTGAGATGTGGAGAGCTGGGGAGGCGGAGGCTGGGCTGGGTGGGGTGTGGCAGAGCACAGACAGCAACACTTTGTACTCTCTACTCAATTCTGCTGTGAACCTAAACACACTCTAAATAGCAGCCCATTTAAAAAAATGAAATAATTGAAAAGGGCATGTGAAATACTGTTTCTCACCTATCAAGTTGGCATACGTTGAAAAGTACGACAACACATTTTGTTGTCAAAACCCTGGGGAGGGGCGCCTGGGTGGCTCAGTGGGTTAAGCTGCTGCCTTTGGCTCAGGTCATGATCGCAGGGTCCTGGGATCGAGTCCCACATCGGGCTTTCTGCTCTCTGCTCGGCAGGGAGCCTGCTTCCCTCTCTCTTTCTCTGCCTGCCTCTCTGCCTACTTGTGATCTCTCTCTCTCTCTCACTGTCAAATAAATAAATAAATAAAATCTTTACAAAAAAAAAAAAAAACAAAAAAACAAAAACCCTGGGGAAACAGACACTCTCGTATGTTGCTGGAGGAAAAGCCAGTTAGTACAACTCTCCGGAGGGGAATCTGACATCTAATAAAACTAGATATGCATTTGTATCTGACTCAGAATCCCACTTCTGGAAATTTACTGTGAAGGTACACCTCCAACAATATACAAATTTGAAGTATAAAGTTATACACTGTAGCAATGTTATACTTGAAAAATATTTAAAACTTAAAAGCCCGCGGTCGGACAGACCCGGCATATGCACACATAATGGAGAACTGTGACGCTGTTAAAGAATGAAGAAAACCTTTATGAACTGACATGGAGTGATTTTCAGGAAATACTGTACATTTTTTAAAACAGTGGTATAAAAAAGTATCTACATTTTGTGTAAGAATGAAGCAGAAATAAAAAACTACACATGTAACTGTGGGAGCCTGCGTGCCATGTTTCAGCTCAGGTCATGATTTCGGGGTCATGAGACTGAGGCCCGTACCGAGCTTCATGCTGAGTGTGGAGTCTGCTTGGGGTTCTCCCTCTCTCTCTTTCTCTCCTTCTGCCCCTCCCCCTGAGTGCTCTCTCTAAAAAAGTAAAAGAAACGAATGAATGTTGTTATCACAAAGTAGGTGAAATGGGAATAAAAAGGACAGGAAAACAGAACTGACGTACATAGGTGGAGGGAGGGAATCACCCCTCCAGGACTATACATTTTTGTAACACACACATTTTTGCTTTTAGAACTGTTACATTTCACATATTCAATAAGTAAATAGACAAGATACTAGAGAGAAATGTTAAAAAGCAATACAAACAAAAACAAGTCTGTTTTAAATGAATAACACCCAGAAGGGGAAAAAAAACAACAAACTCAAATAGTACTTAATTACAGTATTAGGACTATAACAACTCAAGCTAAAGATAAAAAGAACTATGAACAATCACTGAATTCTCATTAGAGGGTTTTTTTCCCCCCAGTGGTAGTAAAGATAAACTACTTAATGTATACCCTAGGACTGCACAAGTAAGTAAATATACTATAGGTAAAATGGCACACAGATTCCTCACTGTCAGAGAAGGGAGTTATAAACACAGAAAAGGGGATGACAAGAAAGAACTCTGTAGTGTTTAACTGGAATTAGAAGTATCAGTATGAGGCCAAGGTTTTACAGTATATACAGAAAAAACAGAAATGCATGTATGTGTCAAAGTGTGTTTTTATTTTTCTAGTAAGGTCTGCTGAAAGGTAATAAGAAGAATGAAATCCTAGTAGTAATGAGCATACCACACACTCAGGTCTTGGTCTCTAAACACTATTCTCCACTGAAAGCTATCAGGGCTCCTAGGAGAAATGGCTGATTCCAGGGTTTAGAAAGTACAGTATGATCCCAGAACATTTTGTTGTGCCAGAGGGTAAGGAAGTGCTCAAAACGGAGTGACAATGTGCCAAAAGGACCCAAAAGCCAGGCCGAAGGGGCTGCTACTCTACAAATTTGGAACAAACAGAACATCAAGAAAAATAGTAACTTTAATAAGTTAATTACACAGTAAGAATCCATGAATCTATACAGATAAAAAAAAAGTGAATAAAGATGGAGAAGGGAGTTTTTCTTCTATTAAAAAAGTCAACAATAAAATGTAGAAGAAATGATGGAATTTTAAAAAATCACCATGTCCAATCAAGAGTATTTGTTTCAGGTAAAAATCTAGTGGGTGAGAAGTTTATGAGATCAGGATATTTACAGTTAATTATTAATTAAATTAATAATTTAATAATTATAATAATAATATAATAAATAATTTAATAAAAACTATTATTAAATAATAGAGACAAGAAGAGTAACTTCACAGTACAGAAACCCGGAAGTCAGGATGCCTGGGTGGTTCAGTCGGATAAGCCTGAGCCTTCGGCTCAGGTCATGATCCCAGGACTCTGGGATCGAGTCCCACATCAGGCTCCTTGCTTGTTGGGGAACCTGCTTCTCTCTCTCCCTTTGCCTGCCACTCTGCCTGCATGTGCTCTCTATCACTCTGTCAAATAAATAAATAAAATCTTTAAAAAAAAAAACCAAAAAACCTGGAAGTCATCACCTTAACCAAGTGATCAAAGTTACCATCAGTGACATCATATTAATTTGCCTAACAGAATGTAAAGAATAGGACAATACATCACCTCTGTGCCATCTTGCCAAAAATGTATAACCTGAACCTAATTATAAGGAAACATTAGGCAAACCCAAACTGAGGGAAATTCTACTAAATACATGGCCTAACCTCTTAAAGGGGTTAAAAAAAAAAGTCAATGGGGCGCCTGGGTGGCTCAGTCCATTAAGTGTCTGCCTTCGGCTCAGGCCGTGGTGCCATGGTCCTGAGATCGAGTTCCGTATCAGGCTCCCTGCTCAGCGGGAAGTCTGCTTCTTTTTCCCTCTGTTTCTCCCTCTGCTTGTGCCCTCTCTCTCTTTTGCAAATAAGTAATTTTTTAAAAAAATTTTTATTTATGTATTTGACAGAGAGAGAAAGATCACAAGTAGGCAGAGAGGCAGGCAGAGAGAGACAGGGAAGCAGGTGCCCCGCTAAGCAGAAACCCTGTTGCCGGGCTCGATCCTAGGACCCTGAGATCACGACCTAAACCGAAGGCAGAGGCTTAACCCACTGAGCCACCCAGGTGCCCCTCAAATAAATAAATCTTAAAAAAAAAAAAAAAAAAAAAGTCAAGGTTATGAAAGACAAAGTCTGAGGATATATATTCCACGAAGAAGAAAATAAGACATTTAAATGAAATGGGGAATACGAATTGATGTTGGCCAACAAAAACTGGTTTTTTCCTTTTCCTTTCTGAAAAGAACACTCGTGAAAGAACTGGCTCAATCTGAATAAGATAATGGTATTATATGAGTGTTAATTTCCTGACTTTGATAGCTGTAATAAGAGAACAGCCTTACTTTTAGGATATAAACTGTTGTGTACTTTAAGACAGGCATTCTTAACTGGTGTTCTAGGAAGAATGAAACCCTGAAGAAAATGATTTAAGGAACTATTTTTTCAATTCTTCCAAGAATGGTATGTAGCTAGGAGCACTGTACCTGCATAGGAGAGAAGTTAATTCATCACATACTTTAAGGACTTTAGGGCTTAATTCTCTTAAGACTTTAGGGCTTAGTTCTCTCATAGTCTGAGAAGAATCATTATGTCTATAACCTGCTCTCAAAAGGTTCAGAGAAAAACGTGTATATGCATATATGCATAGGTATGTGTATATAGAGATACACAGAATCATAAAGCGAATATAGTAAAACATTAACATTTAGAACCATGGGCAAAGGGTATATGAATATCCCTTGTACTATTTTGCTACTTTTTCCTAAGTCTGAAATTATCTCAAAAATAAAAGATATTTTAGTTTGGTTTTTAATGAGCATGGGAGCTGAGAGTCGATCTATTATGCTCGCTAAAACTAAATGTTCAAATTCTAGAATCAGATTATGGTTCAAATGCCCACTATGCTCCTCCGTAGCTGTAAGAACTTGGGTAAATTACTTAACTTCCTTCAGCTTCAATTTCCCCTTTGAAAAAATAGGTAAGATACTATTACATGCCTCACGGAGCTGCCACAAGAACTTAGATGTCGCCACCAAAGGCCTCAGCTCAGTGCCTGTGTCTCAACAGTCAATAAATGATAGGTTCTATTATTTTCTGAATTCCTTCTTCACACACACAAAAGCCCTGTTTATCGAGTCTCTCCTCTGCACCTACCTCTTCTGTAAAGCCTTATTCAAAGTCCGTAAAAAATAATCAACTAAAGCATAAACAATAAAATTACTCAGCCAGTTAATGATGACTATGGAGATTATGCAAACACTAGAAAAACATTTATGGAGAAACATTAGGAGGAAAAGGAAAAAGTCAGACTCACACTTAAGTGAAAATATGCAGGCATATGGACAAATAGCGAGTACAAGCTGGTGGGTTTATGGAAGCTTTGTCTTTTAAAATGTGTGTTACCGCTCAGGTCAAAAGGAAAGCAGCGTGGAAATTAAGGATTCTGAGATTGGTCAGAGCTTGGTAAATGAAATCACAGTACTCCCTAAAGTCATCAGCCCAGGGTATCATATTTGCCCTTAGGAGCCAAAAATCTGTGGGCACCAAGAAGAAAAAAAATGAAACAATTTAGGAAATGATTTTCTTATCCTAAGCCTTTCAGATGTCAGCACCTAGAAAAGAGAAGAGTCTGTTGTCCAAACTTAAGGCAGACTGTGACACTTCCCTAGTTCACGATACTGGAACTGTTTCCTATCAGACTCGGAATAAGACCCAGTTCTCACTGTTCCGTATAATGTGGCACCTCTCCCTTTCTTTAGCTTCACGAGCCACCTCAGAACTCTTGCACTTGATCCTTCTGCCTGGAATGCTCTTCCCCCAGGTAGCTGGCTTCTTTATTCGATCCAAGTTTCTGCCTTAAAATTAATTCCTTGGGGCACCTGGGTGGCTCAGTGGGTTTAAGCCTCTGCCTTCGGCTCAGGTCATGAGCTCAGGGTCCTGGGATCGAGCCCCACATTGGGCTCTCTGCTCAGTGGGGAGCCTGCTTCCCTTCCTCTCTCTTTGCCTGCTTGTGATCTCTGTCAAATAAATAAATTAAAAAAAAATTAATTCCTCAAAAGGAGGCACACCCTGACTACTTTATGTAAAACAGCTGTGTCCTCTTATCCTGTTGCATTTCTCTTCATAGCACTTCTCACCCTCCAACACTGTGGCATATATTTTATATCTGTTAATTTGTTTCTCTCTCCTACTAGAATATAACTTCCATTGTTAGGACTTATTCTTTTGTTCACTGCAATATCCCTCGACTCTAGAATATGTTTGTTGAATGAATCAAGAATAGGAATAAATACCACAGCAAAATAAAGGACCACCATACTCCTTAGAGCCCCCCATAGCAAGGCAACAATTAGGCAAGTAGCCCTGGCTGGTCCACCAGAGGACCCTCCTCTAACAGGTTTCTCCTACCTCATCTTAGGAAGAGACTGATTCTCTCTTCCATGGCCAGGTCAGAGTGTGCAGAATAAGCAGGCACGCAATAGAAGTCCAAGCAGAGAAGCTGAGTATAGAACTTCAAAGCTCAAGTTTATCCCTACAGTTAAAGCGTGTATGGGACAAGGAAAGTCAATACAACATTAATCTAAAAAATAGCTAACGCTTACTGGGTCAGGCCCAAGATGAGGCATTACCTCATTTACTTTCATTGACTGCATGGATTACCTCCTTTAGTCTTCCCATGAACTCTGTAAGATAGTATTAATACCAATATTTGCACTAACAGAAAACCTGGATGCTTACGGCAATTAAATAATTACCCAAGAACTCAAAGCTAGTAAGTAGCACAGCCGCAATTTAAATTTCAATTTTCTAACTACGGAGCCTAAGCAGTGGGCATACTGCCTTTTTCTGGATGCAGATCAATTAAGAAGCAATTATTACAAGCCTATTGTGACTACCTATGTTGGAAAGGAGTAGAAAATACACTCACATTGGTAAAACAGGATCCAGTTTTATCACTCTGCTATCTCAATAGATAAGAAAGTATCAATCCCTTTTTCATTTTATCTTCTCCCAAGCCTTCTTGTGCTCCCCCAGTACTCCCTCCCCGCCACCTGCTCCAAAATTCACATTTATATAGAAACATACAGCCTGGAATGCCACTTACCGTAACAATGAAGACTCAAGACTGTCTTCCTTTTGGCTTCAAAATGTCTAAAGCCCGTGAGAATTCATAACACTCAATTCTTCCCTTTCCTAGAGGAAAAATCAATAATGTCAAAATTTATAATTTTTTTCTGACATTTTTATTTTTTCTGGAGCTGGACGTCTAAATATTGGTCCCATTTACTCCCCAGTCTGGTTGGCATCCTTCAAGCACATCTTCCCTCTTCCCACATTTGCTTACGTTCTGCTTCTCCTGCAAGAAGTAGCAGCTACCGGGAGCCATCACTTCCTTCCCAACCAGCACTAGACAAAACATCAAGAATCCTTCTGGATAATCACTAACTTGAACTTCTTAAGCAAGCTCTGAGTCCTGTTATACTTGTTTAGACTTTTCTTTCTGCTGATTGTTTTTTGTTTGCATTATCGCAACTTCTATGGTCAAGGACCCATTCTTTTACCACTATACATCCCAAAACGGAGTTGATAAGCGCGTATAGTACAATGTTATATATAATGCAGTTTTCTAAACCATAGTTATGAATTGATTAACAATCTTCTGTATATAGATTTGAGTACGATATAACTAATCTCTGTCTTAAAGACTGGGGGGGAGGGACTTCATTCAATGTCCTTGGGTTTTCCCCATTATGAGATATGGATCGCTCAGAAAAGTGCCGGGTAATGTTTACTATTATTCTCTCCGAGAACAGCCGCACTGAGCTGCTCTTCTTTCAACTTTTCATTGACCGCCTCCCGGTGCGCCGTCAGGGGGGTCCTGGGCCCCGTTCGGCGGCGGGGGGCAGGGGCTTCTGTGCTCTTGCGCAGGCCGGGGGGCCAGGGAGGGCGGGGGGGTTGGTTCTGGTCCCGCCGCGCCCCTCCTCCTTCCCATCTCCCGGGCCCCGCGGCCGCGCCCCTCCCAGGCCCCGCGGGCCGCGCTTACCCAGGCGGCCGCCGGCACCGCCCCTCCGCCTGGGACCGCACTTCCGGTTAGTCTCGGGACACTCGGGTTTGGATTTTCCGGCGGCCGCAGGCTTCGCGGCGGTGGACCTCAGGGCCCACCTTCGGGAAAAAAAGGAAAGCAAACCTGGGGGGCCGACGAGAGCCAGGAGCTCTCCCTTTGCGCGGCTCGGGAGGGGAGCTGAGGCCAGGCCGCCCAGTGAGCGCTTTAAGGGTCGACAAGGCCGGCTGCGCGAGCCCTTTCAGCCAGGCTGGGAAGCGGCCGGCGCAGCCCCGCCTCCGCGAGTCACATGACCACCCCTGCTTCGCAGGCTGGGGCGCCCCGCCCCCGGCCTCTGGGCCAATGGGGGCTGAGCCCCTGTGACGGGGCGGGGCCCTGGGGCGCCTGCGCTCCTGGCCTTCGGCGGTTCGGGGCGGGGCGGGACGCAGCGGGCGGGGTCGGGGGAGGCTGAGGGGTCCTGGGCAGAGGGATGGACTTCACTGGCGCTTGTTCTAAGAAGAAATAACGTTGTTTCTGCGACAGTGTCTGACTCTCTGCTCTTTCCTCAAAGCAGTTAAAGGAGGACTGGAGCCAGAAGTCGCGTCACGAAGACGAGTGCCGACCCTGAGAGAAACACCCCGAAGGATCCGGGGGAAGTGGAGGATCCCGAAGCGCAGCGGAAGCGCTCAGTCACGATGTGGCCCGCGAGACGGTTGAGATGCTTTACCCGGGTGGTGGTGGCCGCGTGTAGGTGGAGGCAGCTGCCGCGGAGGCTACGACTGCTGTGACCCCGCGAGGGTCCCCAGTCCCGATTCTGGGCAGGAATCCACGAAGAGTCATCACTGTTTGGGTTGGAGCAGAAATGGGATTCCCTTCAGAGCCAAGTATCTGTGGAGATCTGTTTTCCCTGCTCAGTCGTTCAGTGAACAAAAGTTTTTTTTTTTTTAATTAAACTTTTTTTTTCCCTTTTTATTAATTTTTTCAGAGTAACAGTATTCATTCTTTTTGCACAAAAGTTTTTAAAAAGCCCTCAGACAGCAAAGAGGAAGGATGAATACTAAGAAAGTAAAGGACCAAAGCCTCGGAAACGCAGCCGGGGACTTCGATTGTGAGCCAAGTACTGGGCATGGGAGCGGTGAGAACAGGATCAGGGTCACGCCTTCAGGGTTAGCCAATCATGCTTCTAATTACGGAATTCTCCAGGGGAGCTGCAGTTTATTTTAGATTCATATGTTTTTAAAATATTTTTATTTATTTAGCGTGCAAGAAGGGAAAGGGGCAGAGGGAGACCGTCTCAAGCAGTCTCGCACTGAGAAGGAGCCCAGCATGGGGGGAGGGGGGGCGGGTGTTTGATCTAAGGACCCTGAGATCATGACCTGAGAGGAAATCAGTAGTGGGTCCCTTAACCTTCTGAGCCACCCAGGCGCCCCACAGTTTCATACTTGTTTTTAACGAAAGCAAAGTAAAGCCAAAACACTCTATGCAGAGTCGTCTTAATATTTGAAATAATAATTTTTAAGTTGTATATATGGTATGTTCCAGACCCTGTTCTAAACACTTTACATATGTTATCTCATTACGTTGTAAGACAAATTCTGATATGTATTATGTTTAAGGAGGGAACTGGCGTACACAGAGATTAAATGACTTGCCCAAGATCACCCATTTAGTAACTGGTGAAGCTCAAAGATGAACAGTCTGATACCAGAATCTGTGCTTGCAGCCAGTATGCTTGTATGGCTACATACAGTAGCTCAGTGTAGCTCATACATACACTCAGTAATGTGAGTGTATTGTGGGAGAGTACTGGGATAAAAGTCTAGCATATGGTTCTGATCCCCGCACAGCATGTAGGAAGGTGTCAGTAGGTGGTGAAATCTTCAGCCTTGTCTTTCAAGAGACATTGGCCCAGACAGAGTGCTCATTGTATTTATTGCTTCATTCACTCAACAAATATTTACGGAGCACGGCCAGTTCGTGTGAATCCGTATTGGATATTAGGAATTTAAAGACAGGTAAGACTCAGACTCATTCTTCTAATGGCTCACACCCTAGCATGGAGACAGCAGGTGCCATGAGAAGTTACATGTGATAGTCTGGGAGCATAGAGAAGGAGTGCATAATTAATTCATTTGAGGGGCGCCTGGGTGGCTCAGTGGGTTAAAGCCTCTGCCTTTCGCTCAGGTCATGATCCCAGAGTTCTGGGATCGAGCCCCACATCCGGCTCTCTGCTTGGCAGGGAGCCTGCTTCCTCCTCTCTCTCTCTCTGCCTGCCTCTCTCCCTACTTGTGATCTCTATCTGTCGAATAAAATCTTAAAAAAAAAAAAAAGAATTCATTTGAGAAAATTTCAGAAAACACTCTGGAGGCGATAGCATATGAGATGAAGCTTAAAAGAATAGATGCAATGAGTTAAAAATGGGACTGGAATGGAAGATGGGAAAAAAGAGATACTTGGATGTGATTTCAATTAATGGACCTTGTAGGAAATGGAAGCCATTCATAAGAAAGCTGAATTATCTCCACACTTAATACAAATAAAAACTTTCTAAAGAATTTTATGTATTTATTCAGAAGATGAGTTTATTTTAAAATGTAGAGAGAAACAAAACGTGGAGACAAGGATAAAGAATAAGAAGGAGCAGCCAGCAAATTGTGAGGAAAATGAACAAACAACAATGGGCCAGGACCACCAAGGGAGGAGAGTTTCAAGTAAAAGGTTGATGATAGCAGTGTCGTATGTTATAGAGGTCAGTTGGGAATGTCTATGTTCTAGGCATGTTGTAAGCTCCTTATATGTACTAACTCAATCATCCAAGGACCCTTTGCTGTTTAATCCTCACAACAAACCCATCTTATGGATGAGGGAAATGAAGTAGAAGGAAGTGAAGTGTTTTGTGCAAGATCACGCGGCTGGTTAGTGGCAGAATGGGGATTTAAACCCCGGCAGTCTGACTTTCTGAGTCTGTGCTTATTACCACCTTCTTATACTCCCTCTCTGAAGAGGATCCGTGGAATTTAGGAATCAAGTTTTTCATCTTTAATAGGGCAGTTTCTGTGGAGTGTGGTGGAAAGGGAAGAAGGGGATACAAGCTGTATTGTTCGTTTCCAGAATCTTGGCTATAAGAATGAACAATGGAAGGCCCTCTCTACTGCGGAACATAGGACGTCTAGAGAGAATAGGGCCACAGGGTGAAAGAGAGTTGAATATATTGCTAAAGGAAAAATACCAATAGAGAGGTTGAAGATTCAGGAAAGGGTTATCTGAGGCCACTCAGGAGATAGGGGAGGCTGCGTTCTCAGATACTAAGGGGAATCGATCCTTTAACCAGAGAAGGAATCTCAGATCAGAGGAATGAAAATACATCTGCATTGCTTGGGTCTTGTTCAGAAACCCTTTTAAGATTTGGAGGAATGAATTCCAACTAGCCACAGGGACCGTATTCATCAGGCTTCCAATTTGTTCTATTAGTCACTCACCGAAATCCTGATTCAGCGGGGTTATATTCTCACAGATGTATTTCCTCTTTGATCTACTCCAAAGGTAACAACCAACAGAATATTTTAAAAAATCACGGAGTTGATGGGCCAGCAGTTCCAAGAGTACAGCATTGCTGTTCTTCTTGATTTCCTAGAGCAGCTCAGATCTTCTCACTGAAATACACCCAAGCAAGAGGAAAATGAACAAGTGTGTCAAATTTGAGGATTTCATTTTATCTTTTTGTTGTTGTTAAACCACAGTAATTGCTTCACTGTTCAAAATATTTATTTTCCTAACAGGTCACACAGAAGTTGGGAAGAGAAAGACGGCGGTCAACCAGCCTACATCCAAATCTGGGCTGAGGAGGAACAAAGAGCTGCCTGAAGAAATGAGTATCTGGAATGAACCACAGAGGTCAAGATGGCCACTGGCCAATGGAACCAGCTGCCCGGGTCCACATTCACGAGCCCCCTTCATGGGCACCACTGAGGTGCAGCGAGGACAGCAGAGCGGCTGGGCCCAGTCATTCCAACTTCAGGAAAGGAGAAGGAGCGCACTCTCCAGACATGGTCATCATGCTTCTGGGCTCCTTCGTGGCCTTCTCCCAGTTCATGTGGTTGAATCCCTCAGCGACCACACTCCACACAGTGTCCTCCACCAGGCGGTGTGGGGCGATTCCAGAGCCTCCACGGTGGGAGCGGGGCATGGAAGAGCTTTGAAGGCCACCACTCTTAACAGAAGTGTGATGAGAGAAGAACTCTCTGAAGACCTCATACACATGGGAAGCCATTTTATTTTATTTTTTAAAAAGATTTTATTTACTTACTTGACACAGAGAGAGAGATCACAAGTAGGCAGAGAGGCAGGCCGAGAGAGAGAGAGAGAGGGAAGCAGGCTCCCTGCTTGAGGAGAGAGCCCAATGTGGGGCTTGATCCCAGGACCCCGAAATCATGAACTGAGCTGAAAGCAGAGACTTAACCCACTGAGCCACCCAGGCACCCCGGGAAGCTGTTTTAAATTTCTTTCTAAGGTAGCATGACCGGGCAGAAACTTTGTTCAAACCAAGGGCCTAATGTGTGCCCCCCCCCCCGCCCCACACACATACATTGTACATCTGCTTTGTAAATGAGTAGCTGAAGGGAAATCCAGCTTGTCCTTGAGGTACCCATGGGTGCTCCTACTTCTCGCATTCCTTTGTGATAAAACTCATTCCTGCCTGTATGCCCATCTAGAATCTTTTGAGCTCTTGACCTGTAAACCTGTTCCTTCTCTAGGACATTTTCTTCCCTGTGACGAGAGTGTTTCCCTGGCAGGTGGCCTAAGCTGGGCTCAAATAAAACTTATTTTCTTTTAGGGATTCTGACAGGCCCGTTCATTTGGCTGGACAGGGGTGCTGACCTCCGTGCGCACTGAATGTGTGTGTGCTGATGCCCTGGGCTCCCTTTAGGCTTGGGAGGCCTGAGCAAGGAAGCATCTGTTCTGCTGCTTCCTGCAGACACTGCGGCTGCAACCGGAGAGGAGCGAGTTGGCTGAGTCCCAAACGTGGGGGATGCATCCCGCTTGGCTCACTGGGCGCTGGTTTCCCATGGTGTCCAGCAGCAGCTTGGTGGCACCCTGACGGCTCCTGTAAAGTCTCCTACTCACCGGGGGAGGGGAGCAGCTGTGCCGGGCCACCTCCTGGGCCCAGTGACCGCTGGCCTCACTGCTGCTTGTTCCTTGTTCTGGGGGTGCCTCGCTGACCCCAGCTTCCCTGCCCCTGCCACCGGCTGGCCCGTGGAGTGCTGTCTGTGGCTGGTGTGCAGGCCCCAAGGCCACAGCTGCTTCTGCCCATGTGGCTTGGCGGCCCTGCTGCTCTTCACTAGCAACATTAACTTAGCAGCCTTATTTTATCTTTAAAGATTTTATTTATTTATTTATTTGGCAGAGAGAGGTCACAAGTAGGCAGAGAGGCAGGCAGAGAGAGAGAGAGAGGGAAGCAGGCTCCCTGCTGAGCAGAGAGCCCAATGCGGGACTCGATCCCAGGACCCTGAGTCCATGACCTGAGCGGAAGGCAGCAGCTTAACCCACTGAGCCACCCAGGCGCCCTTATTTTATCTTTAAAAGTCATGCGCTTTGCACCCCATAATCTAGCTGGGCACTGGAAATAGAAAATCATAAAAGATTCGTTCCTTACCCTTTAGAAATCATAGTTTAAAAATGCAATCGAGGGGCATCTGGGTGGCTCAGTGGTTGAAGCCTCTGCCTTGGGCTTGGGTCATGATCCCAGGGTCCTGGGGTGGAGCCCCGCATCAGGCTCTCTGCTCAGCGGGAAGCCTGCTTCCCTTCCTCTCTCTCTGCCTGTCTCTCTGCATACTTGTGATCTCTGTCTGTCAAATAAATAAGTAAAAATCTTTAAAAAAAATAAAATCGATATATGCCGAGTTCAGAGGGGGCAACTCTATGGGGCAAATTGCCAGTCTCCTTGTCATATCCAAGGCAGGAGACGCCAATCACTTGTGACTTTCTTTTCCACGCGACAAAATGTTAGGCTCAGGTTCCTCCTCAGTGGCATATCCACGGCCTGTTAATCAGAATGGGCTTTGATTTGGTAAGTCTCTGTGCATAAAAGACTTGTTTAATTTGGCAAGATATGTGTTAGAGGAAAGATCTGTGCCAAGTGCAGTAAGAACATTGGAGGAAGTGGGTGTTTCTGCTTGGGGGGATCAGAGGAAATTACTAAAGGAGGTAGGCAGCCCGCGGTTGTGGTGATGGCCTTGCTCCGCAAAGTCTGCAGGGACCTGCGTTCCTTCCCATTCATGCACCCTCATCCCTTATCTGGTGGGTAGATTTCTAATCATCACATTCAGGTTTCAGACAGAAAGATGGAGAAAAAGACAAGAAAAGGCAAAGGGCACGAGCCAGCTCTTACTAAAGGAAGTCTCCAAGAAGCCACAGGCCAGGCAGCCCGCCTGCATCTCAGCGGGTAGACCTTAATCTCATAGCCACACCTACTTGCAAGTTCTATTCCAGTAGAAGAATGAGTATGGATACCACTTGGGGATGGGAGTGAAGGGAGGGGAGGGGAGGTCACATAAATGGTTGTTTTGTCAAGTAAATGCAGGAAGTACTGGGTTGAATAAAGTGGTCTCTTTTTTTTCAGCATGCCTGTTGTATGGAGAATGCTCCCCCCTGACATGTTATATATGTGTATTTGTCTTCTTCCATAGGACTAGAACCTCAAATAATTAAGTAAATGGACAGCGGAATAAAAATTAATTCCCTTGCAGGAAGGGAAGATGAAGAAATAATGATATCCACTGAGTAAGAGGGGTAAGAGGTTAAAATGAAACAAAACAAAAGCCTAGAATCAGCTTTTGGAATAAGGAAGTAACAAGAAAAAAGTTGGAAGTATGCAGGGTCTAGTCGATAGGGAGGGAGTGGATTGTATGTGGAGGACAGAACTTCCTTTGAGCAACCCAGCAGAAATCAGCTGGAGATTTGGCCATATCCAAAGTCTCCTTTCAAAAGAGCTCAAGTGGGAGGAGTTAACAAGTCTGGCGGGGAGAAGTAGCAGAGGGATATTCCGAAGCGCATCTTGTCTTATGCCAAAAGTGGCTCCGTCCATTCCATCTTCACCAGAACATGTGTCTCTCCCAGGAACTCAAGAAAGGTCAAGTTTCTGTCTTGGCCCTCAACTTCATGGCCACCTTCTTGATGAAATAGATGTATATGTCCTTAGACTGGGTACCTGTCATGTTCCTCAACAAGCTGACATTCAGCAGGGTCTGCGACATCTGTTTTGAAACAGCCTTTGACTTTCTTCTGGTGCAAAGGGTAAGCAGGACCCAGTGCCAACTGTAGGGAGTGGTTACTTGATTGTAGGTTAGGTCTCCTATGAGGTGGGTGGTCCTGACCCAGACCTGACGTTGGGAGAATAGGAAGACTCTAGGAAATGCAGGCCTCCAGGCAGATTTACCTCCAGGTAAGTGCCAGCAAGTCAAGAGGCTCAGACCGAGATCTCACCCTTACTGAACTCCTCTCATCCCAGAACTGAAACTCCTCCATTTTCTCTACCTTCTTCATCTTCTCTGAGTCCTCCAGCATCCTGTCCCCAAGTTCAACTGTCTCTCTCTGAGTTCTCTCTCAGCTCTGATCCTCCTCTCTTGATGGTGTGTGAGTATGAGCAGGGCAGGTGGAGGCAGGGGATAGTATGGGAGTTTGGAAGCTAAATGATTGACCCCTCTCCCAAGCTGGAATTCCCACTTCCTCCTCAGAATATTTGTGGCTGATGTTTTATTGTCTTTGCCATTGAACTCTGCTCCTTCTGCCTCATTTTGGTAGCATCCTTATAGACCTTTCCTCTTTTTCCCTCAGAGTCAGCTGTTTTTGCCATCTGGGAATTCACTTCGGGTAAGGGATCCCCATCTGTTTGCTTTGGTTCTAATGAGCATCTGGATTTGGGGATTGAGATGAAGGCTAAAGGACAACCACTGTGAGTAAGGTTGAGAGGTTCGAAATTGTGACCTACAACCTTGGACAGGCACATTTCATCAGCCTGAGACCTTTTTCTGAGATGAGACACTAGAAAATGAGATGCCGCATCAGTCCCAAGGAGAGTGTGTGATATCTAGGGTTTGCCAGATTTAGAAAGAAAAAAAAAAAATACAGTGAGCTTAGTCCTATTTGAATTTTAGATAAACGATGTATTTTTAAGCTTTTTTACATGGGGTTACATATACTAAAAATGATTCATTGTTTATTAGAAATTCAAATGAAACTGGGTATCCTGTATTTTATTTGGAGCCCTAGAAGTAGCCTTTGTGTAGAAGGAGAGATGGATTGTGTGAAAGGAATTCATTTATAAGTAGCAGGATTCATGAGAAGATGAGGCGGAAAATTCCACACCTTCCTAGGATGCCTCTATTTGGGATGGTGAAGAGCTATCACATGAGAGAGTTAGATCCTGTGAGTATTTTAAGATAATGAGATCTGATTATAGGAGGGAGAGATTTATTTCTGTAGCTGGGGTCAAATATTTGGAAAGAAGAAGGATGTGGTGATTTGGGAAAGGAGAAAAATGAGTCTGGGCTAATGGTAGGTAGGAGGATAAGGCCTTGGACGTGTGGGGGAGAGGAGCGGGGTCAGGGGCCAGTGGAGGTTTAGCGTGTGGGCCATATTTAGATGGAAGGGTGAATTTGGATGGAAAGTGACTTCAAGTAGGAAGATGATAGATTTACATTGTTTGGACAACCATGACTAGGCAAGCAGGTCGGCAGGATGGACAGTATGAGAAGGATGCAATGTGGTAATTTGGGCAAAGAGATCAGTACAGTGGCTAGGTGTGAAATAGGTATTCATTAAAATGATAGTTCTCTAAAGAGCATGGACCATGCCTTTGGCTTCCTTTGGCTCCACACTGTTCTGAACCCAGTAAATAACAAATAGAGACTGACAATTTGAGACTGCTTGTTGGAATCCGTTCCTCTTTTTGTCTCTACTTCATGAGGTCTTCTTATCTCGGTGACTTTCTGATTTTTTTCTCTTTCTCCTTCTGTTTCCCAGGATTCCTTTCTTTCCAGTACATCCTCAACCAGATGTACCTGGAGGACTAGCCTCAAGGGGATGAACACAACCTGAGGAGGGTAAACCCTAGGAAGCCTGAGCCTAAAACATATTCCTGGAATAGACTGAATGCTTAGGAGATTCCCCACTGTGTAGTGAGAACACCTAGTCTTTGAGTTGCATCTGCCAGCCCCCCTGTGCCTCACCTCCTGTGCCAGGAGTCTGTCTCCTAGGTCACGGTCATTTTGTCAATTTCCAGTCTATTCCTCCCCTGGAGTTGGGTTCCAATTTAGACAAGAAGGTGGTTTAAGGAGATTCATTCTCAACTCAGATGAGCAAGTGGAACTTCTTGCACAACCCCATGTACACCTACAGACTCTCTTTTCCCCATTGTATATCGTTGTCTCCTTTGTCATAGGTTAATTGACCACATAAGTGTGAGTTTATTTCTTGGCTCTCTCTTCTGTTGCATTGATCCATGTCTGTTTTGTGCCATACTGTTTTGATAGCTACAGCTTTGTAATTATCTTGAAATCCGGGAATGTGATACCTTTCAGTTTTGTTCTTCTTTCTCAAGGCTGCTTTGGCAAATTGGGGTTCTTTTGAGGTTCCATACATATTTTAGGATTATTTTTTCTAGTTTTACAGAAAATGCTGTTGGTATTTTAACAGGGATTGAATTGAATCTGTAGATTGCTTTGGATAGTATGGACATTCTAACAATATTAATTCTTCCAATCCATGAGCATGGAATATCTTTCCATTTGTTTGTGTCGTCTTCAGTTTGCCTCATCAGTGTTTTATAGTTTTCAGAGTACAGGTCTTTCACTTTTTCAGTTAAGTTTATCCCTAGGAATTTTATTCTTTTCAATACAATTATAAATAGAATTTCTTTTCTTAATTTCTCTTTCTACTTCTTCTTATTGAGTGTTCCATTTATTAATTTTGAATCCTACAACTTTACTGAATTCATTTATTATTTATAATGGGGTTTTTTTTGGTAGAGTCTTTAGCTTTTTTTAATATAGTATGTCATCTGCAAATAGTGACAGCTTATCTTCTTCCTTACCAGTTTGGATGCTTTTTTATTTTCTTGTTTGATTCCTGTGGCTAGGACTTCCAGGACTATGTTAAGTAAAAGTGTGAGAGTGAACGTCCCAGTCTTTGGGGGATAGCTCCCAGTTTTTCACCATTGAGTATGATGTTAGCTATAGGTTTTTCACATATGGTCTTTGTTATGTTGAGGCATGTTCCTTCTAAACCCTACGTTATTGAGTTTTTATCATGAACAGAAGTGGAATTTTGTCAAATGCTTTTTCTGCATCTATTAAGATGATTATATGATTTTCTTCCTTGTTTTGTTACTGTGGTATATCATATTGCTTGATTTGTGAATATTGAACCATCTTCACTCCCCAGAATAAATCCCATCTGATAGTGTTAAATGATCCTTTTAATGTTTGGGTTTTGTTTTTTTTTTTAAGATTTTTTTTATCTGTTTGAAAGAGATAGTAGGAGAGAGCACGAGGGGTGGAGAGGAGCAGCGAGAGAGAAAGAGAGAGAGAGAGAGGAGCAAACTCCCCACTGAGCAGAGAGTCCAACAAGGGGCTCAGTCCCAGGACTCTGGGATCATGACCTGAGCTGAAGGCAGATATTTAACCCACTGAGCCACCCAGTTGCTCCCTTTTAATGTATTGTTAAGTGCAGTTTACGAGTGTTTTCTTGAAGATTTTTGCATCTATGTCCATCAGAGATATTGGCTTGCAAGGTTTTTTTGGGTCTTTGTCTGATTTGGGGATCATGGTAATGTTGTTTGGCCTCATAAAATGTATTTGGAAACATTCCTTCATGTATTTTTTGAATACTTTGAGAATAATCGTTATTAACTCTCCTTTAAATGTTTGGTAGAATTCATCTCTGAAACCATCTGGTCCCGGACTTTTGTTTCTTGGGAGTCTTTTGATTACTGATTTAATTTCATTACTTTTTAATGAATTACATTGATTAATTTTATTACTAGTAATTGGTCTGGTTAGATATTCTATCTCTTCCTCATTTGGTTTTGAAAGACTGTATGTTTTTAGGAATTTATACATTTCTTCTAGGTTGTTCAAATTGCTGATATATAATTTTTCATAGCAGTCTTTTATAATCCTTTGTAATATTGCGGTATCAGTCATTACTTCTCTTTCAAATAAAAAGAAAGGTAATAAAATATTAAAACAAAAATACAAGGGGGAAGCAATAATGCCAAAAAAACCCCAAAAAAGCAAAACAATGAAGTAGGCAAACATTTGGCAAGATTAAACAGGAATAACGGACAGTGAAAAATACACTTAAAAAGAGACACAACCACAGATGTTTCATGATTAAAAAGCTAGGAGAAAATATGAAAATCTAGTGCCAATAAACTTCAAAACTTACATATTCTTGAAAAATATGATTTACTAAGTATTTCAGTAGAAAATATAATTCTTTTCATAACATTAACAAAAGAACCCATGATTTGAAATCTTCCATAAAAAATACATGACCAAGTAGATCTGAGATATGAATTTATCAGATGTTTATAAAGATATTTCTGATCTTATGAAAACTCCCAAAAAAAAGGAATGGGAAAAAATATCTCAACTAATTTTGTGAGACTAGCAGTAATTTTGATACCCCAAACCTAAGAAAGACTATGCGAGAAGAAAAACCAGATTCCACTTTCACACATGAATTTGAATTAAATTTTAAATAAAACTGAAGAAAACATAAAAGTTCAGGAATAAAATATATCCTTATTGTTAAGTTGAATTTATTATAGATTTATGTTTAGTTTTATATTACACTATAAAGCTATAGTTTTTTACTCTAAAACTAATTGATATAATTTCCTTAAGAAGAGAGAAAAAAACATATGACCATATTAAGAGAAACAGATAAACTGTTAAAATACAATATCATTCTTTAAAAAATGTATAGCAAGTGAAGAGTAGAAGAAAATTCTACCAGTAAAGGTCATGCTAGAGCTAAAATATCTATTTAAATTTCCTCAGATGATAACTACACTTTTTATGGTAAACATTTCATAATAGATAGAATTGTCAAATTTCTACGTTTTATACCTGGGACTAATATATTATGTCAACTGTGCTTCAGCTAACCCTATGCAATATGCTCTATACCTGAAACTAACGTCAACTATGCTTCAATTAAAAAAAGAAGATTCCTCATCCTATTCTTCTCCCTCTTCTTTGCCTTCCCTTTCTCCTCCATTTTGTTTCACTTTTCTTTTCCTCCCTGGGGAATTTAGTAGTACCGTCATTTAGGTATGTCAGACCAAATTAGATCTGGGGAATTATGATGCCCTGGAGTTTCCCAGGTGAAGAAAGTATCCATGTTGTGAGGGGGCATGGAGTGTAGGAGCCCAGGCAGGATAAGGGGGACAAGTACAAAGACGAACAGCTTGTTGCTGGTTGTTTAACCCGAGCACGATGCAGAAGGCATTCACTTAGGAATGGCCCACCCGAAGCATGGTGTTGGAGCCCTAGTAAGAAGAAGGGTAGGTTAGCCGGAAGTGTTAAAGCCTAATTAGCTTGAGGAAGGTGTCTGTGGGAGGCAGAAGGCCAGCCAGTGATGTCAAATCCTGAGCAGGGGGAGCATCTCTGTAGTACAGAACAAAGGCAATTGAAATAGAATTTATGAAAAGGATTTTGGAGTGAGCTGTTGGTATGTTATTATCTCTGCACATTTCCCCACACAGAAGAGTTCAGATTGGAGTATCTCTTCCCTTTTGCTAAATCTTAACTTGAGAGACGTCAACAAGGCTGATCACTGGCACAAAATATGGGGGACACAGTGGAGAAGGCCATGGATAATATCAAGGCAACAGATGGGCAGCCTGACTACCTGACGTTGATTCTTTATCAAGATTAGTCTGTGGTGTCAGAGCTCTTCAGGGACGATGAGGCATGAACATTTCCCACAGCACGTGTGGGAAACAGGAGAGAGGGAGCATTTGGCATGGGGGCAGCTGAAAGCCGGCTTAAATGGGCCAAGTGGAGAAACGAAGGTAACTCAGGGAACAAAAAGCAGGAGGAAAGAGAGAGGAAACATTTTCCCTGGCAACTATTCAAGGAGCTATCGCTTAGCAGCTCCAATGGGTGAAGGGAGAAGTTTGATCTTTATTCAAATTCATCTAAGGATGCATTTTAGAGTGATACAGGGAGCTCAACATCTTAATTTTGGGATTGAGACTATATTACTTGGGATAAATCATGAAACTGTCTAGGTCTTCATATGGAGGTAAGGAAAAATGGGTCCCAGTGAATGGATATAAAATGGTAATGGAAGACCCAAGTGTATGGTCTACATTATTGTATCCCAGGATATCCCGGGGGATGGTCACACTCATATCACTGAGTGTGGAGAGGGCTAATTGATAAAGTTATATGACTGTCCCTTAATTAGTTTTGTTATTTTTATGACTTTATCACAGTAAGAAAGGACATCTCGCGGATCTGAGAGACAGTGTCGCTGTGGGTAATCCAAATGCGTATGGCAGATACACCAAAGTTTATAACATAAAGAAGCCATTTGACATTTTCAATTTCTGAGTCTGGGTGCAAACATTATATCATTTTAATTTGGAAATGGCAAAAGAATTAAAAGCCTTCTTTAATGGGGGTGAGGTTGGGCAGAACGAGTGAAGGGGGGTCAAGAGGTACCAACTTCGTTATGAGATAAATAAATCATGGGGATGTAATGTACATCCGGCTGACTATAGTTATTCTATATTTGCAAGTTGCTAAGAGAGGAGATCTTAGAAGCCCTCATCATAAAAAATAAAGTTCTCATCACAAGAAAGAAAAACATAACCATGTATGGAGACAAATGTTAATTACATTGATTGTGATCCTTTTGCAACATATACAAATATCAAATCATTACGCTGCACACCTGAAACTAATATAATGTTATTTGTCAACTCCAATTCAAAAAAACTCTTATTTTTTAATTTTTTTTTACACTCCTTTCATTCCATAAGGCAAGGAAAACAATTTTTTTTTTCTGGATAAAGACATTTTAATATACATAATGTATAGTACTTCATATAATTTATTAATGTCCTTTTCTATAGGGCAAAGCGTTACCTTGTGAAGGAAAACAAATATCAACAATCATTTTATCCTTCCATGGCCTAATCGTAAGTCAAAACAAATAGCCTTTAACCAAATACGTACTTTACGTTCTATTTCTAAGTACTAATTGCGGCGAGGTAAGATTTTCATCTCTCATAAATATGTTTTTTGGTGTTCAGAAATGTGTGGGGAGATTCTTTTTTTTCTTAAAGATCTTATTTATTTGAGAGAGAACATGAGAGGGGAGAAGGTCAGAGGGAGAAGTAGACTCCCCATGGAGCTGGGAGCCTGCTCCAGGATCATGACCTGAGCTGAAGGCAGTTGCTTAACCAACTGAGCCACCTAGGTGCCCCAGGGGAGATGTTTTTAACATAAAAGACCCCTGAAGTTGCGTGTTTAATGCAAGGTAGGTCTGAAGGTATTGCTGACATGGAGACTAGGGGCTTGTTTTTGGGAAGGCATAAGTCTCACTGTGCACTCCTAAGGAGAAGAAGCAAATCACAGGGTCAGCTAAGCCTTTTCCTGTTATCTCGGCTTCCCCGGGATTGGGGAAATGCATCAGGCAGAGTTCAACTACGAATGATTGAAACCAGCTTAGCAATTTTAAGAAATGGCTTAAATAGGACATGCACAATTATGAAATAGTTGGAAGGGCTGGGGCACCAGGCTCCAGGCCGGCCCACCATAGTCTCCATATAAAACAGGCCCTCAAGGAGGCTGCCAGGTGTCACCATCAGAGAGGGAGGCAATCGGAAAATGGCAGCTTCCTGTCGGTCTTTGCAGCGATTCAGCGATCAGGAAACTGCCCTGCTGTCTGTTAGAACTGTGTCAGCCCAACATGGATGTGTGGAAGCCGCCTCCCTCCCCTGCAGCAACAAGAGCATTCTAGGTATCAGCCACAAGTCGCGTGTGTCCTGATTTCTCACACCTTTGGAATAATATCTTGTTCTGGCCATTAGCTCCCACTTGTCTGTCTTTCACACGCTGCAGGGTAAAAATTGTTTTAAAGCAGAGCAGAAAGCAGGTAGAACCCGGTCCATTATCTGCAGTTCGCTGTTTGCACTTGGGCTATAGATTTTGAGACACCAAAAATTGGTTTCCCCCTCACCTCATTTAGGTAACTATACAAGCTCAGATGGACGTGTGCAACAATGCAGAGAGTGGTTTGGGCCAAGGCTTCCCTGCTTCCTTTCACCCTCCCCCCAAGGCTTCCCTGCTTCCTTTCACCCTCCCCCCAAGGCTTCCCTGCCTCCTTTCACCCTCCCCACAAAGGTCCAAGATAAGAACTGAAAAGAGTCTGCAGAGGATGTAGCATGGAGAGGTTTTGTAAGACAACTATATTGGACTAGACTTTGAGAAAGGAACGAAAGGACTTCCCTAAAATAAGAAGAAGAAGAAAAAAGATTCACCCAAATATGGAAAAAGAGAAAAAGATCTCAGAACCCACATGGGCATGGATGGTACAGAACCTTCCCTAACCAACCAGGCAGGTAGAAACCGGAGCGGGCTTAGCCTTACCTCCCCCTCCCTCCCTTTCCTGGGGTCTGCATTCGATCCCGTAGACTTGGCAGGAATCCAATGAATAAAAAGGAAACAAACTGAGGTTTACAACTACCTTCAGAACCAGGACTCTGAGTCAGTCATTCCTCTAGGCCATATAAAAGATGAATCTACGCATACGAGAGCTATTGGATTGTTGAACAGAGTGGCTACACTTCCTTCTGGGTATGGTGACTACTAGAGCGTATTACTGAAAGATACGGCATATCCATACCGAATACTATAATAACAAAACCCATAAGATGGTTACTGACAAGGATCACAGCGTTCAGAGAAAAAAAAGACAAGATCATATAAGAATGAAAATATCAGGAATGGACCTTGAAGATACAGGACAGACATGAAGTCAGAATTCCTCTATGAGGAAAGGTGTATGACTTTTTAAATCGAGGGGGCTTTAAAATACTCATGAAGGGAAGTAGTGACAGAAAAGGCTGAAAATCTCAGGTTAAAACTTTTGTAATTTAAAACATTTGAGCATGTTATGGGCTGGATCGTGTCCCACCAAAACTCATATGCTGAAAGCCTAACCCTTGTTACCTCAGAATGTGACTGTATTTGGAGATAGTGCCTTTAAAGAGAGAATTAAGTTAAAATGAGGTCATTAGAGTAGACCTAAATCCTATCTGACTGGTATCCTTATAAGAAGAGGAGATTAGGACACAGAGAGAAACCAGACATGTGCACATACAAAGGGAAAAAACCACGTAAGGACACAGAAGGTGCCATCCACAAGTCAAGGACAGAGGCCTGAGGAGAAAACAAACCTGCCGATGCCTTGATTTGAACTTGGCTTTGATCCAGCCTCCACGACAGTGAGAAAAATTTCTGTTGTGTAAGCTACCGCATCTGTGGTTTTTTTGTTAGGGCGGCCCTAGCTGACTAATACCGAGTGGAAGGGTTACGTTATCAAAATGAGGTCTTTTAGAGGGTAGATTTAATTGTGAGAATGAGGAAGTTTGAAGAACGGGAACTGGGCCTTTGTTTACCGGGTCAGCTCCTGTCAAGGATTGCTCAATTCTCTGTGAATCCCCAACCTCAGGACAAGGCTTGGGACAGAACCTGTTCTCAATAATGAGTAGAATGAATGATGGAATGAAAAGGAAGAGAGATTTAAGAGAGGATGTGTTGAGATAATCTACTGTACTGATCCTCAAGCTTTCTGGTGACAGGACTCTTTTTTTTTTTTCCTTTTTAGTTTTCTTTTTAAGTGGTCTCTGTGCCCAGTGTGGGGCTTGAACATACAATGCAGAGATCAAGAGTTGCATGAGCTACGGACTGAGCCAGCCAGGATCCTTTAAACTCTTAAATGTTATTGTGAAACCCAAAGGTCTTTGTGGATTATATCCATCAATATTTACTACATTAAGTTTTAAAACTGCAAATTTAAAAATATTTACTAGTTGGGGTGCCTGGCTAGCTTAGTTGGTAGAGCATGCAACTCTTGATCTTGGGGTTGTGAGTTCAAGCCTTATGCTGGGGTAGAGATTACTTAGAAAAATAATTTTTAAAAATCTTGAAAGTATTTGTTAATTTTTTCTAAAATAAAAGCAACCAACCAATTAGGTGTTATCATAAGTAACATTTTATGAAAAAATAACTATATTTTTTTCTTTCACTCTCCTTAACGACTGACTGCTTAGTAGAAGACAGATTTTTATATCTGCTTCTTCATTCAAATGTCATAAGCATATGAAGAAAGTTTGGCTTCATTCAGATAAACTGTTAGAAAAGGAAAGAGTATTTTAATAGCTTTTTCAGGTAATTGTGCACATGCCTGTCTGACTTTATACCAAACTGGACAGATGGCTCCTTCTTTAGGGTTGGTTGTCATGCGCAGTCTGAAGCCTCATCATAACTTTGAATGGGTCTTTTACCCATACGTGATTTGGTAACAAGTTGGGCACATTAGTCTGTGGGGGTATTCAGCTTTTCAGGATATAATATCGAACAAACAGAAAAGAACATTAATACCATCACCAATCTCATCAGAAATGTCTCTAAGCACTGGGAAGCTGCAAGTTACCCAATACTGAAAGCTAATAATTTATCACTGCAAATCCTCTCAATTATTTTCTTTGAATTATTTTTTATAGACTGATTTCTTTGACTTTTGAGAAAATGACTGAATATATCAGTTTATTCTTTCCAATAAAAATGGTGTTCCATGAAGACAAAACACAACATCTAGTGCTTTTTCTGCACTTACCATTTATTCACATGGTTTATTAAAAAGACATGTACTTAAGGGTAAGAACAAGTCAAGTAAAAAAATTTTTTTTACTGCCTCATCAAGAATATTCTTAAGTAAAAAAAAAAAAAAGAATATTCTTAAGTGAATAAACCCCCCTCCCCCACATGTGACGGCTATGGACACAAAGAGGACGGGGACCTTTTGATAAACTGCCTTGATCCATAGGACGCAAGAGCAATTTTATGTACTGGTTTTATACCATCAGCTTTTTAAATAACAAAGGAATCCTTGATATTATTATGAAAATACTGTTGCCCTCACATACCTTGAAAGTGTCTCAGGACCCCCATGGATCTGTTTGCTACACACTGAGAGCTGATGAAATAAAGTATCTGTGAGGATTTGAGGGACAAAGGGTCAAGCTTCCCTTGGAAATTTTGAACCCAGTTGTCAAGCATATGGCAGGTTGTGAATTGATGTCTGTTGAATGGACTGGAGAAGCCATAATTGTATAAATAGGTGCTTACTTGAATGAATGCGGTGATGTGGAGAAGAATGGTGGAGAGAATATGATCTAGAGTGGAGAACGGATGCTTTTTGGAATCAGAATCTGCTCTCAAGGTCTGGCTTTGCCACTGAACAGCTGTGGGTTTAACTCTATGGAGCCTCAGTTTTATCAGCAAAATGGGGATAATGATACATCGATTTATGGCAAAAAATTAAGTTGGACAACATGAAATTATATGTGTAAGTTTTTTAAGTATAATCCACGCCCCTAACATGGGGCTTGAGCTTATAAACTCAGCATGGGGGACCACACACTGCACCCACTGAACCAGCCAGGCTCTCTTCTGTGAGCAGCCTTTAACAGCATTTTTGGTTGTATGGAGGTGGGGAAAATATGGAGATTTAGAAAATCAGTTTGTGATATTTCAAGGGGAATATCTCAGGAGACACAGGTGGAAATGTAGATTAATTTGAAAGGTAGGTATAGAGTCTGGACATGTTGGGGAGATACTCGTTCAACTACTATTTACTGAGTGTACTACTCCGACAGAGGAGGCTGTGGGCCGTTAAAACATCGGTATCTATGAGGGAGAGGCGATCCAGATCGCTAGGAAGTAAGAGGGAAAATAGCGGCCAAAAGTCAAGCACAATTATTCACCGGGTACTTCATGGTTTCCAGAAATTACATGATTCCTTTAAAGCCTAACTAAAGTGGACCTTGTATAGCCTTCTTAGCGCAGTGGGCAGCGCGTCAGTCTCATAATCTGAAGGTCCTGAGTTCGAGCCTCAGAGAGGGCATGTGTTTTTGTCCGGGAGCTGGTCCACAGCCGGTGACAACCACGACTCCTTTTAGAGCGAAGGAGCCTCTCGGGAACGCTGCGCCGATTCGCGGCTGGGAGGCAGTGTCTTCCGGTCCTAAACCGAGAAAGGTGACGGCACGTGAGATGCAGAGCTTTCCCACAGCGGCCGGCCGGGTCCCCATCCCACCTCCGCGGAGCAACGGGTGAAGCGCGGGGAGCCTGCGCGCCCAACCACGTGCGGGGGCGCGGGCGCTGCGCTCCGCCCACTTGGCCGCGGGCGCCTCCCCCGCGCGCTGGGGTCTGGGCCGGGAGGGGCATCTCCGCGCGCAGGTGCGCACCTTGTCCGCGCACAAAGAAGACGGGGAGGTATGGGACATCTTCGCAGCGTAGGAAATTGACTCTTTCTGCCCTTTTGTCCCGTTTGGCTCCACGCATGGCAGGGCTGGCGATGTCCTGACCCACATTCCCACCGACTGCGTGTTGCCGGGGAAGGACACAGGAAAAGAGAGGTGGGGGTCCCCACGCGGGCGGAGGAGCTCGGAGAGGGAGGAGGTCGGCGGTGCGCGGTGAAGGGGGGCGGGAGGCAACCACCAGCCCCGTTACAGGCATCCCTGAGAAGTGAATTTCAGTGGTGACAGCCCCTCTCTGCTAACCGGATCTGGGATTTACGTGGGGGGTTAACCTGGGGAAAAACGAAGGCCAATGACGGGGACCGAGAGAAGCCAGACTGTAACAGGCGGGGGCCGGATCTCCAAACAGCCTGGCTTGCGGAGGGGATTGCAAAGTGCCGGAGAGTCAGGCAAGGAAGGTTACGACCCCCAGTGGCATTTGTAGAAACTGAAATTCACGCAGGAAGTGTTGGGAAGTCTGTGATTAACGGAGTGTTGCTCCACCTGCCTGGGACCCCATCACCACGGGCCGGCCTCCCTATTTCAAATGTAATGCCAGTCCTGGGCGGTACCTTCAGAAACCCTTCAAAATCAGAGAAGGAAACAAAGGGGCCATTGTCTGTGCCATACACAGAACCCAGATAGTTTCCCCCACCTTTTGTTTTCGAAGCTCCTGGAGATGGAAACAAATATGCAAAAGCTTCGCAGCAGAAAAGCAATTCCACCCCCATCCTTTCCCAGAGGTCCAGGCAGTCGGGGGGTGGGGGGTGGGTGGGAGGACACAGTCGGTGGGACTGGGCAGTGGGACAGTCTCTGCCTTCCAGCTCTTTCTTACAACCTTTTCACATTTTGAACATGAGCCGAGCCCCAAGATTTCTGAGGGTGATGCGGATGGCACGAGGAGGTCCTGGGAAAGGGATGGCCCCTGGATAATAAGAAATGATCCTGTCTTTCTGATCCACAAATGACTTTTAAGGTCACCCAAGTGGAGCAAGGACCGAATAATCACCCAACATCCCAGACAGTGCCCTGGGCAAGAGTGTGAGCTCTGTCCTCTGACCAGGGTGCCCAGTTCCCAGGGTCACCCAGCATGTCCCATCTGGGGAAGACCACATCAGGAACTGCCTGGTGAGTTAATACAGGGATTCCAGAATCTCCTTTCATATTTTTCAAAGTTGTGATTATCACCTGAGTGTTGTGGCTGACATCGTGGCTGTCCGGGAGGTGGCTTTGGGGTAGGCCATTCCAGGCTCTGTGTTTGCACATCTGTTCCCAGTGTGTTTAGTCCACGTGTAAGGGGAAAGACCACGAATACAGGAAAAATGATCGTTTATATGCAATTCAAGATAAGCAATTTTTTAAAAGTTTAAAATGCCAGTTAAACATTCTGTCCTTTAGACATAAAAAGAAATGGTGGACTTTTTGTTGTTCAAGTCCACTGAGCCCAAGCCAGGCAGGTAGAGGCTTCTGGTTTTCTCTTCCCTCCCCTTTTCCCTCAGAAGCTGAACTTCTGGCGGCGATAGCAGAAAGTTGCACTTTGTCCTAATCAGAAAATTTAAAAAGAACATTTGCTCTTGGTTTCCCCTTTCCTCATCTTCTCAAGACCACACCTGCAATTACATTTTATTGGATATAGAGCAAAACAACTAACTTAGAAATGGGCATTTTAGGCACAGGCAAGGTCCCAGAGGAACAAAATCAACCGGAATGGAGAACTAACAAGTGGTCGAGTTGTGGAGAAGGGAGATTGGAATGACCTTCCAGAGGATGAGGGGCTCTGAGCGCTGTCTTGTCAGCAAAAGGTCACCATTTCACCATTTTACCCTGGACTGCAACATGGCTGAATCTGCATTTCTCAAATGAGAAACTTTGCCATCTGTGCAAAAGATGGCTTGGAAGAGATGACGGTTGAGTTCAAAGTTCAGGAGAAGCATGAGGGCATCATCTCAGCGGACCAGGCAGAGACACCGAATGGCTTTACCGAGAACTGGCAGTCAAGTTAGACTCATTTAGCCCATACAAGGCATGAGGGCCTCTCTCAACTGTTAGCCTCTGGGCCCCACATCACCTACGAGTCTTGGGGGTTCAGTCACAATCAAGACAGACATAAGCTTCACATTCTTGTATGGGGAGATAAAAGTGAAAACAAAATAATAAACCATATAGTTTCAGATATGATGGAAGTAACTACTTGGTGATTCAGGGAAGAGTGCTGTGAGGAGATGATTTTGAGGTAAGCCTAAATAACCTGGAAAATGATGTGGGAAGTCTGTGAAGACTTCCTGAGCCTTGACGCAGAAGAAATAGTAGTGCAAGGGCCCCAAGACAAAATTCACTTGAGTTAAAGAAAGGGGAAAAACGCGAAGAAGCTAGTGTTTCCAAGTTAGACAGAAAGATAGAATTGACAGAATGTAGTGAAAAACTGAATGCAGATGATGATAAGGGAGAGAGAAGTCCTTAGGTCTCTGGCTGGGGCCATTGCTTGGATGGTGGTGTTTAAAAAAAAATTTTTTTTTTTACTAAAGATTTTATGTATTTATTTGAGTGAGAGAGAGTGAGAGCACAAGCAGGGGGAGGGGCAGAGGCAGAAGCAGACTCCTTGCTCAGGGGGGAGCCTGATGGGAGAATCCATCCCAGGCCCCAGAATCATGACCTGAGCCAAAGGCAGGTGCCTAATCAGCTGAGCCACCCAGGCGCCCCAATGGTGGTACTTTTCTCCAAGACTGATACTCCTCACTAAAGCGGGTTTGGGGAAAGAAAATATTAAGTTCTTGCCATGTCCTATTAGTTCTGAAATATTCATTCATGTGCAAGTGGAGATATCAGTTAGGGATTATGGATAAATGTTGGAAATCAGGAGAAGTGGCCATCCAGAATATGGATAATGCTTGTAATGAAGCAGGGAGAAATGAATTGTATCAGGCTGGACCACTCAATACAGTAGCCTCCAGTGACAGGTGGCTATAAAGTATTTGAAATATGCTGTGAAATGAGATGTGCTATATAAGTGTAAAATAGACCCCATATTTCAAAAACTTAACATGATAGAAAGAATGTAAAACATCTCGTTAATAATTTTATATTGATTACTTGTTGAATTGATAATATTTTGGATATATTGCTAAATAAAATACAGTATTAAATTAATTCCACTTCTTTCTGTTTGCTTTTTTTCATGGGACTACTAGAAGGTTAAAAAGTATACATATGATGCATATTTCTGTTGGATAGCATGGGGGTAAGGTAATCGTCCTGAACCTCTTGGTGAGAAGAAGGTCACATTTTTTTTTTAAAGATTTTATTTATTTATTTGACAGACAAGATCACAGGTAGGCAGAGAGGCAGGCAGAGAGAGAGGAAGGGAGGCAGGCTCCCTGCTGAGCAGAGAGCCCGATGCAGGGCTTGATCCCAGGACCCTGGGACCATGACCTGAGCCGAAGGCAGAGGCCTCCCCACTGAGCCACCCAGGCGCCCCAGAAGGTCACATTTATAGATCTATTTCCGTACAATAAAAGAATGGTCACAGATCCCCCCACAATTAGCTCAAGATAAGAAGTGGCCCAAGGACAGAACCTCAGAGAACATTCATAGAGAAAGATGGAGAAAAAGTGGGGACACAAAGGACCCTAAAGAGTTTGAGGAGAAGTCACTGGGCCTGTCTAAACCCAAGGAAGAAATCATTCACTTGGGAGGGGGAGAGCTGGAGGGTATTTCAGAAACTGGAACCCCAAGTAAGATGAAATACAGAAGAAGTTCCCATTGGATTTTACAATTTTGAGGAGATCGTAGTGGCCTGAATGAAGGCAGTTTCAATGAAATGCCACACGCAATTGTCCTGTAGTAAGCTGTGGACTGAAGGACGGTTAGACATTCATGTACATTTTTCTTTCTGGAACTTCGTGGTAGAGATAAGGCTGGAAATCTGCGAATTTCTTTCTTTTTTTAATTTTATTTACTTATCAGAGAGAGAGAGAGAGAGAGCGAGAGCGCACAAGCAGGGGGAAGAGCAGACAGAGCAGGCAGAGGGAGAAGCAGGCTCCCCACTGAGTGGGACTCCATCCCAGGACCCTAGGATCATGACCTAAGCCAAAGGCAGTGGCTTAACTGACTGAGCCACCCAGGTGTCCAACTTCTTGAAAGTGGAATTAGGGAATTAGCTCAAGGAGAACATTATGTCTGTGTGTATATGGTGGTTGCTGCTAATTAATGAATAATCTTGAATATGATCTAACATCCACATTTTTTCCAGACCTCTGATTGTCACAGACACAACCTCCCTTAACAAGTGACTAAGAAACCAAAAAAAAATCCACTTTCTTTAGTGTTTTAAGTCTCTTCATCTATAGGCAATCCCTTGCTTTTCTTTTTAAAATGTTATTAGTTAACTAATGTATTAGTTATATTAGTTAAGTAATATACTTTATTTTTTTAGAGCACTTTCAGATTTGAAGAAAAATTAAGCAGGAAGTACATAGTTCCCAGTACATAGTACATAGTTCCCAGTAAACAATGTCACCCTTCCTCCTGTCGAGTTTCCTGTTATTAACATTGTGCTTAGTGTGAGATTTGTTATAACAGGGGACTCAATATTGATACATTCCTATTATTGACTGAAGTCCATAGTTAACCTTAGGGGTCACTCGCTTCATATATTCTATGGGTTTTGACAAATGTATAACATGTATCCACTATTCTAGTATGGTACAGAAGAACAGTTAGGCCAACAGTTGCTGAAGGGGCTGCATCTTTTATCCTACATAATTTCCCACCTTGTGGATTTATTCAACTGCCTCTTCTTGGTGTCCCTTGACATATTTCTTGAATTGCTCTATTTCATGTAAACTGGTGGTTAGAGGTAGAAGCTCACTTAGCTTCAGCCTCAAATATTTCAACAGTAAAATTTGAGAGGTATTGTGAGCATAACTTTATGAGGTGTGTAATGTCTGAATTTCTCCTTTTTTAAAAAAGATTTTATTCATTTATTTGTCAGAGAAAGAGAGCACAAGCAGGCAGAGTGGTAGGCAGAGGCAGAGGGAGAAGCAGGCTCCCCGCTGAGCAAGGATCCTGATCCAAGACTCAGTCCCAGGACCCTGGGCTCATGGCCCAAGCAAAGGGAGACACCCAACCGCCCGAGCCACCCAGGTGTCCCTGAATTTCTCCTTTTTAGTCATCAATATTAACATTCATACATGGGCTCAAATGTCACATCCATACCTTGTGTATATAATCATATATTGATACATAAAATTGGTACAAAAAAGTGTAGACAATATCATTAAAAGAATAACACAATAGCAAGCAAAATGTTAATTCTCAAATGAGCTCCTTAGAGGAAAATCAAAAGCATACCGTCAGACTCATAAAAATGGGAATTTCAAAGATCATAAAAATGGGAATTTCCAATGACCTGTTTCTTAGGTTCTGCAGAAACTGCTCTCCAGTTTAAAACTCTACCCTTGAACACTCTTTAATTATAGAGTACTACAATAAAAATCCTGTGCGTTTAACATAAAGAATAAGAAAAAGAAAGGCTCTAAAGAAAGCAAGAAAAAAGAATGCTAAATAGAAACATGGGGATTAGCTAGAATATAGCAAATCTAGTTGGTCATTTGAAAGAAAAAAAAAGCACGACCTAAAATTGCCATTGAAATGTCAGAAAAAAAGGAAGATGAAGAAAGCACAAGGAAGAAGCAAAATGAATTAGTGGATGTTGTTTTAAGATTTTGGAGCTGTGGTGGGATAATATTTTGAAGAATTAGTTGGCATTTGATTTTCCTGCACTACCCACTCCACCCGGTCCAGGCAGCAGCCATGTGAACCTTCGCTCTAGACGCTGGGGCGCAGTGAGATTCAGCGCTCTGTACAGACCATGCCTGAGCACTCAGGAAGCTCCCGTTCTAGGAAAGAGAAAAACAAAGCAATAACTTAAAAACCTACTTTCTGGAGGACATAATGTTTGTGAAGAAGATAGAACTGGGAGCGAGAGACCGTGCACGCAACATTTTAGCTATATTTGTCTGAAGAAGGACAATTTGGGTTGAGACCTGAGTACTTAGAAGTGCCAAGCCTGGGGCAGGAGTGGGAAGGGAGGGATGCTGGAAGATGGACCAAGGGTCTCCATGAGGACCAGTGACAAGGGTACAACAGACGTGTCAAAGCTTCTTGGATCTTTTCCCAGGTAAGAAGCTCTGGGTTTGTAAATAGAACAGGCGATATGCAAACCAAGGAAGGGGGGTGGGAGAGAACTTCTCCAATACTAAGCATGCGCAGAAGGACCACAGGCCTCTCACTTTCCTGGTTCCTGGGGGCTGCTGGGAACTTCGGGCCTTGAGGGACCAGCGGGGCCTGGATGGAGGGCAGAGATGATCAGACACTGGAGAGTGAAGAATGGGGACTTCCTTGGAAAGCCTTGTCCCCACTTCCCAATTTCACTTTCCTGATCTCCTGGAAGTAAAGAGAACATGTTCCAGATGTGGAGACACCGTGTCTATTCCCGCCTGCTCCAGAGTTGTGGTCATTACAGGTCTTTGCAGGCTCAGCTGCCCAAGACAAGCAGTGGGGCGGGCTCTCCCAGTCCAGGGCCTCAAGCCTTCCGTGTCACATCCCCAGGCCAGGCCGCTGGCTGGAAAGTCCTATTCCCATTTCCTAGAGAAACCCCAGAAAACCCAAGACCTAATTCTCTTCAACTTCCCAAAGGTGAAAGCTGTAGCCCAGGGTGGGGATGAGAGGAGCGGATAGGAGAGAATTTGGGGGCCAGTAGGTCTAAGTGAAGCTTTGCTCAGTTTGTTGGAATAACAGTTTTAAGGAAAGGCAGAGAAGGCAAACACCGGCATCAGTCCCTTCCCAGTACTGAGTATCTGTGGGGATAGTGAGTCCGAGATAATAGTTTGCCATCAGCCTGAAAGAATGGCCAAGTTCCCTCCTCTCCTTTCTAAGGGCAGTAAACACTCTTCCACTTTTTTTCCCCCCAATTCTGGGTATAGAATCAACACACTTGACCTTACTATATTGTCTGTCGCAGGCCATCTGCTACGGTCCAAGTATCCCTTTGAAAGATCTTGATCTCCCTACTTCCATTTCAACATTGATCCAAGCCTCAGTGTGGTCCCCAGGGAGGCTAGTCTGTAGTGGAGATTTCTTAGATTTCTCAGCGAACCCCTATTCTGGGGGCTGCACGCAGCACTCTTCTCCTGTAGGGCTCAGGGAGTGATGAAGAACCTTGGAGGGAACCAGGATTGTGCTTTGAGAGTCTTAATCTTGTCCTGTAGATTCATTCCTGAAGCCCCTGCTTAGCTTAGCACCAGACCCAGAGGATGAGGCCAGTGACCTACACAGACACTGCAGCACGGGTATTAATTTATTGAGCAATTATTATGAGCTATTGCAGGGAACATTCCTAGCAATAGCCTACAGTCTCCATTTCCTCATGAAAAAACTTATGAAAATTTCTTGCTGCAGACCTCAAGACTCTCATGGCCAAAAGGGAAAACAAATAGGGGCTCTGCATTGCTGTTTGAATTCTTCCTCCTCCGTCCACATCCCCTTTTCTCTGGTCCAACTTGGCAACCACATCTTCCTTAGGATGTCTAGACCTTCCATTCAGCCAGCTTTTAGAGGATCTGATAGAAGACAAATTGACATCTGCTACCTGAACATGGGTTGTCACTGTGAATAAAATACTAAAGCAATATCACGATAAAAGTTAAGTAGTAAAATTTACTATTTATAAAATATAAACTGTGTCATTATTAAAAAAGGAAAAACATTAAAACATCAGAAAATCCACTCTCCTGCCTGTGCCTCCTGACACCATTCTCAGGCTCTTCCTCACACTTCCGACTCCAAAGGAGAAAGTTTGGTTTTCCCAGACACACAACATTTTTTACCAACTTTGAGCCGAGGCCCCAAAACTTGTGTTTCTAAGACATTCTGTCCCATTTGTTCCTTTTTTGTTTTTGTATGTCACATTTCGGTTTTTCTTTCCTTTCTTTCCCTCCTTCCTTTTAAACCAACAGGGAAGCACACAGAGGAAGGGCTGAGCTAAAGAGAGGTCCGCCCGGTGCACGTCACCCGATGCCCATAAACCCCGGAACCGGGGGAACCCGGCAGGACTGCAAAAGCTGGAGAATGCGGGCGTCGATCCCGCTACCTCTCGCATGCTAAGCGAGCGCTCTACCGCTTGAGCTAATTCCCCCTGACGTCTCTGCTTTTCTGCCTATTTTTGTCACCTTGACGCAAATTTCATTCCCATGCCACTTCGTTTCCAGGTTGCTCCCGCCGTCAGGAGACCTCCCTGCCACTTCCACTTAGTGTCCCTGCAAATAAGCCGTCTCTTCTCTGGGATCTATTGATCGTTTGACTGTTCCTGTATTAGGGGACTTGAGATCTGCCGTTGTCTCTTTCCTTCTGGAGCTAGGAGTTTATCTACCGAATTTTACACTGAGTCTAGCAATGCTTTCTTAGAGAAGGGACTGGGCTGGGGAACTCATTTATGGTGATTTATTTTACCGCGGTCCATACTGTGGTGCCTGTTTGAAAGAAGTATCACAAGACGGAAGCATAATCTGTACATGCCCGCATTTCAATGAATTTTGACAAATAAGTACAGGCAGGTAACCATCCCCGCAACTGCAATATAGGACCGTTTCATCCTACCAGTTTCCTAGGCCCGCATAACAAAATACCAGAAGCTGGGGGGCTCAAAACACACCCTTACGCCCTGAGTCCCGGAGGCCAGACGCCTGAGTTCCGGAGGCCAGACGCCTGAGTTCAAGGTTTCTGCCCGACTGTGCTCTCTCAAGGCTGCCCAGCACAAGCCTTCCTTGAACCTTGTTCTTGGTTTTCTCACGGTTTGCTCACTCAGTGTGTTCACGCTGCTCATTCTTTTCACGGCTGGAGACAACTCCAGGGTGACACCCGCTTGCTTGGGCTTGTCTTGGAACAGGGGGTCTGAACAAGCCAGTGTTGGGTTCAATTCAAGCTGAGTTCGTGTTGCTCAGCGTGGTGAGTGCACTTCTGTGTTGTGAGTCCTAGGGCTTTGGCGAATTCTCGATTTGCTCATTTCTCAATTTGTCCTCTTTACTCACCACGAGGGTCACCCAGCCCAGGATGCGGGCCGTCGGGGGACCTAGGCTAAGAAAACCCTCAGCGACTCGAAAATCACACTTCCTGTGACAAAGAGGAAAGCCCAGGAGTGAAAGGACTTCTCCAACGTTCCACAAGCTAAACAGGGATGGGATGGGACCCCGAGTTGGGGTCAGTGGCAGAACCCGCCGGGTGCGTCCCTCTTTCCAGCCGCAGGGATTTGGTGTCGGGAGACGCGCGGGGCTCGGCGGCCCCGGGGCTGAATTCCCGCTGGGGTTCGCGCCTGGCCCCGCGCGCAGAACCGGGCAGTGCCAGCGATTGCCGGCCGCCTTCACCCCTGGACCTGGGGGCGCCGGGTGGGGAGCTCTCCCGGACAGATCGCGGACGGCTGGGCTCGGCGGGCGGGAAGAACCGGGAACCCAGGTGAGAACAGGGTAGCTGGGGCGCGGAGCGGCCTCCATCCCCGCTGGCCGTCTGCTTCCCAGGCCCTGCTCCCGGCGCGCGGAAAACAGCCGCCCTCGGTGGAAAGCCCGCAGAGGGCTCGGGGTCCCCGACAGCGTCTCTCTCAAGGCCCCCCTACCGATCTGAGAGAGCGGGTGTCCCGGAATTCCGCGGGCACCCCAGGCTGGAGGTCTTCCTGTCTTCCTCCCTCCCTCTCACCCTTCCTTTCTGTCCTCCCTTCCCTCCCTCCCTCCTTCCTTTCCTTCTGTCCTTCCTTCCCCTTCCTTCTTTCTCAGCGCTCTTATTGCTATTATCACTGAGGTCCAGTTGGCACACCGTGCTCTGTTAGCTTTCCGGGTACAACGCAGTGTTCGACAATTCTGTACATCACTGGGCGCTCATCCTAAGTGTAGTCACCATACAACTTTATAACAATATTATTCACTATATTCCCTATGCTGTGCTTTTTATCTGTGACCTATTCATTTTCTAACCAGAAGTTTGTGCTTCTTAATCACCTTTGTCTGTTTCATCACCCCACCCCTGTCAACCGCTAGTTTATTCTCTGCATTTACGAGTCTGTTGTCTTGTTTTTGTTGTCGCTGTTTGCTTTTTAAGATTCCACCTGTAGGTGAAATCATACGATATTTGTCTTTCTGACTTATTTCACTTGACATAATACCCTCTAGGTCCATCCATGTTGATAGAAATGGTAAGGTCTCTCTCTCTCTCTTTTTTTTTTTATGGCTAATAGTCCATGGCATATATGGGAGCACGACATCTTCCTTATCCATTCTTGGATTGATGGACACTTAGTTTGTGGCCGTATCTTGGCTATTGTAAATAACGTTGCAATAAACACAGGGGTTCGTATATCTTTTCAATTAATGCTTTCATTTTCTTTGGGTCATGGAATCACTGGTCATACAGTAGCTCTCTTCTTAATATTTTGGGGGCAGTCTCCAGACGGTTGGACCAGCGCCTGCACAGTTTACATTCCCTCCCCAGATCACCAAGTTTCCTTTTTCTCCACATCCCGGTCACCGTGTCTCATATATGTTTTTGTTTTTCTGACGACTCAAAATATTTGTTTCAGTTTTTTTTTTTTTTTTCCAGATTCCAAGGGTTTTGACCAGCGGTGGTGGTGGGGGCGAGGTTGGGGGAAATGATCACTGGGTTTAGTCACCAAGTTCAAAATTGGGAGGCAAGAGGGGGAAGAGCTTTCCTCTGCGAGATGTTCTTTCATGGGGGAAATTCGCAGGCAAACAGGTGACGCTAAGGAAACGCAGCACAATGCCGGGTTCTCTGGAGATTCTGGAACAGTCGTGGGACCCTGGCGCACGGACAACTTGCTCATTCCACCCACCGAGTTGGTGCTGAGTTTACAACGCTCATCATGCCGACTGAGCAATAAAGTCACGGCTGCCCTGCGGTTCGAGGGCGGGAGGGCTCTGCTAGAAGGCGCAACAACCCCGCGGATTCCCACTGTTTCTCTTTTCGGTCTTTTCCTTCCCCTTTCTAGCCGTCGGCCCTCAGACCAGCCGCAGGGCACGGACAGGATGCCTTTCTTTCAGCTTCCTTTCCTGTTCCTTTTCCGCCTCTGCCCAAGGCTGGGCCGCGGTCGGGCGGCGCGGAGGAGGAGGAAGCGGCCGAGGAGGGCTCGGGGGGCTCGGCGGTCCCGCGGGGAGCGCGTCGGCCGGCTGCGGGAGGACCAGCCCGAGTGTCTGCGCGCGGAGACGGCGCCCGCACCTCCCCAAACCCGGGCGCGGGCCCGCCAGCCGGTGAAAAGGGAATTGGAGAGAGTGAGAGTCAAGTCCAAACGGCACGAGAAGCAGCAGGACAACACGGTCCGGGCCCGGAGGCGGCGCACCTGCCATCACAGCCGGTGATGTGAGCTCCTTCATTTATTCCGTGGTTCGGTACGCGGCCACCCTGCCACGCGGTCCTGGGTCCTGTCGTCGCACAGCCGCGCGGCTCTGCACCGGACCGGGCTCCAGCCCCATCCATTGCGCAAGACCCAGACGCTTCCAGAAAGGAATCGCGGTGAGAACGGCCGCCCAAGGCTCCTCCTTGGAGCGGAGGGGGTCCCCCTCGTCCCGCCACCAGATCCGCGGCCCTCCCTGCGGGTCTGCCCCTCAGCCGAAAGGCCGTGAGCCTGAACTTAAAAGCGGAGTCTTCTGTGCTCGAGGTGTCCATGGACTACCTTGTTTCAGGAAGAAACGCGGACCCAAAGACTGCAGTGGGACGTGTTTGTCTAAAGTGACTTGCAAATAGAAGCATGCGCGTGCTTTTCCAAATTAGGTAAAAATGGGCGAAGAGATAAAATTCTGCCTCTAAGGGAAACGGGTGGAGGACCCGGTGGGAATTGTGCGAGAAAGCACGTGCAGGGGAGCAGGTGGAGAGCAAGGAGCGGTGGTTTCCGCCAGGTACCCCGTGGGACTGAGCTCTGGAGGCGAAGTAGAAAGGTGGGAAGGAAACGGGCCCGCGGAAGGATGAAGGATGGTGAGGTTGTCTTTTAAATAGGCGCTCACGAAGACCCAAGGTCACGAAACACCTCAGCAGACGACATTTGAACTTTCCTCGTAATACTGTATTTTAACTGAAATTTCGGGTTTAGAATGAACCAGGGGTCATAACTTCTTCCAAGCTCCAAGATGAATTCGAAGAGAAAACTTCCTTTGAGAGTGATTGGCATAATATTGATCTTTGATATGTAACTGAAGATAGGAGACCTATGGTGGTAGCTGGCCGGTTAGCTCAGTTGGTTAGAGCGTGGTGCTAATAACGCCAAGGTCGCGGGTTCGATCCCCGTACGGGCCACGTGAGCTTCTTTTGGGCCCGCTTCGTAAAAAATGCTGTGTCTAAAAATCCGGAAGAGATTCAGGAAGTAGAACAATGCATGCTCGTTAATTTTGACAGGGTGTAGAGAGATCAGCTGTGGTTTTGTGCCTCCAAAGTCTTGTCCTGGGAGATTCAGAAGAGAAGGAAACAGAAACACTGAACAATGTGGAAAACAGGCACGGTGGGCTTTACCGCCTTCTTATATTTCCCACGATGTCCAGAGATTCCTCAACCATGACGAGCTCCTCAGGTGAATTTTTCTAGTTATGCACCTGCTTACTTGCAGGGAAGGCTGTCCTTGGCCTGAGCAGGGCCAGCAAAGCCTTTCAGGGCAACTCAGGCCATGGCCTCACCCCATTTTTTCACTCCTTTCTCACCTTTGACTCCAGCGTTGCTGGACTTAAAGAGATGCTTCATACAGATCGCCCAAACTTTCACTGCTCTCTGCCTGGCCAGCTACTTGTTAGACCCAAAACCATTTTCCAGGAGGCATCTCATTCCTGATGCCTCTCTCAGTTTTCTGGGGTTGCCTTGTGCTCCTTCCAAAATTCCTAGAGTTCTAGAAAAACATGTGTTTCGTGGCATTTACCAAGTTGCAAATGTCTGTGGCTCAGCCATCTTCCCCATGAGATTGAAAGAGCCTTGGCGGCAGGGTGCTTATTGCCTGGTGCTAAGTACTTTAAAAAGTCTGCATTAGTGATAGAAGAACAAAAGAAATATGCGCAGGCCTGAAGGAAAGAGCGTGACTGGTGCTTCAAATGGACCTTACAGGCGTGTGGGCTCATGATGTCTGAACACGGTGCACCGAGGTCCACTGAAGAGTAGACTACAGTACATGGCGTTTGGTCCCGTTTCTCTGAACGTATCCCTGAGACTCATTTGGAATGGCTCGACGTGCCCCCAGGATCAAGGTGGTGGTACCAGGATCAGAACAGGGCATCTCCTCTAGATCCAAAGTCAGGGAATGTCTAGAAGGCTGAATGAGGCTGAGGCTGGGAGATGGGAGAGAGGAATCTGACTGTGTCAGACCTCAAGAGATGGAAGGATAAATATGGACACGCATATTGGTTCCACCTCTTGCAGCCTCCCTGACATTGACAGGTAAATAACTCTTTCTAGACTATCAGTTTCAATCTTCCACACTTTGACCACTCTTGATTTCTTAGTTTTGATATCTTGCTTTCCTCTCAACTCTTTGGGCCTTCTGTCTGTTAGTTAGGCAGTTACTGAGGCCCGGAGGCCAGCAAGGAGGAGGCCACGGCTGGCTGTGGGGAAGGTCAGGGGCCCGTCCTGGCAGTGTCCGCGAGAAGCCGGATCCCACCAGGCAGGCCCAAGATGGCCGCGCCACGACAGGAAACCCTGTCAAGGCTGGGTTAGTTAGGAAGATAAAGGGCAAAACTCTGGATAAAGATTCCACCCTATAGTGGACAGCTGTCAACAAGGTAGAAACCCAACCCCCCACACACCCAGTTCTCTCCCTCCCTCCCTCTCCCCTTCCTTCTCTCTCCCGTCCTCTGCCCCCCCCATATCACTAGTGTGTACTTTTCACTTTAATAAACGTTCATGCTTGTGTTGTTTATCTGATTTGCTGTGTGTCTGTCCTTGGATTGCCCTGACAGGACCAAGAACCTTTGGCAACTCTTTCAGGTTTGGCAACTCTCAAGCCTGGCTGGGTCGAGGGCCCAAGGCCCAGGGTCCTGGCAACATATCGATCTTGTGATTTTGCTTTATAAAGTCAAGTAGAACCACTGGTGAAAGGTGTTCAGTTCTTCAGAATGTCTGTTGACTTGTTCTCTACTGGATCGATCAAACAATGAGAAGTACTGAGTCTGCAATTGTAATTGTGGACTTTTCTATTTTTCTTTTCAGCTTTTGTTTATGAGTTTTGAAGCTCTGTGGCCAGGGGCATAGGGTGTGGGGGTGGCTAGGGGGAGAGATGGGGGGAGCTGGTAGGGCCTGGTCCAGAGCCCTGAGATCGGACGCCTGAGCCAAAGTCAGACCCTTGACTCTGTCTAGCCACCCAGGTGCCTCACCTCCCTACCCTTTGTCCTTCTGCGCTAACCTCTTTATGTTATGTGTGTGGTACACGTAGCTACAATGAGAAAACCATTAGACGATGTTGTAATTTCACTTTCAATCATCAGCCATACTTTAAAGAACTCAAGAGAGAATCACAGTGGTTCCTTTTACCCAGGTAATTCCTATCTCTGCTCTTGTTTATTCATTCATTGTATCTAAGTTCCTTCTGGCCTCATTTTTGCTGTCTCACAGTTCGACTCTTTTCTAGCACTACTGCTAGCAACAGATTCTCTGTTTTACCCTGAAATGAGGATGTATTTCTTTCCCCTTTGCGTCTGAAGGATAGTTTGGCTCTACTTAGCCTTCTGGGCTTAATGTGTCTTTTCTTTCAGCATTTAATAAATGAGATGTCATTTCTTCATGACCCTATGGTTGCTTTGAAACTTTCAAGGACTTTTTCCCCTATTGTTTCCAGGAGTATAACTGTGATATGTGTAGGTGTGGATTTGTTCAGGGGTATCCTGCTTGAGGTTTGCTGAATTTCTTGTATCTGATTTATGTCTTTTGCCAAATTTGGGGATTTTTTGGCCATTAAGAATTCAATTATTCTTCTTTTATCAAGAAGCTCTTTCTCCTCTTCTGGGTCTCCAAAGATGTAAATAGAATTGGTTATTTTCCTATTTGTCCCTGAGGCTCTGTCCATCTTTTAAAAAACTCTTTTCTCTCTATCTTTTAGATCGGGTTGTTACTATTGTTCTATCTTCATATTCCCTGAACTTTTCTCAGTCATCTCCTGCTACCGGCACACTCTAGTGCTTCTGTTCATAATTTTGGCGAATACACTTTGCGGTTCTGAAATTTCAATTTGGATTTACATCTTTGGATGATTTGCTAAAATTTTCTAGCAATTCATTCCAAAGAATTCTCAGAGCATTTACTCATCACACCTTTGAAGTGTTTGCCAGATGGTTGTAGTACCTGTGCCGTCCCAGAACGGGTGTCTGTCGATCCCCTCCTCCCAGTGATTTGGGACTTTCTTGGATCTTCTTACGCTGAATAGCTTCAGACTATAGGCCATTTCTATGTTGTAAGACTTCGTGTCTCACTCAAATTTTATGGCGAATGCTGCCCGTTTGTTTTTGTAGGCACTTTGTCTTGTGTTCACATTCCCAGTACCAAGCAGCCTTCTAAATGTTGTGGTTTCCAGGTCCTTCCATTTTCAAAGCCTTTACGATACGATCTGGAGATTTCCGGAGTGTGTGCAGCCCCGTGGCCAGTGTGGACTCGGGCAGTGGGTTCCTGCTGCAGTTCTCGAAGTCTGCAATGTGTTGTTTAGGGTCAGAGGCACTTGCTCAAGCTCGAGAGTGCCTTCAAGAGCTCATAAATAGCTTTACGTGTTTGCTTTCCCTGTGTCTTCCCCAATATTGTCTGGTCACCTGGGGGCTCACCGTCTCAGTCTGCTGATAAGAAGGTTGGCTGCTTCCTTCCCGGCTCTGCCCAGCATTTCTCAGGACTGAGCCACACAGAGGGCCAAGCTGTGGGGAAATGGAGAAAGAGAGCCACTGGCTACGTCCCTCGGGACCACAGCTCCTCTGAAAAAACAGAAAGTAAACGACAAATTGATAGATCTGTTACCCAGTGCAGGTAGAGAGTGCAAAGGCCTGACTTTGAGCTTGCCCACAGGGGGAAACAAGCATCCTAATGACTGTGTTCAAAATGTCTAATATTTTCTCAGTTCATTCAATAAGCTGGAAGATGCAGGGTTGTGAGCCGGAGATTGGGGTGGAAATGGTAAAATCTGGAGAATATGGGAGTCGATCCCACTACCTGTCAAATGCTAAGTGAACACTCCACCACCTGAGCTAATTCCCCTGTCTTCTCTGGTTTTGTTCTCCAGGTTTTCACCTTACCAGTCTCCACTTCATTGTTCACTATTCTGAGCAGCCTGGAATATGGGAAACGTCAAAACCATTAATATGAAAACAGAGCGTATCTTCTCCAACACGACCGGGGCCAGACAGCAATGGGTACCTATTTCCCTGCCCCAGAGTAAGGAGGAGCAAGCAGCCATAGGAAAACTCTAGCATCCTCCAAATCGCATGGTTCAGACGGCAGGACCAGAAGAGGACACGGGGGAGGGAGGACTCCCCCAGAATGTCCCGGGTCAGGTGTCACAGCTGGTTTAGGATGGTTATCTGCTTTTTTAAAGACAAAAACAAAAACACAACAACCAAAGGGCGATTGTGACTCATTCCTTTCAGCGGGAGCTGCCCAGAATAGAAGGAAACTTGCCTCCTGAAAAAATCAGAGCTCTGTGTTCAGTTCTTGCTAAGGTATGTCATGGAGCGGTGCCGTATGCACAGCATGGGAGAGAGCCGAAAAAAAATAACAAAACAAAACAAAACCCCCGAGCAAAACACACCCCCAAAACCAAACAGGCAGAGCTACAGGAAATAAGAGGAGAAATCATATCAGAATGAAGAAATAAACAATGGAGGGGTGCGGATGAGGAGTGAACATAGGGTGTATGTAGGATTTCTTGTGTTAAGAAACATACCTGTTCAGTTGCAGCGGGGCATGTGTGTAATAGACACGGAGAGATTGTTAAGGAGAGGGGGGTTGTGGAGGCTTAAAAACATTTAAAAAATTCCAAGCATGTGGTTTACACAATCGAAGTAACATTTTAGGAAAGGTTTTTAATTTGGAATGCCAAAGAGGCTGGAAACGAGGAAACTAGAGTTGAAGAGAAACGAAAGAAGTTATGGAAGGGCAGGGATTTATCCTGTTAACTCGTGAGATTACAGTAGCAGGAGTCTCTCTGTATGGTTAGGCCTGTTTGCTGCCTGGCACAGAATACATTCTTCACAAACACCATGGAATGGATGAAGGGATAGATGAATGGGAAGATAGAGAAAGATTCTGGAGAGGTATGTGGGGAGGATTTACAGTATTTGTCGAGACACTGGGTGTAGAGATCTGAGGGAGAAGGAGTCAAAGGCACTTAGAAGTCTTGAGTCAGGAGGGCAGATACAGAAGAGATCTTGAATTCAAGTCTGATGAATGGAAGAATAAATCCACTCATTTAAAAGTATCTGTTATATGAATGAATGAGTGGGTCCTGGCAGATAGGTTAGGAATCTCCTTAAAGAAGAACTACCCAGGGGCACCTGGGTGGCTCAGTGGGTTAAGCCACTACCTTTGGCTCAGGTCCTAAACCAGGGTCCTGGGATCGAGCCCCGCATCGGGCTCTCTGCTCAGCGGGAAGCCTGCTTCCTCCTCTCTTTCTCTCTGCCTGTCTCTCTGCCTACTTGTGATCTCTCTCTGTGTGTCAAATAAATAAATAAAATCTTAAAAAAAAAAGAACTACCCAAAGATCTTACTTCTATTCTCCATTTATGGCTTTTCTCTAAGAATTCCCCTAGTTCCACAACCTTTTTTTCCCCCTGACAGTCTGGGTCTGTGTGATCACCTCCAGACCCATACTACTCAGAGACCTCAGACCAACAAATTCTCTCTGGCATCCTGTCTCTCTTGGTGACCCTCACCAGCCTTCTTTGCGTCCCCAGGCTGAGTGACCCCATAAATCTCAATTACAAAGTCACGGAGAGGCATTCCTCTCACCAGGGTGTCTCTGTCCAGAAAACAGGAGTAGGACGTCTACCTTTACTGCTAGCCAAAAACTGTGAATCTTGAGTTGGAAATGGCCAGCATGGCCCAGTGCGGACAACGGTCACTCTCTCTACAGCTCTTTTCAGGTTTTCCTTCTTCGTCTGTAGCTCAGTGACAGAGAGAATTGGTCAAAGACTAAGCCTGAGCTGCCTTGTGTGTGAAATAAGAACCAGAAATGTATAAATTACCATTAAAAAAAAAAAGATCCAGTATTTCTTGGAGTTGAGTTCAGGAGAGAAGATCTGGGGGCCACAGGTGCCTATGAAGAAGGAACAAAGGGTCCTAACTGGAGAAAACAGGTGTCTTTCCCCCCAGCTCTGAGTGCAAAGAAGGCGTTCTAACATTTGACCCAATTCTCATGCTTTAACCCTCTTTAATCCTCCTCTTGACTTATGGTCATTCTAAGCACATGCCCTAACTCGTTGTATGGGTCTGACCTGGTACCATTTACTTCACTGCCATCAAAGAGGACCCGACTAAGGGTAGATCATCTCAAACGTGACTTCAGCACAAGCAGAGTGAAAAACTAGGAATCCTATCAGGGATTGTGGAGGCAAAGGGCGACCTACAGTATGTCACCGTGGGAATGATCTAGCACTGAAACAATTTCACTATCTTGAATGACAGAAGGCAAACGAAAGGTTACTAGTGAGTGGGGGACCCAGTTGAATGATAGGGCTCTCTCAGAAGTTGTGTATCTCACTATAAAAATAGGGTTGTGATTGTTACCTGATTTAGAGATATGGAGGAAAATGTGGGAAAGCATCTCTGGGCTTCCCACCTACACCACCATCCCCTCCCAATGTGGCCCAGGTCACTGGAGAGGGCTTGATCCGTCTCCTAACTTCCAGAGAAAGAGAAGACTGGCATAGGGAAACACTAGGATCCTGGGACAAGGATAAGATAGAGGGAAGGAGGAGGAGGAAGAATTTTTAAGAGAACATTGAAACTGGCTTTTACTCAGCACTTAATTTTAAAGAAATTTAAAAACGGTCAGGAAAGAACAACAACAAAAAAGTTGATGTTCTGGGGGTCAGAAATCCCTTCTCACTCTAATCATCTGTCAGAAATTGTGAGATTTTGTATCAGGAATTAGGGGAAAGGCCTTTTCTCCACCACGAAAGAAAACCTTAACATTACTTTTCTTCCTTTCTTGCCTGAGCTCAAGAGAGAACAATGCCAGTGCATACGGCTTTCAAATTGTGGAATGAAATCGAGAAGGAAGGAGAAAGTATCTTCACGGTCAGGGCTCTCCTCTTCCCAGGAAGTGGACGGAGCCACCTCCACACTCCCGGCCCCTCAGCTGGCTACTGATCACCCCACAGTAAACATTATCACTAGTTCATTATGCATTCTTCCTATTTGCTGCTTGTCCATTTCCCTCACACCTCCCAACTAGGATGGCGTTCCAGGAGGGAGGCAATTTTTGCCTTGTTTTCACTCTGTGATTACTGCACCCAGAACCCTCCATTAATAAGATATGTAATCAAGAAATATGTGTTGAATGATTAAGAGAATAAATGATTTTATACTTCTTTCACCCCTTAATTGGTTGGGTGACCTTCAGAGCAGGAAGTGGGAAGAGAAATTTCCCTTGCTGCTTCCATAAGACAGAGAGGAAGACCGCAAATACAGCATAGCTTGTAGTTTCTGGTGCAATCCAAATTACTTTGCCTTCATTTTCCTGAAACTACTGGGAAGCCCAACGAACTACAAAACTGATTTAACCATCCTCTGCAGATACAGCATCAGTCTTCAAAAATCCTTATCAGGCAATATTCGATAACTACTTTCTGTTCCTGTTTTTTAACCATAATAACCTTAGCCTGGCAACAGGGAAGAAAAACAGACTAGCCTGCCCTCTCTGAGGCTCGAACTCAGGACCTTCAGATTATGAGACTGACGCGCTGCCTACTGCGCTAAGAGGGCAACTTGGCATAGCTCCTCCCATTTAAAGTGAAATATCAAGTATTATTTCCCAACACCGCTGCTTTATTAGTTTCCAGCATTAAGGAATACAGTCAATGCTACTTGAAAACTACTCCATAAAAGCCAATGGTGCACCCAAAGGATTTCACACCCATGACCGGTGAAATCCAAGCCTTTCTGGGATTCACGCAAGGATAGGTCCATCTGGGCTGCGGGACTGGGGGCAGGTATGCCTGTCTTTTGCTGCTCTGCTGTTCTAACGATGTGGTTTTTCTACCCTCAGAGACCTCAGGTTATCTTATATCTTCTGCGGTGTCCTTTGTTGAAAGTAAACATAGGAGGCGCTTAGTTGATAGTAGTTCACTGATTGGTTGACTGACTGAATGAATAAGCGAATAAATAATCTTCACACTTGTCTACAGCAAAAACTTCTCTGTCTTAGTCTGTTTTATCTCCACTTACATCTACGTGACTGGAGACATTCTCCCTACAAAACATACAAGCTGAACTTAATAGAAATCTCACTGTTCGCTTTGCTTTCTCAGGTACCATTAGTTACACTGAGAGACTCACGGAGATGATCTCATACGGTCCAACTGGATTTTGGCAACAAAACTATTTATCAAAATCTGCACTTCCCACATATAATGGAGGTTCAGATACATTAAGTATTGCTCCTAAGTGGCAAAACCTGACCCAAGAAGCAGATTTTTTAGGTTCCAAAATGTAAGCTCTTTCTCTGCTCCAACCCAAGATGTCTCTGTTCTCCGCAGTAGTTCATTCACTGATACACAAATATCCAACTTTCAAATTCCTGTGTGCTGGCCTTTTGGGCTTAGACTTCCAAGTCAATACCGACTCATTGTCCTCCTTCAAATCCCACCAGTGACAATAATTACTGAACATTGTTCTTGTGCGATTCTTTTGATTCTAGAACTTCTTTTCTATTCCTTTAGTGCACTTTTGCTGGAGAGCTGTTCTTTGCCAGGCACTGTGCTAGGCTCACGGGATTCAGAAGGAGTCTGATGAGTTCCAGACTTCAAGAGATGGAAGGGTGAGTATGGACAAGAAAGGATCCATTCCCAGGCTCACTGCTTTGTCTTCCTGGCATCTACAGATAAATAACTCATTCTATAATATCAATTTTAATAGCATCACTCTCTTTTGCACACTGCCATTCTTGATTTTTTAGTTTCGATATGATCTTGTTTTTCCCGCAGTTTTTGACCATTCTTTCTTTTTTTGTTCTATAAGGTCAGTCGATGGATGGTGGTGTTTAGTTCTTCAATATATTTGATTTATTATCTACTAAATTTATTAATTGATAGGCAGAAAGCTCTTTTTTTTTGGGTTTTTTTTATTTGAGAGACAGAGCATGAGGTGGGGGAGAGACAGAGGGAGAGGGAGAAGCTGATCCCCACTGAGCAGGGAGCCAGAAGTGGGGTTGGATCCCAGGACCCTGGGACCATGACCTGAGCCGAATGCAGACGCTTAACTGACTGAGCCACCCAGGCACCCCAATAGAGAGATGTGATAACATCTGCAACTATAATTGTGGATTTTCTTACTTTATCTCATTTTTTTCTTAGCTTTATCAACTTTGTTTCAGTTTTGGAGATCTGTGGCCAGATGTATGGGCATTTAAGACAGTTTCATCTATTTGGTAACATGCACCAAATAATTGTATAACATCTCTCAATGCAGAAAATTTCTTTGCTTTGAAATATACTTCGTCTGATACATGTTTGTATCAAACTTTTTTTTTGCTTTGTGGTTTAATTTCCCCCATTCTTTTACTTATACTCTATCTAAGCCATTTTATTTGAGGCGAGATTCCTATAGTCAGCACATATTTGGGCCATGTTTTATTTTTAATATGGTCTGACTATGTCCAGTATGTAGCTGATGTTTATACTAGTAACATGTAACATTATCATGGGTATGTTTGTATATAAATCTATTATTTTTACTTTGTTTATGGTCTGTTCCCTCTGTTTTTCATTCTTCTATTTCTGTCTTCCTACTTCCTTTTGGCTTTTTAAGAACATATTTACTATTCTATATATATATATATATATATTGCTATATCTCTGTATAGCTATTTAGCAATTAGTCTAGGTTACTAATTGTGACTGGTATGTGCATTACCATATACACACTTAACATTTTACAGTCTATTTTAGAATGAGTGTTATACCATTCAAGTCAAACATAGAAACTTTTTCCATTTAGGTCCCTTTATTCTAACCCCTTGGTGTTGTGTGTATAGTATATTTATATGATGTGTTATAATTTTTGTTGTCAGTCATCAAGAGCTTACTTAAAAAATAGTAGAAATCTTGAAAGAACTCCAGAGAATCATAGTCGATTGTATCTACCCAGATATTTCCTATTCAGCTATTGTTCTCTTGTTTCTGATGTTCCAAATTTCCTATTAGTTCTCTTCAGTCTAAAATCTTTTTTTAAAAAAAGCTGTTCTGCTACCAGTGAATTTTCTGTGTGCTTTCAAGTGAGAATGTATTTATTTTACCTTTATGTCTGAAGGATATTTTTGCTACTGATAAAATTTCAGATTGAGTTATTTTTCTTTCAGCGTTTAAAAAATATTCTTCCATTCCTTTCTAGCTTCGGTGGTTTCTGATAAATCCACAAACACGCAACATCTTTTCATTGTCCTCTGGCAGCTTTCAATTTCTTTTCCTTTCTTTAATTTTTAGCGATTTTCTTGTGATGTGCCCAGACGCGATTTTTCTTTGGGTTTATCCTTCTTGAGCTTTACTGAACTTCTTGAATCTGATTTATGTGTTTTGCACTTTCCGGGACTGGGTTGAATTGAGGGCCAAGTTGCAGGGGAACACAGGGAGAAAAACAGCAAGAGGGTATGCTCATCCTTTCGGGATCGCGTCTCCGCCGAAGAAACAGGTCTTTAAACCCGCCATCTACACGCGTACCTTTGGTAGGTCCGTCAGTAGCCTCGGCTGGACCATGCCCAGACGTCAAAATTCAAAGAAACGGCCCAAACACTACTGTGTTGAAAATGCCCGCCACTTGCTCATTTTCTTGGGGGCGCTAGAAGGTTTGAAGTCTCCTTCCGGAGGGCCTCGGGCGGACAAAAGCTGGAGAATGCGGGCATCGATCCCACCACCTCTCGCATGCTAAGCGAGCGCTCTACCACCTGAGCTAATTCCCCTGCCGCGTTCTCCACTTCTTCCAATTTTCCTTCCAGGAGTCGAGGCGCGAGTCTCCGCTTCGTTACTCACTTTCCGGTGCCGCGAACACAGGGCAAGTCGAGGGCATTAACACCGAACAGGATTGAGCGCAGAGCAAATCTTCTCCAGACGGCCCCGGCCGGGGCGCGGCGGCACCGGTTCCTCTGCGGGAGGAAAAGGGGAGAAAGTCGCCAATACAAAGACCTGGCGCCGCCGAAACTGCCCCTTGCGCGTTTTCCCGGAGAGGAGCGTGCGCTTTCCCGCAGGGCTGCCGTGGGGCTGCCTGGCGCTCCCGGGATGGGGACCGCCGGCTCCGTAGCTACGGCCTCCGGGAGCAGACGGTGGAGACCGTGGTGGGCTGTGGCGGCAAAAGAGACCCACTGTTTCCGCCCGGTTTCGAACCGGGGACCTCTCGCGTGTTAGGCGAGCGTGATAACCACTACACTACGGAAACTGCTTGCTCAGAGCGCTTCTTCGTACTTCCGAGATCCGCGTTCACCGCGGGAAAAGTGGGCCGAGCCGCAGTCACAGCAGGACCCACGAAGGGCTCCCGAAGAAGCGCGCCAGGAAGCACGGTGGCATCCGAGCGCAGGAACCAGGCTGAACCGTGCGGGACGGAGATGAGGAGGGAACCCCGGGGGAAGCGAGCCCGCGCGGTGGTAGGAATTGTTCGGGGTGGGGGTGAGGGGGGAGATGCCTGTGGAATTATTTGAATTAAAAACGAAGGGCCGCGGAGCGCGCGGGCGGCTGGAGCGGGGCCGCGGAGCGCGCGCACTAGGCGGGGAGTGGCCGCGGCGCGCCAGCGCACCCTGTGTCCACCTCCGCGCCCTCCTGTCCTCCGCGCGGTCTCCACCACCGGATGGCAGCCGCTGGGCCCCGGGACCGCAAGTTTAAGTCTGGAAAATAACGGACCTTGGATCTTTCTGTTTTTGTTTTTGTTTTTTTCCTTCGTGGGCGCACACAGGACGGGGGAGGCAGTGACTTCGCTCCCACCGAAAGTGATGGGCTGTGGGAGGTGGAGGAAGGCGGGGAGGAGCCTAGCGGACGCTGCAGGTGTAGGACTGGGATCCCGGGGGGAGAGAAGGCGCTCCCAGCCGCGCCGGGAGGGGCATTTTTGTCTGGGGCGCTGAGCGCCCTCAGTTCCAGGGGATCAGCGCGGACACCCGTTCCCGGTTCTCCGAAGCGAGGGGAGTCGGTTTCAGTGGTGGCAGGAAGGGCTCTCGGCTCCTGGAGTTTGAGATTTATGAGAAGGTTGAGCCCGGGAAATAAGAAAGGAGAAAGCGTGACACCTGGAGACGTGAAATCCAGGTGGGAATGCGTGGACCGGGGGCGTCTGCCCATGCGGCGCGGAGAGATTACATGACATCCGAGAGCGCGGGAACCGAAGGCTCTGGCACCTACCAGGGTTCCGGGAGAAACCCCCCCGCAGGGAGTCACAGGTGGTCGTCGCCCTCCGCCTGGGCCCACTGCTGTAGTAAGACCACTTTGTAATGACAGACAGAACAAATTCTTCCGGGTGGCGTACTACACGATAAAACGGAACCCATGAGGACCTTTTCCAATGCCATACCTGTGTCCCAAGACAGACTTTTTGGGGACCCACTGAGCTGCGGATTGACCCAATCACACGGTAAACGCCCTAGTGAGAGTCTGAGCCTAAGCCTTAGAGACACCGAGAGCCCAACATGAGGCTCTAGCAAGGGCTTCTGGGAACAGAGGGGATCTTCAGAGACCCAAGACGGCTTTGCGACCATGATGTCCAGCCTGGAGGACTGAGGAAAAGAAAAATCTCCTGTTTGGTTGTGTTGAGGAGCTGTCTTCCTGCTGTCCACGGAGGCCCCTGCCCTAGTGGCGGGCCTTTCAAGTCTCCCCTCTGCTCTTGCTCCAGACCGGACACAGCCGGCTCGTTTTCATCACGGAGGCCATTACTTCAATGTCACTGCCGTAGAGAGCCGTTCCTGGACCTCTCTAGAGGAATCAGTGCCCACCCTGTCTCTCTCTCCATCACCTTTATAAAATTCTGCCTTGGGAAGGATATTAAGTTACTGTTTTATTTTCTATAGTTCCTCTAGGGGATAAGCTTCTGGACAGGTTGCCAGTCTCCATCCTCTCAGTGTCTAGAGTTAGGATGCTCTTCTCAGATACTGCCTGTTCAGACCTTAGAGACACGGAGGGGACAAGCTTTCCTCTGGGTTGTGTTCTTTCAGAGGGTAAATTCAAGGAGAAACACTTCTTAAACTAAGGCAAGATGGCAGCTGTGAGGCCCTCTGGTTTTCTGGAATGGACAAGGTAAATGGGCACAGCTGGAAAGAAGAAAGATTACTTCACCCGTGACGTTTTTGGATACTCGTTTCTGCTTTGCAATCATACGGGACACCCTTTGGAGCTCTTAATGATTCAGTGAGAAGGCAATTGCCATGATTCACTGATACGTAGTAGAAGTAATCAGCTTTTCTTAGTGGCCTGCGTGGTCAGATAGTGTTAAGGACTCTGGTTATGACTGTAGCACATTGGTGGGAATCCGACTATGGTAGTCTGGAATCTTCTGCTTTTACTCCCTCTGCCCTGAAACTAAATCTGAGGCTTTGACTGCAAGCTAGGTTTTGCTGCCTGCAGAAGAAATATATAGAGAAAATTTCTGTGCTCCTTTCCGGGCACTGGCTGTCAAATCAGACAAGAAGGGGAAAGAAAATCTCAGTTTTCTCAATTTATTGCTCTTTCCCTTTACACCTCAAGGCAGTGCTCACAACCTTTTTCTTTTCTTTTTTTAAAAGATTTATTTGTTTGAGAGAGAGAGCATGAGTAGGAGGGGCAGAGGGAGAGGGAGAGAGGATCTCAAGCAGGTTCCATGTTGAGCTGGGAGCCAGATACGGACATGGGGCTCCATCTCGCGACCATGAGATCAAAACCATGAGATCACAACCTGAGCCTAAACCAAGAGTCAGTCACTTGACCGACTGCCCCTCCCAGGCACCCCCACAATTACATTTTAAGGATGAGTGGTCATTCCGTTGCTATACCAAAGTGAATTTGCAAAGCCTCAGAAAAATGAAAGAACAGGTTTTGAAGGTAAATTAAGAGTGACTTACTTTTTTCAGAGTCTGCATGGGATAAAATTCCAGGAGTGAAGCTGTTGGACAGGCCAGCCTTCTTCATGAGCGGCTTTGGGTGCCAGAATAAAGCATTTGGATAGTCTCTTCAGCTAAGTTTGCTGGTAAATGAATTTAGTCAGGACTGTAACTGAACTTGCATCTCAGCACCTCTCCAACGGGGCCGGAACTAAGAGCTGAGTGCAAAGTGTGGGGAGGAGTGTCAAATCGTATCATAGTGGTCTGGGCAGAGAATCCGCACACACTGTTGGAGTTAGACACCTTCATTCACTGCACAGATCCTACTGCATCCTCGCAGACTCGGGGTTGGGTGGTCAGCATGCCTCCCGGGATTCAGGGATAGCTGCTATAGGCGGCACTGGCCTATGGCCCTTGGGTGAGAAACCCTTTCGGACTCTGACCTCATATTGAATTACATGGGGAGGTACTGAGGAGCCGCTGCTCCTAGTGGAGAAATGGCATTCCCTAAGGCAACATGGCACAAAGGAAGACGAATTGGGGCTCGGTTTTGTAGTTGGAGGCAACAACTCTGTCCAGCAGGGTTTTGGGTGGAACCACCTTTTCCGGTCTGAAGATCCCAGTGTGGGGGTTTCAAAGCGAGTTTATTTTCTTGTGCACAAAACATCAATCGACTTGTCTGTTTCAAGAACAAAACAACAGAGACGTTAAGAAAACATACACTCCCACAGTCCCTTTTACAAATAGCAGGTTTGGGACTGCAGTCCGGAGTTGATGCACATTAAAGAGAAGGTCATAAAGTCTTCTAGGCTTCTAAATGCATTTAAAGGGGGAGGTAGAGTCCCTCTAGAACGTGGATTATTACTCACCGTTCAGGGAAACGCTTGAGAGATCTGATGATAGTGTTAGTTTTCTTAAAGTTTGATTGGTTACAGCGCGCTGCTAATATCCATGACCTTGCTAGTGATCTGGGTACTGGAGATCGCCATGACCGTGTTAGGAATTTCCAAAGCAGACTGAAGCCTAAATACAATGGGAGGTCTGGTGCCAATGAGACTGAAAGTAGAAAGGCAGTGCCTGAGCAAATTCCTAAATACTTTTCTTCTTCAGGGGCCATGCCGGTGCTATATTAATGGTGGTTGTCACTGGCAGGGCTGTGCTGTTGGTGGCGTCTGAGTTTTGACTCCAGGAATGTGTCTCCTCTTCCAAACTAGACCCTTCTTTCCTCTTTCCTGACACTCAAATTCTCTGGGCCTCCTCCCACGCTCTTCCAGCGTCCGTTCCAAACTAGGATAGGAAAATTCGTCCTTTTGCTGGCCAGGATCTGTTCTGGGCCCTTCTATCACCTGGCCCGCTCCCGGGTGCCTCTGTGGCCCCAGCGGGGCCGAGCGCTGGCGGCGGGAGCCACCGGGACCTGCCGCAGCGCCGCGTGTGGTGGCTGTTCTGCGAACACCTGCGAGGGGAGCCCCGTTGCACTTTGGGCCGCCACCCGCTCCCAGCCAAGCCCAGCCCGGTACCCTGGTCCCTCGGTACTCACGAGATCTAGGTGGTCCTGTCGCTTTGTGAAGGGCTCATCGCCTCCTGCTGCTGCTTCCTCGGGGAGGTTTTTCCTCCCGATGTGTGATTCCCGCGCGTTCTGCCGTCATCCTTCAGCGGCTTCTCTGCTCTGTCGGTTATGGGACGGCGGCAGATTGTGTTGGCCTGGGCTTGGACAGCTGAACCCTGGAGGAAATGAAGCGGGATTCTCAAGAGAGCATTGACAAAGAGGCAAGCGTTCTTGAACGGGAGACTTTTTTCATGCAAAATGCGCTGGTACAGAAGATGGTCAATTTGAGCCAAATTCTTGTTTTACTCCTTTGTGCGTCTTTCCCCACCTCCCCCCTCCTCTTCCCTCAGTCCTCCTCCAGGGTGTGGTGATGGAATGAGAGGTATAATGCAACTTTTATGAGGCCCTCCTCATAACAAAACGGCTTCAGAGGGATTATTTGATCCAAAAACAGCATACCACCCCTATTTCCCCCCAAAACAAGGGGAGACCTCGAGCCAGCCAGGAGTCGAACCTGGAATCTTCTGATCCGTAGTCAGACGCGTTATCCATTGCGCCACTGGCCCCGCTGATGGTGAGACCTTCTAAAGTGTCATTAATTAGTCTTCAGGAGTCAGGGCGGAGGCTCAAGTGCACCGGCCTCCTTCGGGTTTTCTGCTCTCCAGCTTCCCAGCCGAGAGAATGTAAAGATCTGTGGTGGGTCTTGAAGACTCATTAGTTCATTAGCCTGCCAACTCCGGTCATAGGCCTCATGGAGAAGGACCCGCCAAGCCTCATATGATGGCGTTTTTATAGCTTAGCTGTTGGAAACTGAGGGAAGCCTGGAATCAGGGACCAGCGTGAACAGACGGAGTAAGGAAATACTCTTGCAGACGTAATGGGACTAATTCTTACCCAGTCTGGGTTTTCTTTCCTGTGTTCCTAGGTGCAGAGCACACCCTGTACCTGGGGCCTGTGTTGTAAACTGCTCTCTGCTCAGTGGTCTTCCTCACTGAACTGTGTATGCCGAGGGCAGCACCCTCAATGTCTACAGGAACTGATTTTCCACTAAAAGTCTGCGTGCATGCGTGAAGAATTGAGACAAGTGCCTCTGAGCATCAGGGCAAAGGCCTAGCTTGTGGTGTAGGTAGGCATCCCAAGTCTGTGATTCTGTGCTATTCTAACTCGGATGTTTAAATGGAAGAGCAGCGGAGGACTGTCCAGCAGGGGAGTCTAGTTTCCTGAATACAGCTTGGAGGCTCACAGTGGCGGTTTCTGTGCTCAGGGGTTGGGGCTGGGCGTGTCCATTAAGGCTAAAGCTAAAGGCCAGAGCTAGAGGCTGAGAGAAGTAGGCTTCCTAGGTGAAGAGACTGTCTAGTCTGATGAGATGAATGAGAAAGCTTAGTGAACCAAATGCTCACCAGACTGACATTTTTCATATCATTTTTGTGACAGGTTTTGAGTTTTTCCTAATGCTAGCAATCAGGGGGATTTAGAACATAAATCAGATTTAGAACATAAAATCAGTTTTATGCAAAACTGATTACAAAACTTACCCAAGATCTACCCCTCGAGATCCTTCCCCGGTAATGGGAAACTCAGCAATAGATGCACAACGATTGAAACTACAACATCCGACGGCTTCAATAGTTTTATTATCACACATAACCAGTCCAGAGGGTAGGCAAGTTGCCTGCCTGTTAATTCAGCGGCCCCATGACGTCATCAGGACCACATTTTAATAATTCTTTGTACTCTGCCCTTCTCAACCGATGGATCTCACAGTCCAGCTGGTTTCCCTGCAGTTCCTCAAACTCTCACGATCTTAAAGTCCTGAAGAAAACAGAGAGCAGACAGGCCTCTTTCTGGTGTCTTGTTGAGGACCCCTTCTCCTAAATGTGCCCAGTAGATGTCCCCCACACTGGCTAGATTTGCATCTCACACTCACCTAATCCAATTATTTCCCAGAGTAGGACCACTGTGATTGATTTGGTCAATCATAATTCCTTGTTTGGAGCTGACAGTGAGGTCCAGCTCCTCCAAAGCCGAGGAAGCAGAGAGAAGGTTATGTGAATACAAGTTGTTTCTGTTGGAAAGGAGGCCTGGCGGCAGTGGTATCAGCAACTGGTATGGCTTGGCCAAGCAGTGTCCGTTGCTACAGCCCATATCCCAAATCAAATGACTTTTAAAGCATTTTTTGAGAGCAGAGAGCTTACATTAACCTACATTAGACCATAGCTAGATTTCCAGATCCTTCCAGAGCCTCAAAGAAGGAATTTGACCTATAGTTTGTGTTCAGTATTGTATGCGGTGTGAGCACATGACTTGCATATGACATTAATTGTACATGATTACATATGGACTCTGACATTGACACTGTATAATTGTGGCTGTGAATAAGGCCATACATCCCAGATCTTTATAACTGCTCTGTAAAACGATCCCGTGGTTTCTAGACGTGAGGTTCAGAGGCTAATGGGTGAGCACAGAATGGAGGGCTGGCGCTCAACTGGGAACTGAGGCCTCCACCTACTTCTTTGGGGCAGAGCAGGTGTCTTATATTATTAGTTCCAGAAATCAGTAATTTACGCCACCTACATTTGTCTATAACATCTATGTTCTCAGCGCACACTTATTTCTGCAGCATCTTCATAGCTGTTGACATTTTTGTTTCATTATCACAGTCCGCTCATCTCCAGCACAACCACAGTTTGGCATTTCCTGTCTTAATTTTACTCGCTATTCTTATCATTGTTCATGGGAAGAAAGTTGATGTGGAAAGCAAGAGCAGACGGAGTGAGACACCCAGGTTAAAATCTTGACTCCGCCTTTTATTAGCTATGTGGAATTTGGAGAAATTAACTTTTCAGTCACGGCATGACCTTGGCCGCAAAATGAGGACGATCGTCACATTGCAGGTTTGTTGTGAGATCAAATAGCAGGACACAGTAAAGTCCTGGCAGATATTTCAACTGTCAATAAAATGTCGTCGTCGTTGACAGCAATGTCCAATTCTGTCCCTGCCTTCTAAAATTTCATCTCAATGACTCGAAAGGCATTTACTGCATATTCATTTGCCAAGCAAAATGTGGACCCGTAAGGATTCCCAGATAAGGCTTCATCCTCATTTCTCAAGGAACTAATATCCAGTCAGAGAGACCAATCTAAACTTGTAATTACAATGAAACAGGAGAAGTGCTACCCCAGAAATTAAGAAGAAAATGGGTGAGCGGTGTGGAAGTGAAGCAATCTGGAGGGGAAGTCGGGGCAGGGGCTTTCCTTGACCAGATCGCAGCAAAGCTTAGTCTCGAAGGAGAAACAAATTTGACCTTGTGAAGAAGGAAATACAGGGCCAGAAGTTCAGGCTGTGCAAGACCAAAATTGCAGAAGGTGCCTGACAAAGTGGAAGAAAGCAGTTTGCTGTGGTAGAACCAGGTTTGGACGGGCGTGGGGAAAGGAAACTGGAGCAGCAGGGAAAGAGGCTGGAAAGGGGGGTGGGGTGGGGCACCAGGCTCTTCACATATAAGGACAATATTTTTTTCTAGATTTGGTGGTTCGTTTCCTATATATTTTAATACTTTTTTTGCACTTATGGCACGTACGTAATAAAAAATTAAAACATTTTGAGAGATAAGTTGGTGCCAACTTGTAAATAACTTTACCAAGATAAGAAATTTATCCTGAGGGCAAGAAAAAGGCTATATATATATATATATTTATTTAAATTATTTATTTGTCAGAGAGAGAGCACAAGCAGGGGGAGCTGCAGGCAGATGGAGAAGTAGGCTTCCCACTGAGCAAGAAGCCCAATGAGGGGCTCAATCCCGGGACCCTGGGATCCGGACCTGAGCCAAAAGCAGGTGCTTAAGCAACTGAGCCACCCAGAGACCCACAAAGTGAGTTTTTAAGGAGAATGTTCTCAGTTCTGTGTCTTGGGAAGATTGAACCAGGCACCACTAGGGCAGGCTGCCATGGGGGAGAAGCCGCATTTGGAGACCCCATTGTCTAGACAGGTATGACAAGGACTGGTCTGGCCACTGAGTGTGAGGAGGGCTCAGGAAGGGAACAGAGGTCTGGTTGAGGTGGGAAGGACAGGCCTTGGTGATTCATGGAAAGTGATGAGCAAGAGTATTTAGGATAATGCTTATATCTACGGATCAGGAAATTCCAGTAACCTTCACTGAATACTTAAAAAAAAAAAAAAAAAAGTATCCTGAAGGATATGAGCTCCAGGTTCTAGTCCCCAAAGTCTCTTGTGTAGCCCTGATTCTACCAGAACTTTCTTTGAGTCTGAGCTATCCCTGAATCTTTCCAATAAATTCGGTCTTTTGTCATTTTTTAAGGTAGTTTGGATAAGGTTTTGTTCCCTGCAACAAAGAGTCCTAAATAGTAAAACAGTGAAAAGATTCCATTCGTGAAATTTCCAGAGGGCTGAGCATTTTTATCAAAGCTCAGGATTCACAGGTGGAGGATAAGCTGTGGTTACTTTTAGGGAACTACTTCCAGAAGACCAGGAATGTCAGTGGGGGGTTGGGAGGTGGACCTAGGTAATCTTCAAGATGAGGAGAAGGTTTTCGTGTCAAGTCCCCAAAAGCCAAAGCATACTCATCCCTCCCCACATCCGAAGTGTGTCTTCTCTCTTATGAAAACCTAAATTTCTGGAATCCTAACCCATATCTGAACAAGGATTAGCAACAGGCCAACTCTTTCCAGTCTTACACAGTGACTAAACACGAGTGTGTGTGCGGCTGTGAAGTCTTGAATTAACAGGTTGGACACGATTAAGGTTAGCCTTCTCACCACCACTGAGGTCAGGCTAGCCCTCTTTACCCAGGTTGCTCTACCACGGTAACTGGGCCACTGGCCACTGGTTGGGTTCCCCTTGCTTGGGTTCCCCTTGGATTTGTTGCTGTAAAGCTCACCAAAGCCAATAGTGATGGGAGCTGATGAAGCGGAGAATTCCTGATGAGAGAATGATCCTATTGAAGAGAAATGACTATGGTACTTGATAAATGTTAAGAAATTTAACAATTCTAAATTTCTGAAAACAGGCTTGACCAATGGGAGTGTGGTGTGTGGTGTAGGAAGCCAAAGCCTCTGTCTCTCCCATTTCTTTCCCCCACCCACCCTGCGCCCTACTATAATCTATCTTACAAATTCTCTCTCACCTCCAGGACATGGTTCTTACAGAATGTTTGGAAGAAATGGATTCTAGGTCCTCTGTGTAGGCAAAATTTTAACATTATAGAGCAAGAACAGGTGCAATGAGCAAGCGAGATGCCATAGCATCAAATCTGTGCCCGGAACCAACCTTACTCAAGGGAAAGTGTGGAAACCCACAGATATGGTTCTGGATTCAGGACCTGCCCCAAGAATTCCCAAAGCCCCTAAAACACTCACCAGATAAGAAAACCAGCATGGCGCTGAGTGAGAGGATGAAAGAGCAGTAGAGAAAGGTGATTTTTGCATCCTTGTGTGAGCTAGTTTCTTTCAAAAAATAAGGAATGTGCAACAGCCATGCCAGGAACACACAGACACCTGTCAGGAAAAAGGGCCACCGTGTGTCTGGTCAGCTTGGTCTGTGGCCTTTGGGCAAAGTCCCAAGACCTTATGTTGTCACATTAGCTCCCCAACTCTGTTTCTCTCTTTTCATTTGCACTGGATTATCTTTTTCCTTAGTAGTCCCTGACCAGTTTTTAGGGGCTCTGCCCAGAGGAACCCCACCCCAGCCCAGAGCCAGGGTTGTCAAGGGGATCCTCTTCCTCCCATCCCTTTCCTAGGATGAAAGTGACTGTGAAGACAGAGTCCTGTTTCCAGGTATCAGGAAGGGACTGAGATAAGGCCAGGACTATAAAACTCAGGAAGAAGGAGAGACGAAGGGAGCTGATCAGGAAAATTCGACCAAATGTGAAGTCTGAATTAAGGAGCGAGAAGGGAGACAGGCCAACAGCTCCCTCTAGGGTCCCCTTCCTTCCTGGGTCTGAATCCCCAGAACACTAAAGAAGCAGGACAGATTGGGAAGCAATGGGAGCTGTGGATGCAGAGGGCTGGAGGGAGAGGAAGCTGCCAAATGATCTAGAAGGTGATTCTAGATTAGTGATTCTAGCTGGGGTGGTGACCCTAGAGTCCTGACCCAAACCTCCCTCCCCCCATGCTGGAACGAGCCACTGCTCCTGCTGGGAGCGATGGGGCAGAAAGAGAGGCTGACTATTCCTGGGAGGAGCAGGGTTGGTGTGGGGCCCTCCCTCTCGAGGCCAGAGCTGACTTGATTTTGATGAAGGACTCCCGCCTGTGCCCTCACCACTGCAGGTGAAGAAGGGAGCACGGAATGGAGCTGCGAGCTGCCTGGCCTCTCTGCTGCCCAGGTGGAGAGGCAGCAAGTCCCCCACACCAGGGTGCAGCCACACAAAAGGGTGCCTGATTGGAAAAAAAAAGTGAGGGGAAGGCAAATGCATTTGATTCTCTCAGTTCCTTTGGGATTTCTCCCCTTCTTAAAGGCCTTTATGAGAGTCCAACCTCCTTGCCTTTTCTCATACTCAGTGGGCAGAGTTCCCCCTACCTCCTCTTCCCCTAACCCAAGCCTCTCCGGCCCCATGCCGACCCTGTGACCCTCGCCAGTAGGGACTTATGTCCCCCACCCCCACTCAGTGGAACCCCACAAGACCACCGCAGCCTTGCAGTGTTCCTACGCTTTTCCCGGGTGTCACCACCTGGCCTAGAAGTCCCTGGAGGACAGTAGCCCTGACGTAGCCTCCCTAGTATCACACCTAGCCCCCTGCTTCACACGCAGGAGGAGCTCAGCGAACAACTGTTAACAGGGAGAGGGGAAGAAATGGCATACGCCAAATACATTCCTTCGTGATGTCAGCAGAAGTAAAGTTGTTTGTGAGGCTCAGCATTCCCTGACATGGTCACTTCCCAGAAATCACAGCCCCTCCCCTCCCTTCTCCTATGGTAATGATCCCAGGTTACCTTTTCTCTTATTTCTTCTTATAATTTGTTTCAGCGTTCATCTTTTGACTGCACTGTTTTCTACAACATTTTTGTACACTGAGTTAATCCTAACCTCCTCTTCCAGAGTACAACCTTGAGGTCCTTTCCTGTGTCCCCACTGGTAGGAACATTCAGTGACATCATAAACATGTGAACGCTGCCTTCCAACAAAAAGGTGAAATCCTACCCTGCTGCCCTTGTTTTTTGGGGTGTGTGTGTGTGTGTGTGTGTGTGTGTGTGTGTTTTAAACACATCATTTCCCAGGGGTACCTAGCTGACTCAGTCCATGCAGCATGTGACTCTTGATCTTGGGGTCATGAGTTCGAGCCTCACATTGGGTGTAGAGATGACTTAAAAGAATAAAGTGCACCTGGGCAGCTCAGTCAGTTATATCTGACTCCTGATTTTGGCTCAGGTCATGATCTCAGGGTTATGAGGTCGAGCCCCAAGTCAGGCTGCCACAGAGCATGGAGTCTGCCTGAGTGTCTCTTTCCCTCTGCCCCTCCCTCTCATGCATTTTCTCTTTCTCAAATAAATAAATAAATCTTACAGAAAAGAATTAAAAATGTATCATCTCCCATACGTCTCTGCCCGGCAATGACTGTTTTCCTTGGCACGCATGTGCCTCAGGAGTCATGGCTCATGCCCTTGGTTCTCACTTCTCATCCTGAGTAGGCAGGAGGATTGTATTTTCCTGTTCAAGAGTGAAGGAAGGGCACTCGAGAGAGAATACAGGATAATCAGGGAACTATCTGGAAGACGTTCAGTGGAAAACAGTGTGATGTGAAAGGTGCCGTGGGTCGTACTACACCTTTCACCGCCTTCATCAGGATGATGTCAGGACGTGTGATGCCTCTGACCCCATCCTTACTGACTAGCACACTGCTTGGCCCATGGTGGTCACTGCATGTTTGTTGAGGAAGGAAAGATGGACCAGGGCTGAGCCTCCCCCAACAACTTCCCACGTAAAAAAAAAAAATAAATAAAAAGAAATTAAAAAAAAAAGCTTAGTAAAAAAAAACAACAACAAAGAAAAGCTTAGGATTTCTCAGGGTCTAGGTATCTATAAAAAATTCAGTACACTTTCCCTCTGGTGCCCAAATCCCCTTTATCTGTGTTGTTGAGGGTCGTGGGACATTGCTCAGTGCCCTTTAGTTCGGTGGAAATCTTTTATCGGAGTTGGAAGACAATCTACTTTTAAGAGCAAATACTATATAAAAACTTCAAGAAGACTGCAGGGGCATTTTCCTCCTTGGAACATAATATACACAGCACCTTTCACACCACTCTCCACATTTTTCCATCTTACACCACAGGTTTTGTTTGACAGATCCTCGGCACCTGTCCATGAACAATGGTAATTTTTTTTTTTTAAGAGAAGAAAGAAAAGAAACTGGGATAGAAATGCCAGCGAATTCTACATAATCTCTCCCACATCGCCCACCCTCTGGGTAAACACACACACACACACACACACACACACGCACGCACACACGCACACACGCGCGCGCGCCCCCCTGTGGAGAGCTCCTTCCCCATCCTTCCGTCTCAAAACTCTGCGAAGTGTGAGGTCTTTTTTTTTTTTAAACCCTCGTTTAACGTAGCAGAGAGACACCGGGAACTCGAGATCCCCAATCTCGGGCCTGTGTCCGTCCCAGGGAGGGATGCCCGCGGCCGGGGAGCTGCGGGCTCCTCTCCCACTGGCGGTGGCTCGGATCCCTTCGCGGCAGCAAACGGCCTCTAACATCCTTCGGCTTCCAGCCCGTTGGCTGGGGGAGAGCGGGAGCGAGGCGGGGAGGGGGGCGGGGAGGTAGGTGCCCGCCCGTCGGGGTCGCCCGAGCGTCCGCCCTTCTGTGTCCCGGTGGTCTGCGAAGTGGCCGCCGGCGTCTCCGCGCGCAGACCGGCCCCGGTGCCCCCCGGGCCATCAGGACCCGCCCTGCCCGGGTGCGCGAGAGGCGGCCGCGGCGCTCCAGGGGAGCTGGGGGCGCCCCGGCCGAGCCCCCGCAGAGACGCCGGCCGTGTCTGCGTAGGCCGTGTAGCCGGTGACCGGAAGTGAGGAGCAGGTGCTCCAGTGGCGCAATCGGTTAGCGCGCGGTACTTATACAGCAGTATGTGTGCGAGGGATGCCGAGGTTGTGAGTTCGAGCCTCACCTGGAGCATCGTTTTCCAGCCAGAGGCTACAACCCTCGAGGGAGACCCTTTCCTCTGCTGCCCCAGGTCCTTCCGGACCATGTCGCAGCATCTTTGATGTGTCTGAATTTGTTCTAAATCCTGTGTCCTCGCTGTTCTCCGAGGCGCTTGTGAAATCGAACAATGTCAAGCGTTTACAGACTGAATCTGCTGCGCGGCAGTGAGTTAGCTTCTCTCTTTATCCCCACCGGGTCCTGCAAGCGTTACCCCATGCACAGCTCCTGACACCCCGCCTTCCCACTTTGCTCTAATGGTGATGGTTCCTCGGGGAGCCCCTGGCACACACTTAGAAAGTGCTTGCATTGCTAAGCACTGAACTCCATGAGAGGGAGCTCAAAAGTGAGAAATTTTACGAGGTCCCAGCCTGATTAAAGTTCCAGCTTGGGAGAACAATGAAATTTCTGATTTCAGATGGCGGCATCACCTCTGGTATTGTCCCCTGCCACCCTTAAGTCCTCCCTGATGAACCAACAACCAGGGACGATATAGCAGCTTTTGCCAACTGAGAAACAGAACCTGGTGTCCTCAGATGATCCAATTGTCTGGGACTGTTAAAGGATGAGTTATAAAGAGCCCCAGCAACCAGAAATCTGTAGAACGTCACAGGAGTACGCATATTGTTGTGCCTGAGGTATCTAGGAAATAGCGACTTTTAATTTTTGACTCCCTTAACCCATTTTGCAACTCCCACCCCCCACCTCTGTCAACCACTAGTCTGTTCACTGTATGTATGGGCTGGGTTCCACCCCCCTACCCCCCCCCCCACGCCAAAAAAAACTACTTTTCATGAACCCCCAGGCAGGAAAACCAGCAGCAGGACACAGGACCACTGAAGGCTCCAGTGCAGGACCCCGACTCTCGTGTTAACGACTACAGAGCTCAATTGGGTCTTACTATCTTTGGACAGACTCTCTTGAATATTGAATTCACAATTCTTGGGCACAACTAATTTGCCCTGTAAGACCATATTTTCAATATCCTAACTGATTAACAAGGATAAATTTCACTAAAGAAAATCAGTTTTTTGAAATTATTTTTATTTTAAAAAATATTTTATTTAGTTGAGAGAGAGAGAGAGAGAGAACAAGAGCAGGGGTTAGAGGGAGAAGGAGTCTCCCTGCCAAGCAGGGAGCCGGATGTGGGGATTGATCCCAGGACTCTGGGATCATGACCTGAGCCAAAGGGAGATGCCCAACCAACTGAGCCACCAGGGACCCCAAGAAAACCAATTTCTAATATTTCATTATGTTAATTAGAAGTCTCTCTGATGTCAGTCAAGGATAAAGAAAATAGAAGTATTTTTAGGGGCCACTTCTGCACTGTGCATATCTCTTTACGATGCCAACTCACCATCCTCCAGATTGTGGTATACCCACACAATGGCCTGATCCTAGAATCATCTTAAATCTTAATACACAGATTTATATTAGGCTGTACAGTTCATTAAATTATTAGTCCCTCTCTGTATCCATACCCAAATTGTGTGTGAAGTGTAGGTCTCCATCCATAGTTGATTATTGTTCTGAAATAGTTCTCATTCTCTTCTGTAATTTGATCTTGGAATTGCCTCACCTGTCATTGGACTCTGTTTCCTTTCCCCTTGAAGCTGGACAGGATTGCCAACTCTCTAGAGCAATGGAATGCAGTGAAAGCAAAATTCTGGGGCTTGTGAGCCCAGGCATTAAGAAAATATGTCAGCTTTCCGTTTTGCCTTTAGGGAGGAGCTAGATTCCATGTAAGAAGTCTAAGACTGTGATGTTCTGAAGAGGCTCCGGCTAACTACGGGGAAAGCCTACGCAGAGATTCCTGACCAGTTCCAAGCTGTTCCAGCCATTCCAGCTGAGATTTCAAACCTGAAGGCCATCACAGATATTCCAAGCCTAGCGGATACCCCATGGAGCAGAGAGAAGCCATCTCTGTCAATCCCTGCCCAAGCTATAAAATCATAATAAATAATCACTGTTTTAAGTCACTATATTTGGATGTAGTGTTTAAACCAATACATTTGAGCCCCCCCCCACCGGGTTTTATAGATAACTGAAAAACATGGTCCCTTGACTTTGGGTTTGGCCACTCAACATGGGGCAGAATCAACAGTGTCCTTATTCCCAGCCTGGACCTTAAGAGGCCTTGCCTGTTTCCACTTGCTATCTTGTACCTCTGTCCTTGACATAAGAACGAGACCCAGCTCACTCAGTGATGTGAGCAGGAGGACGAGAGACATAAAGAGAGAAGCTCTCTGGCTGTTCCTGTTGCCTGCGGATAGAAGCAGAGTCTCCCAGTGGAACCGGTCTCGGTCAGATGACTTCCCCAACCAGCCTGTACAAAATCAGTAATTATTGCCACGTGCCACTGAGCTTTGAGGATAGTTTATTAGGCAGTAAGGACTAGCTCCTTCATTCTGTCTTTGTTGAAGTATCACAGACATATTAAGAAGAGCTCATCATTCAATTCTTGACACATAGTCACAAAATCATTAGAAAAAGACAGAATATGTAAGCATCATCAATCACCATGTCCATATTTTCCCATTTTTTATTTTTATCATATACTCTTACCTGACCTAGAGGAAAAAGGGAAGTAAGACTAATTCCATATGCTTGGCATGGTTATGGACCACATAGAGCTGGTCCAGAGAGCCTATGGCAATATTAGGCCTGATGCCTCCCATCCACCCAGAACAGGTTCTGCATGTTCCTTCAATTCCCATTAGTGCCCAACTCCATGACAATGCCTTCACTCTCAGCACATGATCTTCCCTTCTATTTCAGAGAAACTAGCTCTTCTGATTCACATCACCCTCTCCCCCAACCCCATCTCAATATACATCTATAATTCGTCTGCATCGCTTCCCAGATTCCACAATTTGCCACCTTATCTTTCTAGGGAAAAAAATCTCTCTGTCTCTCTTTTAGAGACTAAACTCTTCATCCACACCTCCAAATTCCAACTCCTTACTGACACCTTAACCTAAAGATATGTATATATACACCAGCCTGCCATCTTTAAAAAGACACACAAAATATGGGGTAGCAGGGAAGGCTTCTCTGAAGAGATGACAGTAAGTCATCGTGTTTGAAGAGAAAAAAAACCGAGATCCATACTGCCGGGTTCAACATAATGCCCCTTCTCTCTTCTCTTTAAAGTTTATTTCCAGAAAGAGAAATCTGAATGAACACCTCTCCATTCCTTCTGGTCCTTAACCCACTGCAAACTGGCATCCACCCACCATTTTCCCAGAACTGTTCATTAAGGACATTCAGGTGACCTCCTCGCAGAAATCCCACCAGCCCTAGATTTTTTTCTAACTTGAACTCAACGAGTTTTGGGCTTTGACTAATCTCTTGTTGGTGAACTTCTCTATTGCCTTCTCTAACTCTCCTATCCAATTGTTTTCCCCGTCTCTCTATGACATTTCCCTCCAAGATTCTGTCCTCGGTCCACTTCTTAGTATTAAGCTAATGTGGGTCTATATTAATGACTTCCAAGATCTGCCATCTGCTGAACTTTTGTGTAAATTTTTCTGTGTAGGACGCCTGGGTGGCTCAGTTGTTAAGCATCTGCCTTCGGCTCAGGTCACAGTCCCGGAGTCCTGAGATTGAGTCCCACATCAGGCTCCCTGCTCTGTGGGAAGCCCACTTCTCCCTCCTCCACTCCCCCTCCTTGTGTTTCCTTTCTCACTGCATCTCTCTCTGTCAAATAAATAAATAAAATCTTTAAAAAATTTTTCTGTATATGTTATCATTGTATAAAATTTAAGAGCCATAAATCTATATTGTACAATCATTATGGCCTAAGATGACATCCTGTATCATATTAAGAAGGACCACCTCCCTGTGCTCCAGATTCTTGACTCTGGCTCACCTCGGATTTTCCCACTTGCACACTCCACATTGTACTAGTCAGGGCTCCACACAGATACAGAACCAATATATGGTTCTGTATATGTATATGTATATGGCACTATATCAATATATCAATACCTGTATCAGAGATAAATATAGATATCACACCAGGAGTCTGGAGACCTAGGAAAGTTTTTGCAGTTTGAATTTGAAAGAAGTCTGGAGGCAGAAGTCCCCCTTCCTCAGAAGACATGTCTTTTTCACTTACTGTCTTCAACTGATTGGACAAGGCCCACCCACATTATGGAGGGTAATCTGCTTTACTCAAAGTCTATTGATTTAAATGTTAATCTAATCTAAACCACACTTTCACAGCAATATCTAGACTAGTGTTTGATCAGATATCTGGGTACCATGGCCTACCTAACTTGACTTATCAAATTAGCCATTACACAGGTATTTCAAAATTAATGTGTTCTTAATCTTTCTTATTATTTTTCCCCTGAAACCTCTTCTCCATGCATTCATCTCTTTGATAAAAATTACCACTGTCCCATGATTGATGCTGAAAACATAATTAAGACCTTCCACATCTCTGTTCTTTTATATACAGTTGTTCACTAAATCCTGTCATTTTGACTTCCTTTACTGAGATTATCTGCCACCATTCTTCTCCTCACTCAGTTTGTTATCAGCACACAGGCCTTCTGTTTCTCTTACACCTCATGCTCACACCTGCCTCAGGGCCTTTACTCGTGCTCTTGCTTGTACTGTAAGATTTTTTAAGTAATCTCTATACCCAAAGTGGGGCGCAGACTTACAACCCTGAAATCAAGAAGTCACATGCTCTGCTGACTGAGCAAGCCAGGAACCCCAAGTTGGTGGTTTTAAAGTCTTGTCCTTCCACATAGTGGTGTTAACAAATGATTTCTTCATAATTTGAGTCACAGCTCAACTGTCAACTTTCCAGAGAGGACTTCTCTTACCACCCCTTATTCTGCTAACAGTATTATTAAGGTATAATTTACATACTATAAAATTTACGCTTTGTGTCTGTAATTAAAAGATTTTTAGTAAATTTAGAGTGTTGTGTAATCATCACCACAAACCAGTTTTAGACCATTTCCATTTCTCCAAAAGAGAGATTTCCACCTCTCCCTTGTGCCCATTTGTAGTCAGTCCCACTTCTAACCCCAGGCAATCACTAATCTTTTTGTCTCAATGGAGTTGCATTTTCTAGGTATTTCATGTAAATATGTAAACATGTAGTTTTTTTACATTTGGATTTCCCCCCATTTAAAAAAATTTAAATTCAATTAATTAACATATAACGTATTATTGTATTCAGAGGTAAAGTTTAGTGATTTATCAGTCTTTTTTTTATTTTAAAGGCTTATTTTTATTTATTTGACAGAGAGATCACAAGTAGGCAGAGAGGCAGGCAGAGAGAGAAAGAGAGGAGGAAGCAGGATCCCTGCAGAGCAGAGAGCCCGATGCGGGGTTCAATCCCAGGACCCTGAGATCATGACCTGAGCCGGAGGCAGAGGCTTTAGCCCACTGAGCCACCCAGGCACCCCAATTTATCAGTCTTATATAATACCCAGTGCTCAGTACATCACATGCCCTCCTTAATGTCTGTCCCCAGTTACCCCATTCCCCCGTTCCCACCTCCGGTTCAGCAATCCTCAGTGTTTCCTGTGATTAAGAGTCTCTTATGGTTTTTCTCCCTCTCTGATTTCATCTTGTTTTATTTTTTTCCTCTCTTCCCCTAAGATCCTCTGTTTTTTTTCTTAAATTCTACATATCAGTGAGATCATATGATAATTGTTTCTCTGATGGACTTATTTCACTTAGCATAATACCCCCTAATTCCATCCATGTTGTTGCAAATGGCAAGATTTCATTTTTTTGATGGCTGAGTAGTATTCTTCTGTGTGTATATACCACATCTTCTTTATCCATTCATCTGTCAACATCTGTCAATGGACATCTCGGCTCTTTCCATAGTTTGGCTATTGTGGACATTGCTGCTATAAATATTGGGGTGCAGGTGTCCCTTTGGGATCACTACCCTTGTATCTTTGGGGTAAATACCCAGTAGTGCAATTGCTGGGTCATAAGATAGCACTACTTTCAAATTCTTGAGGAACCTCCATACTGTTTTCCAGAGTGGCTGCACCAGCTTGCATTCCCACCAACAGTGAAGGAGGCTTTCCCTTTTTCTACATCCTTGCCAACATCTGTCGTTTTCTGACTTGTTAATTTTAGGCATTGTGACAGGTGTGCGGTGGTATTTCATTATGGTTTTGATTTGTATTTCCTTGATGCCAAGTGATATGGAGCATTTTTTCATGTGTCTGTTGGCCATTTGTAGCTGTTATTTGGAGGAATGTCTGTTCATGTCTTCTGCTCATTTCTTGATTGGATTATTTGTTCTTTGGGTGTTGAGTTTGGTAAGCTCTTCATAGATTTTGGAACTAGCCTTTTATCTGATATGTCATTTGCAAATATCTTGTCCCATTCTGTCAGTTGTCTTTTGGTTTTGTTGACTGTTTCCTTTGCTGTGCAAAAGCTTTTTTTTTTATCTTGATGAAGTCTCAATAGTTCATTTTTGTCTTTGCTCCCTTGCCTTTGAGATATGTCTAGCAAGAAGTTGCTGCAGCCCGTGCTCTCCTCTGGGATTTTGATGGATTTCTGTCAGATCTAGGCCTTTCATCCTAGATGAATCTATTTTTGTGTATGGTGTAAGGAAATGGTCCACTTTCATTCTTAGGCATGTTCTATAACCATGTTTACTCATGTTAATTTCTCTGATTCAGGAGCATACTGTTGTCATGTTACAAGGACATCAGGATGGCAAGAGTCAGGCAATGAGGGGCCATTTTTTGCAGAAGCAGAACGGACTTCATGCATATGTACCAGAACTTTTACAGAATGTTACTGCTGACGTTGCATGAAAGCCGGCTGGGGTCATTTTGGTGTGAGCCTCAATTCTGATGACAACAATTTCAGAGGGTAAGAGAATTTTACATAATTTCTAGAACACTCACATATCTATGCAAATACAACATAAAGAAAGCTCAGTACTACTTCTCATTTGACAATGCCCATGTAATTTAACATATTAAATAGACCTGGTGAGTTTAACACATGGTTTGAAGTATTCCCAGAGCCCTCTGGAAATAATCACAAAGTTCTTCCACGTCAAAAGACTCTATTTAGAATTTGATTTGGGGAAGTTTGAGAAAAATATCAAAAAAGTTTTAAAGCACTTGGTCAAATATGATCAAAAGTCACTGTGAAGCAACACTTTGTTACCTACTTAACCAAAGTGATAATAAAAGATTTTAAAGGCAAATATGAGAGGTCACATGGTTGTTGGCAAAAATCAGCTTTTTAATATTGAGAAATTCTATTTTCCTAAATAATCAAAGACCTGAAAAATATGGGGAAGTATTTTGGCAAAACATAGAATCCTTGTTTTCAAGGCAAATAACTTTAAAAAATATTTTAACAATCCCAAAATATTTTTTGATTTCTTACCAAGTGCAGAACAACAGTTCAATAAACTTTGTCTTTTTTACAGATGAAGAAATTTAAGATTTAGTAGTATATAAGTGCACTGTTGCTATTAAAGTTTTTTTCTTAAAAAATAAACAAACAAACAAACCAACAAGCCCTTATAACAAATTCATTCAATCTTATCCCTCTTGGTCACACTTAAAATTCCTTTCCCAAGATTCCTTTTTCACAAAAATTCTACAACATTCTATGCCCATTTTAGTTTGTCTCTTGTTCTCTTTCCTATTCAAAAACAACTAGGTTAACCTGAGGAATAATTCCATTCATTTCCCAACCAAAAATACACCATCATTTCTCCTACTTATTCTTACCGAAAACCAAAACCAACAAACAAAACTACACAAGAAACCAAAAACCAACATCTTACTTCCCTTGCATATACAACTGTTGAACTATTTCTAGTAGCTTTAATTATATATATATATATTTTTTTTTTAAATGACTTGGTCTTTTTGTTTTTTTTTTTAAGATTTTATTTATTTATTAAACAGACAGAGATCACAAGTAGGCAGAGAGGCAGGTAGAGAAAGATGATCCCAGGACCCTGAGATCATGACCTGAACCAAAGGCAGAGGCTTAACCCACTTAGCCACCCAGGTGCCCCTTTAATTACATATATTAATTAGAATTCTTAACTTTTAGAAATCTTAGTTTCTAGTGAAAACCAAATAGTAAGCAATTGTGAACTGTCTGTTACACCAGCATTCTTTAGATTGAGAAATTTATGAATATATTTCATAATTTCTAGAAGCATATGCCTTTTTTAAATTCCCCAAGGTAACACCAACATATCCAAATATATTTTAGTTTCTCTGTAATAAGAAGCCAAAAGTAAATAAACCTAAGTACAGTAAGTAATGTCTCAGCATTTTATCTTATCTGGATGTGTAGATGTTGAACAACTACACATCATGTAATTTAATGTAGTATAACTCTAATGTTTTAAGGTACCAAAACATTTGGGAAACTAATTTCATAGACATAAATATTGCTGAAAATTTTATTTATCTATACTTTTACCTTACACCTATTTAATTCACTTGCTCTTAATAATTATGTTTAGATGACTTATGAACATTACATGGACACTAAACAGCTCAACATCATTTTTAGGTTATCTTTCTTGCTGACAAATTCCGTAATTTGAGATAACATGAGCTTATTTGATTTTTAGTAAACCCAGATAGAGGTATTATATTTAATGCCAACAACTCTAAAAACATACCGGTTTTAATTAAATCAACAAACTTCAGATAGCTTTTATTTATTAAAGATTAATCTTAGATCATGTGAACCTAAAAACATTGGGTTACGTTTCTATTATATTTCTGATAATTTAATTTATATAAGTGCTTAATTTCCTTAATCCTCTCTTACAAATTAATCTTGGCAGTGCCATCTGGAGGTAGAAAATACCATATATGTACCACACAGATATATGAACATACAGAGAGATGCAGAGACCTTATTGTTGTCAAGTTTAAGCTATGAGAAGGGTATGATGATGCGGAATTCACTAGTTCATAAGAGAGCAGCCGGATCCAAAGTTTTGTGGTAGGTGGGATAAACTGAGGTTAGCTGCTCAGACGGCAGGAACTTTTTCAACTGGCGTTTGTGGAGAAGACACTGATGATTTGTATTTGTCCTTGACAAGTAGCCTCATGGAAACTGTGGGCTAGATGGGGAGGGGGAGCTTCTAAAAGGTCTTCCTCCACCCTTCCATCCTCCCCCCCACCCCTGCTTTTCTCTCCAGGCTTAGGAATTGGGGATGATGTAGATAAGAGTTCTTCAAGAGGTTACAAGCCTTTTGAGATAAATAGGGGAGCTTTTGGGATTGGTAGAAGTGAATGGGTAGAATGTGACCTGCCTCTGAAGCTTCATTTCTCATTTTACAAGTTGTAAGGTAAAGAGAGTAGCTCCCACTTTCTCAAAGAATTGGGTTGTAACTTAAATGACATCATAGATCCATCTCTCCAACTTCATTATCCTCCGTTTGCTACTTTCTTTCTGGGTACCTAGTTCTAATTTAATGTAGGGGGTAAGATTTTGAAAAATTTCTACCAGTCTCTTGGGGCACCTGGGTGGCTCAGTAGGTTAAAGCCTCTGCCTTCAGCTCAGGTCGTGATTCCCAGGGTCCTGGGATTGAGCCCCACATTGGGGCTCTCTGCTCAGCGGGAAGCCTGTTTCCTCCTCTTTCTCTCTGCTTGCCTCCCTGCCTACTTGTGATCTCTGTCTGTCAAATAAATAAATAAAATCTTAAAAAAAAGAAAAAAAGAAAAATTCCTACCAGTCTCTAAATATCAGTTTCCAACCTGGCCAACTTTTGACCACAGATGTACTTAAAACAAAATTATTTTTTAAAAAAGATTTTACTTATTTATTTGACAGACAGAGATCACAAGTAGGCAGAGAGGCAGGAGGTGGGGGGCGGGGGCGGGGGGAAGCAGGCTGAACAGAGAGCCCGATGTGGGGCTTGATCCCTGAAGGCAGAGGTTTTAACCCACTGAGCCACCCAGGTGCCCTAACAAAATTATTTTAAATGTCTTACCATTTTTTAGCTAGAACAAATAGTACATATTTCTGGCATTATGGAATTACGCCCTTTGAGGGTAAGACAGGACCCCAAAGAGGGTGCACAGGATATTACCTTCCCAAGATCCAGAGCAACTCCCAAGGACAGCCCAAAGAAAAGAACCAACCACCTGCGTGTCTCCAGCAGAAAGGCAGAAAGCCACGCCAAGTTCTTAGGACATAAAAAAAGATCTCGAAGCAATAGCCATCTCTGGGAGACAAAGAATCAATAACCAATGGGTCTGGATTTGGAAAGGAAGGGACAATGTGAAATTTTTTCCCTCTCTCAATGGAGTACAACAGATAGATTCAGAAAAGTGGTTTCTGGTAAGAAATTTAACCTTTTTCTGGCTTTTGTGAGTTTTTCCAGGATCCCCTCTGCAGGCTCTGATATCTACTAGAGATTCCCCTTGATTGTTTAAGGCAATAATGTATTGGTTTACCAGAAAATCTCTCAGTTTTGTCAATTCTGGGAGGGGCCCGGGTTGGGACCCTCCTTTGAAAGTAGATACAGGGGTGTCTGTAGGTGATTAACTTGGCAGACTTTTGTTCACGGTCCTGTGAAGGCAATTGAGGCAGAGGACTGGCAGAATGAGTACTCAGGTCAAGGAGGGTGGGAGGGCACAGTAAGAGTTATGCCAATCTTTTGTATTAGGTACTTCCTGTGTCTTTTTAATTTTGAATCAGCTTTTTTTGCAATGAAGCTTTCAGTGAAACGAGTTTTGGAATTTTGGAAACTTTGCTTATAAGCGCACTTCTTAAATGATCTTATCCAGTTAGAATGTTCCGTATAATGGGGACTATAATTCCAAATTATTCAAAAGTTCACCCATCACCCATTTTCCCAGAAAGGCACAAGAGCTTGGACCAGGGACCAGGTAAGTGGATGGAACCTATCTTGCCTCTGGAGTCCCTACGGTATTTTAATTACGAGGGCTCTATTTTCCAATAGCTCTTCTAAAACACTGAAACTTAGTGTGTTTTTTGAACAGGATGGGTGATTTCAGGAAGCTTCAAAAACAGAAACCAGTGCTCGCTTTGGCAGCACATATACTAAAAAAACAGAAACCAAAGAGTATTCATCAGGAAAAGTGATGCCTTTATAAAAACAAAAAGGACGGGGCGCCTGGGTAGCTCAGTTGGTTAATGCCTCTACCTTTGGCTCAGGTCATGATTCCAGGGTCCTGGGATCGAGCCCCACATCGGGCTCCTTGCTCTGCAAGGAGCCTGCTTCCTCCTCTCTCTCTGCTTGCCTCTCTGCCTAGTTGTGATTTCTCTCTGTCAAATAAATAAAATATTAAAAAAAAAAAACAAAACAAAAAGGACAAGGCTTTTGAACAGATCCCAGATAAAGCCTGCGGAAAGAACTTGACTCCAGGAGGAGAGTTACCCTCAAACTCCAGGGTTGGGAGAAAGCGGTGAGCTTGATGGACCCAGTGGGTCCTGGCCCCTGTTTGCTCACCAGCCTCAAAGTTGTTGGGCCACTTCTCTGCATCCCACTTCTCTGACACGAAGTGATGTCAATCTCAAAAATAAAATGGCAGTTATTTTTTTTAGCAAAATTGAGTTTCTTTGGGAATAGCAGGGGAATGACAATGCAAGACAAGCGAGCTATGGAAGCACCACAGGCAAGTCTGAAGAGACAAAGGGAAGGTCAGCTTTTATCAGGTTGTAGGAGCCAACTGGGGAGGGTTGCTTTGAACCAAAGTTCACTGGAGAAAAACAAGAGTTTGAGGTTGAGGTGATTTCTCCTTGGTGCAAGTGTGGGTTACTGCATTGTTTCTGGAGCAGGGGGGATCTTCCTTCTGAAGCTTATGCAGGACACGAGAAGGGCCATGTCCAGGTGAGCGCCCTCTTCAGACTCCCCCTGCTCAGCTTTAAATGAGGTTTCCTTTATTCATTTCCACACGCTCACTGTGCCTGTGACAAGCACAGAGGCCAGGGGTTGGGGGAACACAGCAAATGTTCCCTGAGGGGTTCCTCTTGCCCAGGCCCTGCTCTAGGGGCTGTGCCTGCACCAACCTCTGACCCACAATATTACTCTGGCTGGCACAATGCTATGACTCCCATTTCCCTTATGAGGACACCGATGAGAAGTCATAGCCCTAATCAAAAGGGGTATTTCAGAAAATATTCCATCTGTATTTCAGAAACAGCTGAGAGATAGTTTGTGGTTCAAGCTAGAGATATGTGTATGGAAATGGATCTGAAAGATGTAGGATCAAGCTTAAAGGAGAGGAAAAGTGGATAAGGCCAAATGTATTGAGATGGACTCACTCAGCAAAGATTGTGAATTCAGGATTTTCATTTAAGTGGCTGGGAATGGCTCAAATATTTTGAGAGGCAGGATGACAGAAAGATGAACCCAAATTATGAAAGCTTTGAGATTATTGGAATTCTAAAGTATTTATTATGTAGGATCCGTTCATCCAAACCAAAGGGTTCCACAACACATGCCTCTCACCATAGCTGTGACAAAGAAACGCATGAGTGTAGCCCAGCATCCTAGAAGAGCTTTGTGGGAGTTCTTCCGACACATACAAAATTACATCGGGAGTTACTACCACTGAACTAGAATGCCTAAGTGCGGTCGGAATAACTTGAACCCAGAAAGACAGGTGCCAAGTGATGTCACTTAATCACCAGAAATAAGCGCAGCGTGATTCCCCAATGGACGTTAATGAAACAGTCTGACCCACAGAGACCTTTGCATTGACTCATTGGTTATGGTTCTGTAGAACCGATGTATACAAGAGGTCTACTAAAGTCTTACTTGGTCTGGAAAAGGAGAAAATTCCAGGCCTTGTGAATATAAACCTGACTTACATAATATAAATCACTCAGACATCAAGGATAATCAGGGATCCTTAATCATTCCCAGACTTGAGCCAGTTCCGTGACCCAGACCCCCTTGAATGATGGGAAACATAGATTCTCATGAAGAAACCGTAGCACAATGCCAAGAACATACACTGAGATCTTCCCCCCTCCCCAGGCACCCCCAGAGGGACCTACACTCATTCACTATGGTGACTGAGGAGTGGATAAAGGGATAGAATAAATCTTTGCAGAGATTCATGGTCATTGGCTGAAGTGACAATACTTCTTGGAGACCCGAAGTTCTCCCTGGATCACCAGCAGAGGAGGAACTTAATAGGGTCGGATGGCCAATAAAATCTCGTCTCCAGTCCATGGTTTCCTCTGAGAAATCCACTGTCATTTAAGAATTGTGGGAATAGGGGTGCCTGGGTGGCTCAGTGGGTTAAGCCTCTGCCTTTGGCTTAGACCCTTATGTCAGGCTCCTGGGGTTGAGCCCCGCACAGGGCTCTCTGCTCGGCAGGGAGCCTGCTTCCACCTCTCCCTCTGCCTGCCTCTCTGCCTACTTGTGATCTCTCTCTCTGTCAAATTAATAAATAAGATCTTTAAAAAAGAAAGAATTGTGGGAATATATTGTTTAACTGCCTGTTTTCAAAATATTTCATTTTCATTTTTACAAATTGGATCTGGATATAAACATTCTTGAGTCTATACTGCTTAGAATTCTCTTAGCTTTTTGAATCTAGAAGTTTGTATTTCACCAAATCTGAGACATTTTCAGTTATCATTACTTCAAAACTTACATAAGATTTCATAGGCCAAATCGATGCCGACTTTCCCTTCCTACTCTGCTTTCCTGGTAACAAAACTGTGAATGAGAGGCGAGCCAGAGCTGATGGGGCTCCCAGCCATGTCGGGGAGCGCTACACATCGGTATTCCCAGCCTCTGCTTCCTACCTCCCGCTCCTGTCCGTGGGGGACCATTTCACCATGTGTTTCTCAACTTGAAATTACTTTCTGCAGAAGAAATTACTTTCTGCAGAATTTACTTTCAATTTCAATTTCTCAACTCATCTAACTTTTCCGAGGGAAGCACAGCACAGCACTTATTCGAGAACCGAAATGCCAGGCTGTCCGTGATGGCAATGTTGCGTGTCAACTTGACTGATGGACGGATGACCAGATCGCTGGTAAAACTGAATTTGTCCATGAGGGTGTTTCTTCAAGAGATTAGCATGTGCTCAGTAGACGGAGTAGGGACGCGCTCTCGTCCACCCATCAGGGGCCTAGTGGCACAAAAAGGCAAAGGAAGGGTGTGTTCTTTCTCTCCTCGTCAGCTAGCCAGTCCATCTTCTCCGGCCCTCTGACCTGGGAGCTCCTGCTTCTCGGGCCCTCAGACTTGGCTACTTAAATAAGGAACCCCTGGTTCTCGGGCCTTGGGACTCACAGTAGCTATCCCACCGGCTTCCTGGTGTCCAGCTTCCTGGTGTCCAGCTGCGCGCAGCAGAATGTGGGACGTGCCTGCCTCCACGAGGGAGGGAGCCCACTGCTATCGCTTCAGAGAGACACAGATGCACAGATACAGATGCTTCCTACGGGTCCGGTTTCTCTGGAGGACCCGACTGACCCACGATCCCAACCAAGTGTTGTCACCAGTCACACGTCTCCGTGTTCATCTGGATACCTGCTATTTTTACTGCTCAATAATCTCTTCTTCATAATTAACTTTAAAATGCTATTCTTACTTTCATTTCTGAGCTCTCCCATCCCTTCCTTTTGGGTCGATGACCAGTGACCAGTTCAGGGAGTGCTGATTGTGTCCTGTTCTCTATGACAGAAAAAGATGTCATCGGAAAGTTATGCGACTAAGATAAATAGCAGAGTCTGGCTTTAAGCACGCACAGTTGCATCAGGAAGCTAAGCTCCTGTATATATTACAATATAATGTAATAACCTAAATAAGTTATTTAAAACTGTGTTGACACAAAACCAACGGGAAGTTTAGTAGAGAAGTAAAAACTCAAATGTCTACAAGGGCAATCAAACAGATATGGTACAGGCATTCTTAAAAATGGGATGGGAACTGTGTAGATCAATTCAAAGATTTTGTATTATAAAAGAAGTGAAATCAGTAAAAGAGCATCCAGTATTTTTCAAAAGAGTTTGAGGACATATCTTATGGCCAGAATGATGAATTCTACCCAAATACGTATTTGGGTTCCAGATTAAGAAAATTTAAGAAAAAAATTTAAGAAAAAAAATTTAAGAAAAATACAGGCCAAATTTCCTACTCAAATAATTGTAGAAACCGAATTATTGTGTAGCTCTCTGACGGGACACCAGTATGAGGCTGGGATACTGGCAAAGTCAGGGCACTAACAAATGTGTCTCGAAACAAGCCACACGTTATTTTCAAAATTAATTTTTATTCATCTTTAAAAAACTATATTCAAAGATATTAATGACTCCGAAAATACAGAAAGATGCAAAAGGAACAGTGTCAGAGCGGGGAGGGATGACACTCTCCCAGATTACTTTTTGCAAATGGTCAAGTAAACTATTTGAAAGACATGCTTTACACTCAGGTAGTTGGGTGACGCCCATTCTGGATCCAACAACTACCAGCTGGGCCAACTCTGTGCGTCCCTCTCAGCCTGTTTTCTCCACAAAGAAATGAGAAGAGTGCTTCCTGCTAGGAAGACGATGGTAAAGGGAAAGTGGGCGGCCTCTGGGTCCTCACAGGCTGGCGATGCAAAAGTAGGGATTTGCCAACAGCCCCTGTCACTTTAATCCTCATGGCTACTAACGGGGCCCCACCCAGCTGGCCTGTGCTGGGGGGAGTTGGCTTACATGGATGCTGGTAATATTAGGGTCCGGAGGCTTAAGGACAGATGCAGGAGAAACCTTCCATTTACACACGTGCACTTGGGGGATTTGGAACACACTGGGGAAGACAAAGCTGGCTCATTGGCCAAACACAGGAATGCACCAAATGAGGGCTACAGATTTTATCACCGTGAGAGATGCTGACACAGGCGTAATGCAGGGGCCACGGAGGCTGAAGCAGACAGAGCTGCTCCTGGGAACTGGAAACGCTCTGACCCTTCTCGATTTCCGGATAAAGAATGTGGGCCCTTTCTCTGAGAGGTCACCCCAGAGCTCTCCCACGGGACCACATCCTGCACTCAGGACACAGTGCTCCCCCATGTCTGGAGGCACATTTGGGGCACTGGTCCCCATCATCTCTCTGTCCCGGGGACATACCTTTGCAAGATCAGGAGGCCACAGGCTCAGGCTCACAGACCCTCTCACGAACTGCCTTCCTTAGTCAAAGAGAGAAGCAAGTCCCTGCATCTGAGGGAAGTTCCTCTGGCACAGGGAGTGAGACTAGGATAGGTCAGATGTGCTCACCTGCTCCCTGTCAAGCAGCCCAGCCCTTTGTCCCTCCTTCTGGCAGGTGAACCCCACACCCCAAGCCATATTTGTACCCTCTGGATCTGACGAGCTCTTGGCTAATAGGCACTGAAAGCAAGACTTCACTTTGCAAAGTTGTCAGCCTGTCAGGGAGGAGAAAACCCTGGGCAGGATCTCAGTCCCTGAAGTACAGCTTTCCCTGTCCCTCCACAATTCCAGCAAGTGTTTGGCTCAGAAGTGTTGTCAGTCTTAATTAGGTTTAATTATATTCCCAGGAAGGATGTGCGGTGGGGAAATGAGCGATTAGCGAGGCTTCCAGATCCAACCTTTCCTGTTTTTCTGATCCTCCTCACTGTCCCTAAGTCCCAAGGCTGTGAATCCAAATGGGGACCTGCTCCCAAACACATGGAAGTCACTTTCCTTTCTTTCTCAAGGTTTTCTTTATGTGCAGGGATATAACAAAGGGGATGGCTGGAGATTGTTTTCTGAGCACATCACCAGCGTGGATCTGGAGAAGACAAGAATCACCACGATCCTCCTGTGCACGTGGGGTTTTGGTGGGGAAATGGTTTTCCTCCTACCCTCTGAGTTCCAAGCTGGGAACTCTGTGATTCAAGACAGACGGACAAGGGAAAACCAGGCAAGCATGTATTGTCCCTTATTCCTCATGTACACGTAGAAGATTCCCAGAGAAAACGGAGCCACTCTCTGAGGTGGCTTGGAACTTGGACTAAACACCATTGTACTGCAGCAAGGGTACTGGGGGCGTTGGCCTTTTAGGAGAAGGCAGATGATTTCTAAGAAAGATGGATGGGCCTTAGATGCATAATTGGGAGGTATGATAATTTGTGACCAAGTTTGCCTGAGTATGGTGTCCATTTCCTCTCTCCTCTCCTGTGACGAGAGCCAATCTTCCCTGGTTGATGAAACTCCCAGGGAGATAATTTATGACAATTGAGTTCCTTCAGAAGAATCTGTCCTTAAGCAGATTGGGGATGGGGGTTTGAGGACACCTCTCCTTGCTTTCGTATTTCCCAAGTGCCCACAGCTCAACAGCCTTAATATACCAAAGCGGCATATTTTGGGGTGACGTATTCCGCTGACTTCAGGGCTTAGAGATCTTTCCTGCAAGCCGTTGGTTTTTCTGTTTGTTTTTGTGTTTTTAAAAGATTTTATCTTTGATTTGAGAGGGAGCAGAAGCCTAGGTAGGGGCAGAGAGAGAGACAGAGGGAGAAGCAGGCTCCCTGCTGAGCAGGGAGCCCAGACAGGGATCATGACCCCAGCAGAAGGCAGAAGCCTAACAGACTCAGACACCCAGGGGCCCTGCAAGGGACTGTTTTATTCCTTGTCTATTAGAAGGCAAATGGAACTGGAAAACTGGAAGGACTCCTCTTTTGTTGTCACGGGTCAGAAGCTTTGCCACACAAAACGTCGTTAACCCCAGCTTCTATTATCTAGACTAACTTTCTACCCCAAGAATGAACTTTCCCATCCCTGATGCAAAGGAATCGAGATAAAAATGAGCAAAGGGTTGAGCTTAGAGGTGAGATTAGAATCATTTTTCATGAAATCATAGCAGCAATGTGTGAGTCTGAAAAGGCAAGTTTTCCCCTCGTGTTCTGGGGGAGGTATCCCTATCACTGTCAAAAATTCTTTACTTGAACAAAAATGAATCAGCCTCCTCAAACTTCTCCTAGACTCCTATGTGTGCTCTCTCGCAAGATCTAGTTTTAGCAAGAACCCTGCCAAGTCAGCCTGACCCAAATCCCCGCCTCCAATCTGCTCAGGTTCCTGGTCCCCTGTCACCTCCCAGGTGATATCCAAGCACCCTGGCCTGTCCTCAGTAAGAATCCTGATGGGTCAAGTAAAGACAGAATCCTAACCTGTGATGTTTTCTGGTAAATTTTTAATTCTGCTCTGACCCTCCTTGTTGCCACTTGGCTCTAAGTTTCCACTTGCCCCTGCTGTGTTCTGAATTGAGCCCAGTGTCTCCCTCCATCACTGTACGATCCCATTGCAGCGTTTCCCTCTACCGTCCACAGTGGTCCTGAACAAAGTCTGCCTTACCACCTCGAACAAGTGTCACTGAATATTGTCTTCTTTAGCATTACTTACAGCTGTACTGACAACCTGCTAAAAATACTTGTATAACACATGAAAAAAAAATCCCTTTGAGGCGAGTACTGTTTTAATCTCCACTTTTGAATGAGGACCTGCACGCATAGACGATATGCCTGAGTTGCCCAATAAGACTTCTAAAGGTAAAAGAAAAAAATCAGTAAAGTTCCCTGGTGCAAAAGAGAGATATCTCACACTGCCTTTCCTTGGAGTGTTTTCTTTAAAGACAAACAAATAAATAAAAACTTATAAATTTTTCCTCAGCCCCTTTGAGATGCAGCTAATTTTTTTTAATATAAATAAGGCTCTTACCGATTTTGCAACCCAAGAGTATTTTTTTCAAGGAGCTGTGAGCCACTTTTTGCTACATAATTCTGAAAGGAGATAGGGTCCCTGACCCCAAGTTTCTATGGGAGATTAGGAACCCCACTTCCAGGAGGACCTGTTCCTAATGGCAAATCTATGTCCCATCATCAAGATCAAGAAACTTCTTATCTCTTTGGATAAAGCCAATTCATTTACACAGTGTCACCCAAACCAGATGAATGTAGGATGCACTGTGTGTGACAAGTGGTGCTGTCAAGACTTCTGATTTGAGGACAAGTTACATGAGAACATGTATGTAATGTGTTGTATCTGCTTGGCTATACTAAAAAAATGAGCTTTTTTCTTTTCCTGTTCTTGCAATCTCTTTAGTAGTTTAGCTGTGATGCAGATCACAGATCACAAGGTTGAATGCTTTCTGAATAATAGAAGTGTTTTTCTGCTTCAGGCATGACCTGAGCTGAAGGCTGATGCCCAACCGACTAAACCATCCAGGCGGTCCCACAATTTCCATTATCTTAACAATCATGTAGTAACAACAACCACAGTTTAATTTTGTATACAATGCATCAGGTACTATTCTAAGCATGTTGCATTTATTGAATTCACATGATTCTTTTTTTTTTTTTTTAACTTGAAGTCCAGCCTGTGCCGCACATAAGACTTGAACTCACCACCCGGAGCTCAAGATGGATGCTGAACCAACAGGTACCCAGGCTCCCCTGAACTCACCTGACTCTTACAACCATTCTACAAACAGCTACTTACTATTACTCTCTTTTTTATGTACAAAGAAACTAAGCCTGGACCTATATCTCATAAGGCATACAAAAATTAACTCAAGATGGATTATAGATTTGAAAAGATGAGATTGTGATTTATAATAAGAAATATGTATTTGGTATTTCCTGGCATAGCGCTCCTAGGACCATTGAAGTTTCCTAAGTATGAGAAGGATGAAGGTGTCTTATGAGGCCCAACGAGTGCCTTTCAAGCACACCCGAGCTTATGGTTACTGAAGTGGTTTTTGGAATAATCCTAAGGATGGGGGCTGGTTGCCAAGGCAACCAACCAAGAGATTAAAGGGTTGAGACTTTCAGGCTTCCCCATGTCTACCCACTGAAATCTGTGGAGGGGAAAAGGGCACAAGATTAAATTAAATCACCAGTGCCCAAAGAGTTACCAATCATGGTAAGTAATGAAGCCTCCATGAGAACCGGGAAGGGAGCGGGGTCAGAGAGCATCTGCGTTGGTGAACGTGTGGCGGTGTAGGGAGAGTGTCCTACTCCGTGAGGACAAGGAAGTTACATTCTTGTACACAAGGTTTCCTGGGTCCTGTGAGCCACTTAAGAATGAGTCAAACCTGAGGAGGGTGTCGTAGAACCTCCAGAGCCTAGCTGGGTAGGTCAGAAGCCTACTAAGCTGGACTTGCAGGCGGCTGGCATTTGCAGTTGAGGAGAAGAGGAGAGGGCAATCTTGTGGGGCTGCGTCCCTCCCCTGGGGGATGTGAAGCAATGCTCATGTGGATAGTGTCCGGATTGCATTTCATTGTAGGATATTCAGCAAGTGTTACAGGAACATCCAGAGTTCAGAAGCATTGTCAATGTGAGTGTTGTGTGAGCGAGAGCTAGCATAGGGACTGGAAGCAAGAGGGATTTCCATCCCAGAAAGCCACTGCTCTGAGGCCAGGGTTCAAAGTTTCCACAGGCTTAGAGACAGCTTGTCTTAGAGACAGTTCGGTCCTGGGAAAGAGAACAAAGGACAGATAACCTGCATTAGGCAGAAATGGTTGTCTGAGCAAAATTAGACGTAATAATTTCAAGCCTGATTGCACAAGTATTTCTATTTTCCAGGAGACCTAGAGAATGTCTACCGTGAAGAAAGTCATCCTGTGATTGTCCTGTGTCCACCAAAATGTAATGCCCATGGAGAGTTCTGGCTCAAGACGGTGAGGAAGGAACCCACCACTGACACTTATTAATGGAACAATTCCTCCTGAAGAAGAGCTCAGGGCTGACTGGGCAGCTTCTGAAGGACCAGAGACAGAGAATGTAACCAAGGGAACCCTCACTCCCAACTCTGCGCATGACATGGGGGTGGGACAGGACCCAGGCCCCAGGAACAGATCGCTTTGTCTTTGGGCACAAGAAACAAATCCTATGGTTTAAAAGAGCAAGTAGCCTATAAAATGGCCAACACCAGAATTCTGCCAAGAGACAAAGGGGCTATAGGAAAGCTCTCCAGGTCAAGGGACCAGAGAACTACAGGGTTTATATTCCCACTCCACCTTGGAAGTCTGGAGCTGAGCAGGGTCTGGACAGCATAACGGGTGGGTCCAGTCGTCCCAGTGAGCTTGCCACCTCAGTGAGCCCAGGGTCCACAAGCCCAGATCAGCCCCAGCCTGAACTGGGATACTGGGTGAAAAACAAAGCCAGGGTTTAAAAGGGCCCAGGAGCAAGAACATTCTCTCCCACTTCAACTTATTAGCCCAGACCAGAGCGGGATCTGGATGTCACAGGGGGAGGTCCATTCACCACAGGGAGCTTGTGACTCCCCACTACTAGGGTCCACAGGCCCCCACCAGCCACCTGGTGGTGCTGTGCCTCAGAAAACAGGCCTTGGTTTGGGGTTTTGGTTTTTGTTCTAATTTTTAGTTTTATTTTATTTTTACTCTTTAAAATTTGTCTTTTTCTTTATAATTTTGTTATTTCTTGTTCTTTTTTTAATCTTCATTTTTCTTCTCTCTCTCTCTCTCTTCTTTTTTTGCTTTTACTTATTTATTTTCTTTTCCTATTGCTTTCTCCTTTTCTTTGTTCTCTTTACTATCTCTGTAAAAAGCCAGGGTTTAAAACAGTAAATTGGAGCACCAGGGTGGCTCAGTGGGTTAAGCATCTGCCATCAGCTCAGGCATGATCTCAGGATTCTGGGATCCAAACCAGAATCCTGGCTCCCTGCTCAGCAGGAAATCTGCTTCTTCCTCTCCGTCTACCCTCCCCTACTCTCACACAAGCACCCCTCCCCCAAAATAAATAAGTAGAATCTTAAAAACAAAGAACAAACATACAAAAGAGTAACTAAGCACATGGGGCCACAGCCCCAGCCAGCCAGCAACAGCCAGCAAGCACACACCGTCTGCACGGGGGTCACCATACACAAGACCACTACTTGCACTCCAGGAGAAGTAGCCATATCATCTAATCCATAAAAACAAACACTGAAAGTTAAGCAAAATGGGGAGACAGAGGCCTATGACCCAATAGAAAGAGCAGTAAGAGAAGTGTCAACTGATTCCACAGAAATGCAGGAGTCTAAGAGAACACTGTGATGAGTGACGAAATTGAATATGGTACATATGTGCTCACTTCCTTACTTGTAGTAGGTCTATTCACTTTCTATCTCTTCCTGGTTCAGTTTTGGAAGATTGCATGTTTTCCAGAGACCGATCCATTTTTTTTCTAGTTGTCCTGTTTGTTGGTATGTAATTTTTCACTTGAGACAACATGGACGAACCTAGAGTGTATTATGCTAAGTGAAATAAATTAGGCTGAGAAACACAAATGTATGACTCGATTCATAAATGGAACCTTAAGAAAATGATTAAACAAAAGGCGGAATCAGAACTACAAATAGAACAAACTGCTGGTTGCCAGAGGGGAGAGGCTAGGGGTGGGCAGAATGGGAGAAGGGGAGAGGGAGACACAGGCCTCCAGCTGTGGAAGGAGTAGGTCACGGGAACATAAAGCAGAGCACAAGGAATACAGTTGATGAATCTCTAATGACCATGTACTGGGACAGATGATAGCTACATTATGGTGAACATAGTATAACGTATAAACTTGTCAAATCACTAGGTTGTACACCTGAAACTAATGTGACTTTGTGCGTCAGTGATACAAAAAAGGGGGGAAAAGGGAATATCATTTAGTGGAAGTGGTTGTTCAAGTCTTTGCCCGCCTTTATTGGGTCGTTTATTTTTCTTTATTGATGTGTAAGTGTCTGCATATATTGTAGACTTGAGTCTTTTGTCAGTTATGTATATTGTGCAGATCTTCTCCTACTCTGTGGTTTCTCTACTCAGTTCCTTTTTTCGTTTTTTTTTTTTTTTAAGATTTTATTTATTTATTTGACAGAGAGAGACACAGGGAGAGAGGGAACACAAGCAGGGGGAGTGGGAGAGGGAGAAGCAGGTTTCCTGCAAGGCAGGGAGCTTGATGTGGAATTCAATCCCAGAACCCTGGGGCCATGACGTGAGCCGAAGGCAGAAGCCTAATGACTGAGGAACCCAGGCACCCTCTCTACTCTGTTTCTTAATGATAAATGCTGACAAATAGAAATTCTTAATCTTAATATTGTCCAAATTATAACTCTTTAAAAAATTTTTAAAGATTTATTTATCTATTTATTTGCAGATAAAGAGGACAAGCTGAGGGATTAGCACGTAGAGGGAGAAGCAGGATCCTTGATGTGGGGCTCAATTCCAAGACCCTGGGATCATGACCTGAGCTGAAGGCAGATGCTTAACTGACTGAGCCACCCATGTGTCCCTATAACTCTTTTTTTATGCTTAGCTTGCTTGGCATCCTGACTTGTTAAAAAGTATCTTTGTCTACTCTGTAGTTATAAAGACATTCTCTCACATTTTCTTCCAAATCTTTATTAATTTGCTTAGTAAAATCTTCAATCCATCTCTAACTGATGGTATGATGTAGGTTAGGAGGTCAGGTGCATTTTTCTATATGGATATTTCACAGACCCAACATAATTCACATAAGACCATTTTATACCGACTGCACTGAGATGTTGCCCCAGTTGTAAATCAGATTATTATTAATACATAGTCTGGATTCAGTATCTTGTTGGATTGATCAGTTTACCTATCCTTGGAACAAATGTATACTGCTTTATTACTATAGATTTATAACAGGGGATTGATATCTGCTAGTGTATCTATTATCTGCCTATAGTAGGTCTTTTATATTTTCAATAGCCAAACTGTGAAAGGAGCTGAAATGCCCTTGAACAGACGAATGGATAAAGAAGATGTGGTCCATTTATACAATGGAATATTACTCAGCCATCAGAGAGGATGAATACCTATCACTTGCATCGACATGGATGGAACTAGAGGTTACTATGCCAAGTGAACTAAGTCAATCAGAGGAAAACAACTATCATATGGTTTTACTCATATGTGGAAGATAAAAATTAGCACAGAGGATCATAGAGGAAGGGAGGGAAAGCTATAATGGGAAGCAATCAGGGAGGGAGACAAACCATGACAGACTCTTGACTCTGGGAAACAAACTGAGGGTTGCGAAAGACGAGGTGGGTTGAGGGATGGGGTAACTGGGTAACGGCCATTAAAGGGGGCATGTGACGTGATGAGCACTGGGTGTTATAAGCAACGAATGCATCATTGAACACTACACCAAAAACTAATGATGTACTACTGTATGTTGGCAAATTGAATTTATTTTTTATTTTTTTAAAGACTTTATTTATTTATTTGACAGAGATCACAAGTAGGCAGAGAGGCAGGCAGAGAGAGAGAGAGGGGGAAGCAGGCTCCCCACCGAGCAGAGAGCCCGATGTGGGGCTCGATCCCAGCACCTTGGGATCATGACCAGAGCCGAAGGCAGAGGCCTTAACCCACCAGGCGCCCTGGCTAATTGAATTTAAATAAATGTAAACTAAAATAAAATAGATAAGTTATTTTCTGCCCAGAAAGCAAAAGCTCTTTTTTATCATGAAAGTTTCTTATTAACTCTCTAGGTTTTGAGATACTCTCAATGATTTTTATTAAAAGCTTCTTATTAAAAACAAAGGTAAAGCTCATTACTCCTTCTTTCTACTGTATTTGAAAGCTGTTCCTGAAATTATGTCGTGCCTATAGATTCTTAAGCCTTATGGTTATGTTTTCTTTTCCCTGATGTCATTTTTGCTGGCCAGATTGAGCATAAAAACGAGCTTAGGATGCCTTTCACAGCTAAACTATCTTTGAATTTCAAGATCCTCTCTAGTCAAAACAAATATATGTTTATGATATAAAAAAGAGGGGTAACTAAAAACAGCTGCATATGCTTGACATTCAGCAGGTATCTGATTAGATCACAACATTATGGAGCTGTCCAACTGGCAGACACACCTTGTTTTATCAAGCTTCACGCTGGCATTTCACAGATACTGTATTTCTTATAAATTGCAGGTTTGTGGCAACCCTTTGTACAGCAAGTCTATTGGCGCCATTTCTCCAACAGCATTTGTTCACCTGTGTCTCTTCACATATTGGCAATTCCCACAATACTTTATACTTCTACCTTATTATTATATTTATTATGGTGATCTGTAATCTGTGATGTTACCAGTGTAATTGTTCTGGGGTGCCAGGAGCTGCACCCATATAAGATGGTGAACTTAATCAATAAATGTGTGTGTTCTGATTGCTCCATCGACTGACCTTTCCCCCATCTCTTTTTTTATCCTCCAGGTTCCTATTCCCTGAGACACAACCATATTGAAATTAGGCCAATTAATAGCCTTACATTGGCCTCAAAGTGGTCAAGTGTTCTGAGAGTTACACATGTCTCATTTTACATCAAAAGCTAGAAATGGTGTAGTATAATGAGGAAGGCATGTCTAAAACCAAGACAGGCTGAAAGACTGGCCTCCTGTGCCAAACTGTTGGCCAAGTTGTAGACAAGAAGGGAAAGTTCTCGAAGGACATGAAAAGTGCTACTCCAGCAAACACATGGATGATAAGAAAGTGAAATGGCGCCATTGCTGATACGGAGAAAGTCTCAGTGGTCTGGAAAGAAGATCAAACCAGACACAATACTCCCTTCAGCTAACACCTCACCAAGAGCAAGATGCCAACGCTCTTCAATACTGTGAAGACTGAGAAAGATACAGAAGGTACAGAAGAAAAGACTGAAACTAGCAGCGGTTGATTGGGTAGGTTAAGGAAAGAGGCCGTCTCCATAACATACAGGAGCAAGGTGAGGCAGCAGGTTCTGATGGGGAAGCTATAGTAAATTCTCCAGAAGATTGAGCTAAGAGAATTAATGATGGTGGCCACCCTAAACAGCAGAATTTCAAAGTAGACAAAGCAGCCTTCTATCTAAAAGATGCCATTTAGGACTTTCCTACCTAGAGAGGAGAAGTCAATGCCTAAGCTTAATGCTTCAAAGTACAGGCTGACTCTCTTGTTGGGGGCTACTGCAGCCAGTGAATTTAAGTTGAAGTCAAGGCTTATTTATAATCCTGAGAATTCTAGGGCTTGTTAAAATTAGGCTAAATCTACTCTGTCTGGGTTTGTAAGCGGTACAAAGCCTGCATCTTTTTACAACATGCTTTACTGAATATTAAAGCCCACTGTTGAGACTTACTGTTTAGAAAAAAATTCCTCTAGGGGCACCTCGTTGGCTCAGTGGGTTAAACCCTCTGCCTTCAGCTCAGGTCATGATCCCAGAGTTCTGGGATCGAGCCCCGCATCAGGCTCTCTGCTCAGCAGGAGCCTGCTTCACCCTCTCTCTCTCTGCCTGCCTCTCTGCCTAGTTGTGATTTCTGTCTGTCAAATAAATAAATAAAATCTTAAAAAAGAAAAAAGAAAAGAATTCCTTTCAAAATATGACTGCTCACTGACAATGCCCCTTGTCACTCAAGAGCTCTGATGGAAGACGACAAGATCAAGCTTGTTTTCAGGCCTGTTGACACAACATCCATTCTGTAGTCCATGGTTGAAGGAAAACGCTTGAATTCAAGTCTTATTATTTTGGAACTACATTTTGTAAAGCTAGAGCTGCCATACATAGTGATTCCTCTGATGGCTCTGGGCAAAGTAAATTGAACACCTTCTGGAAAAGATTCACCATTCTGGGAGCCATTCAGAACATTTGAGTTTCATGGGAAGAGGTCAAAATACTAACATTCACAGAAGTTTGGGAGAAATTAGTTCCAACAAATGGATGACCTCGACGGCTTCAAGACTTCAGTGGTGGTGGAAATGGCAAGAAGAGAAGAATTAGAAGTGGAGCCTTAGCACGTGACTGTGTTCCTGCAATCTCATGACCAAACTGTGACAGACAAGGACTTGCTTCTGAAGGATGAGTCAAAGAAAGTAAGCAGGAACCTACTCCTGAAGAGGATGCTGTGAAGACTGTTGACATGAGAACGAGGGATTGAGAGTCTTACAGTGACTTAGTTAATAAAGCCGTGGCAGGGTTTGCAAGGATTGACTCCAATTGCGACAGAAGTTCTATTGTGGGTAAAATGCTATCAAACAGCATCACATGCTATGGAGAAAGCAATTGTGAGAGGAAGATGGGGCGAACTTTATTGTGGTCTTATCTTAGGAAATGGCCAGAGCCAGCCCAGCCTTGAGCAACTACTACCCTGATTAGTCAGCCGCCGTCAACACCAAAGCAAGACCCTCCCCCAGCAAGAAGATGATGACAGAATTGTGGTCAGCACTGAGTAATGCACAGAAACATTGAATCAGTAGGTTGTACACCTGAACCTACTATAACATTGTTAATTTTACTCTACAGGGGCTCCCAGGGGTTTTCCCAAAGCGGAGTTAAACTGGGGGTAATTGCAGTTCTCGGGGTGTAGGTAGGGCTGCATCTCGACTGGGCTTGACTTTGCCCATAAGTCAACAAGGGCTCAAGAGGTCCCATCACACAAGAAGTGGTTAACCACATTGCAGTTGCTGAGGGTAAATCACCTTTATCCCTGGACTTGCAAGCATCTGGAAGGGAATTTGGGGCTCCTCATCCAGGAATTCAGTTGCCTGGAACTGATGGATGATAAGTTATAGTGCTGAGGTTTGCAGTGTGGGGAGGGTGTCGGCGGGGCAGGTGGAATAGCCCCCGGAATGGAGACCAGCGAACTCAGGGCAGAGAGGAGCCCTGTCTGCAACCACAACACCCACCCTCCTTCGTTAAGGAAAAGGCACCTGAACGGAAGAGGAGGACCTGAACTGCCTTGACAGATCAGAGGGCTGCGACCTGCTGGCCTCCCCTGGTGGCTGAGACTGGAGACAACCAACCTCCCTCCCAACTCCCAAACTCCCGGGCCTCCAGGACCGAACCTGCTGGAGGCCCGGCTCTCCTGCACCTGCTCGGAAAGAGATGAGACCCCAGGGGCACAGGGATCCAGGACCCACAGAGCTCTCCACATAGACCAAGGCCAGCAAGAGCGGAAAGAAGAAACGATTGTTCTTCGCTGTCCTTTCACCCCGGCGAATTGGCCCTGGGAAGCCTCCTGTGAGCGCAGAACCCAAAAGCTCCGCTTTGGGAAAAGGACGGGATACAACACAGCAAGAAGGCTCAGGGCTGCCTTCGCCCTCGGGAGGCAGGTGGGCGCGGGGAACCTGCCTCTGAGCCTGGAGCAGCACCTCCCTCCTGCGGGGGGAGCATCCCCCTTACAGTTTCCCCAGCCCTGGCAGGGGCAGCAGCTGCTTCCCACTCACGTCCTCAGCTCTCTCTGCTCCTCATCTGACGTTTAGCCCCGGGTCCTGGGTCCCCTTGTCCAGGATCAGTCACAGCAGCCCTCGCCCTGTGTCAGCTCCGTGGTGCTTCCCGGCTGTTAGTGCACCAGTCATTCCAGTCTCTTTCTTTGCTCCCTAGGCCTAGGGTTACCAGCTGCTTCCTGGGGTTGCTGCCTCCGCTAATCCTTAACATTGTCATGTTGCCATGTTAATAACCTTGTCATGATGAAGTGATTCTCAATATTAAATTCACCCTGTGCAAGGAACTGGGGTAGTTTCTGCCTCCTAGTTGGACTCTGACCAGCAGACACCATCTGTTAGACTCACTGCACAAACACAGTGCTGGAGAAACAGTGTGTTTCTAGATCATTGTCCCTCGCTCCGCATCTATGTAAGGTGCTGCATAGTCCCACTGGCCTACAGATTAGGGCCTGCCTGGAGAGCCATGAGGAGGCGCAATGTTTGGCAGCGACTGAGGAGGAAATCTCATGCAACAGTTTTACTGAGACTAAGATCTGCTGTAATTTGTAGGTACACAGATGAAGAAGAGAAACATAACCTTGCTTGTCTAGAAAGGAAATGGATTTTAAGTATTTACTTATTACTGATAGCCAAGTGCCTTGGAGACTACAAATTGTTTGGCTTGGATATCTTTATAAGCTAGAGATTCAACTTTAAACACTGGATAATCAATTGAATACATTTTAAATAGGAATAGTTCATGATCAGGTGTTCTCACTTTCCTAATTTCCCTTAGTAATTAGCCGGTGACAGTACTTTCAAAACTGGACAATCCTCACTGGGAAGCATATACTCTGAAAAAGGTCAGTTTTCTCCACCAGAGCCAGACTCTGGCCTATGGCTAACCTATTAACTAGACAAGCAACAAAGGCCAAAGGACAGTCATCACTTCAACCTACATCTTCTAGTTTCAGATTAGAGTGTAAGGAGGAGGCAGAGCGAAGCAATGTGATCAACCAAACATTCTGGGGGTGCCTCTCACGGCAAAACAAACAGTTTCTGAAAAACATATTTCCTTCCAAACAGTGTTTGACCCACAGAAAGTCTGGGAAATCTTCAAAAACATGAAGATGAAGATGAAAAGTAATCAAGAAAATACCATAACTGGGCGCCTGGGCGCCTCAGTTGGTTAGGCAACTGCCTTCAGCTCAGGTCATGATTCTGGAGTCCTGGGATCGAGTCCCACATCGGGCTCCCTGCTCGGCAGGGAGTCTTCTTCTCCCACTGACCTTTCTCCTCTCATGCTCTCTCTCAAATAAATAAATAAAATCTTTTAAAAAAGAAAATACCGTAACCAACAAAATGAAACAAAACAAAACAAAAAACCTCAGATGGTTTCACTAGGGCACTTCACAAAACTGTTGGGGTACAAACAGTTCCAATACTATGTAACTTGTTTCAGTTGATAGGAAATGAGAGAAAACTTCCAAGTTCTTTTAATGAACAGGTATAATATTAATACCCAAACCCAATAAAGTTAGCATATGCACAAAAAGAAAATCTCAGACCAACATGTTCTGAAAACCAATGTAAAAATCTGAAATAAAATGTTAGTCAATATTGAGAAAATAAAACGTTACCCAATATTAACCTGCCACGAAGAAGCAGGGTCTACACTAGAAATAGAACAATGATTCAGTATTAGGAGAGCTATTAATATCACACCAAATTAAGAGTTCCAAGGAGGAAAAAAGCCCCACATGATTACATGATCACCTCCACTGATGCTGAAAACGCCTCGGACAAAATTCACCCATTTTTAAGAAAAACCCTTGAGAAAATAATAGAAGAATTAATTATTCCTTAGCATGATTAAAAAATATGTAATTTAATCCTAATGCCAAGATCTTAATGTGGAAACCCTGAAAGCATTTGCACTAATGGCAGAAACAATGCAAGCATGCCTGTTATTTTCATTACGTATAAAACATCTTCCTGATAGACTAAAGAGAGCAATTATAGGTGTAAGAACTGGAAAAGAAGATAGACAACTATATTTACAGGTGACATAGAGTATATAGGGAAAGCTCTAGAGATACACCAGAACAGAAGCCAACAGCCACCCTTGGCTACTTACATTTAAATTAATTCATCAGATAAAATAAATTTAAAAAAATTCTGTTTCCTCAGTCACACATTTCAGGATATTTCTGCGAAGGAAATTTCCATTATGCAATGCTGCCCTAGTGAATCAATGATAAAACTAATTCAAATAAACCAGAATACAATTCAGCAAGTTAATATAAAATTAACATGTAAAAATAACACCATTTCTGGGATGCCTGGATGCCTCTGTCCGTTGAGCATCCGGCTCTTGGTTTCAGCTCAGATCATGATCTCATGGGTGGTGCGATCAAGCCCCACGTTAGGCTCTGAGCTCAGTGCCTGTTCTGCTTGAAAGATTCTCTCCTTCTGTCCCTCCCACTCCTTGCTTGCTCTCTCTCTCTCAAATCAGTCAATAAATCTTTTAAGAAATTTAAAAAAATATCATTTCTATACCCAAATAATTACTAGTTAGGGGATATAATGCATTAGGAGACCTCACTTAAAAAAAACAAAAACAAAAACAACAAAATCTTAGCAAAAACTTAAAACACTACTGAAAGACAGAGTAGCCTTCAACAAATGGAAAGACAACCCTCCTTCTCGATTAGGATGTCACATCACCATCAAGAACTGAGTTCTCCCCAAGTTATTTGTTTCAATGTATATGTCCATTGAGGCATTTTATTTGCATGTATGCATTACATCCCTAGAAAAAGAATCCCAGGAGTTTTCCTCCTGTTGGTTTTCATCTTGCTTCTTCCTGGTCCACGACACCAACTTGAGGTTGTCAGGACAATGGAACCAAACTGGTGGGACAGGAGAAGTTTATTCTGCCACTTTTCTAGATCTTTCAGTTTTACATCAAATCGAGAGTTGATGACTCCACACTTGTTTAACCTGCCTGTGAGGGTCACAACAATTTTCTCAGTGCTGTGGTCAACAGTGGTTTCAAATTCAGCCATGTAACCACTCTTCGTCATCACAGCTGGAAACCAGACGATGACTTGGGGGCTTGGCCTAATAAGAACGTGGCGTTTGCCTCTTCTCGGCTCTGTTAATGCCCTTGAGAGCATCAGCCAGGACATTCATGGCACCATTATGGCAGCAGGGAAACTGGAGGAAAGAGTTCCTGAACCATTTGCAAATTTAATGGATCCCAATAAAAATATCCAGCGAGCTTCCTCATGGAGCTCGAAAAGTTTACCATTAAGTTAATAAGGAAAATACAGAAGAGAAAACCTTCAAGGGAAACTGGCCCCCTGGTTAAAACATACAATGGAACATCTCTAATCAACAGTATGTTACTGGCGCATGAGTAGACAGCCAGACAGTGGGCCGAATGGAAATTTCACAGTTACAACTACCTATAGGAGTCTAGCCCAAGATAAAAGTGGTATTTCACATCCTGGAGAAAAAGGTTTTCATAAAACCTTTTGAGTCAATTATATACCTATCTGGAGAAAACTAAAATTAGATCTATTCTTCATGCCATACACAAGAATAAACTTGGAGCTATAAATTGACTTTCCAAACTTTACTGTTTGCATGCAACAATCTCTAAATTAAAAAAAAAAAAAAAAACTTCAAAAAATAACAATGACTAATCCAGGAGGCAAATACTGGACCTGAGAGGCTGTGACTCAGGAGCGTGAACTCTCAGGGACTCCTCTTGGGACCGGGCGCCTCCCTGCCTTTGCTCAGTCCCTTCCTCAGCCCGGGACACCCTCTCCCTTGCCACCTCGAGAAAACTTGCTCCAGACTAACCTTCATAGGGCAGTTCTCTTTTCCGAAGGTTAGTCTTGAGCAACCCAGCAATTGCACTACTGGGTGTTTACCCGAAGGAGACGAAAGCATCGCTTCGAAGGGGTGCGCGCACCCTGATGGTCAGAGCAGCATTATTTGCAGTTACCGAACTATGGGAACACCCAAGTCCCATCCACTGATGAACGGATAAGGAGGAAAGGCCGTACACACACACACGATGGAATACTACTCAGCCGCAAAAAAGAATGAAAACTTGCCATTTGCCACCACCCGGATGGAGCTAGAGAGTCTAATGCGGGCGCTATCAGTCCGTCAGAGAAAGACAAATACCGTATGATTTCACTCGCCTGTGGAATTTAAGAAACAAAACACAGCAACCAGGCGGGGCGGGAGGGCCAAGAACAGGCTCTGAAGTCTGGCGAACACACTGACGGTCACTGGCCACCGAGAGGAGGTGGGTGGGGGATGGGGGCATAGGGGGCGGGGGGTTAGGGGGGCACTTGGGATGAAACGTGGGGGTTGTATGAAGTGCCGAATCACGGACTTTCACATCTGAAACTATTATGACACTGAACCCACCGCTGCTCTGAGGCGGAGCAGCGGGAAGAGAGCCCACGAGTTAAGGGGTCTTCTCTGCGCACTGTCACCCGGCAGCGTCGAGGCGGTGAGGACACGGAGCAGACACGGAGCACGGCCGCACTCGGACCCGTCGTCTAACCTCCCAGTTACCCCGAACCCCCGGTCCCGAGTCGCCAGGACCCTGAGGTGGGCTCCTGGGACACCGGCTCCGGGACCGCTTCTGCGCGCGGCGGGCTCAGGCGGCGCCGGGGAAGCGCAGGTGCCGACCGCCCCCAGGTTCCCGCGCAGCCGGGCCACGCCCACCGCCTGCGCGCATGCGCCCCTAGGGGACCGGCCGCCCGCGCGGGGGAGCCTGACCCACGACAAGGTCGCCTCTCGACCCTTGTCCTGACTCCCGGGAGCGCTAATCCCGCGTTTTCCCCATGGCGAGTTTTCCAGTCCACTTCTTGGTCCACTCGTATGGGAGCCGGCCATGCCCAGGTCCCCCGGACGTCCCCGAGCCACCTCCTGCGCGTCCTTCCATCCAAGACAGCCAGGAGTTCCCGAGTGTCAACTCTGGAATAAAGGACACCAGAAGGCAGAGTGGGGAGACGAAGTGGCCGAGTGGTTAAGGCGATGGACTGCTAATCCATTGTGCTTTGCACGCGTGGGTTCAAGTCCCACCTTCGTCGCTTGTATGCTTTTGCTGTGACAGATGCATGAATAATTTCGAACGTCTCCTCCTGGCATTTCCACCTGGGGACACGCTCCCTCCAGGTATCTGTTCAGGGCACGTCTGGCCGGCTCAGTGGATAGACCCCAACCCCTGGGAGCCAGGGGTTCCAGACCCACTTTGGTGTCCAGATTACTTATATCAATAAAATTTTTTTTAAAAAGGAGAAGGAGGAAAAAAAGGAGAAAGAAAATCTGTTCAGTGTCCTGAGTTTCAGCTGGAGAAGGTTATCTTCATCTTTATTGACTATATGACCTCTGCTGCTCACCCCTTCCTTCCTTAAGGGTATATTCCTGCATTAGTGACATTTAATTTTTTAGAGCAGACTTTGCAGATTATTCCTCAATTTTACCCAATCGAATCTATTCTTTTGATATGTAGCGTACTCCTTGAAGGGCTTTTGTTTTTAACCTATTCAGAATTAGGAGAATTAATTGGTCAAATCTTTTTAGCAATCTGCCAGATTGGCCGGTTTCCAAATTTGTTGTTTACAATGTTACCACTGATACTTGAGTAAGCCAGATTTTCCAGGATAACAGAAATTTCGTTTTTTATATTTATATAACAATCAAATATAGGTTTTAGATTGATAGATGTTTGAGATCTATCCATTCAGGAACATGATTGGAATTTTTTTCCCTCCTCAAATGTCAAGTAGTTTGTGCAATTACATTGCCTTCTGTTTAAAAACTATGATCCTTAAGATCATAGTCCTGATTAAGACCCTTGTCCTGACTAGTAAATTAAGATAATTTACTAAAAATATTTTTCTAAAATCTTCTTTTAAAAAAAGGTAAAGGCATTTTGTTATAGCAATTTAAAAACACACTGAAAACTGTAAATAACATAAAAATATTCTCCGACTCATCTCAGAGCTTCAGGACTGTCCTCTAGCGGCTGGCCCAGCCCTCACACCTCCTCTCTGCTGGCTTTTTCCAGTCCCTCTCCTCGGGTAAGGATTCTATCTTCAGGAAACAAACTTCGTACGTAGCACCTCTTCCGCATCCCCTAGTACAGTAACCACAGAAAACCTCATAGCCCTGCCTGTGAATATATTTAGCATTTTGGGTTATTTATAATGAAGAGAAATGGCGAGTGGGTGAGAGCAACACGTGCAATCCTGACACCTCCTCGAGGTGAGCCCGAGCTCATTTCCCTCTGTGACCTCTGCTGTCCTCCTTCAGGACCCACAGGCTTGTCCTCCGAGAGCTGGTCAAGACTCTCAGCTTCCTCTGCTCTACACAGATCTGGGAAGACTCCAAGCTTATGAAATACTCCGTTCTGGAGCCCTCGGGCACCCATAATACTATGAGGAAAATAAACTTTAAAAAAATGTCCAGTATAACATACTAACGGAGGTAGGTTATTAAAGCTGTGTGGACATGGTATAATGAAGTCAAAAAGAAGTAGGTAATTACCAGTGTTAACGAACAGAATAAAATACCCACATTCGTGCATAAACAAAACTGAAAAGAGATTGTTAGAAATGGAGGGAAAGGCTATATCAATTCTAAGATTTTGTACTATAAACATTGGTAATAAATAAGAAAGTATCAGCTATTTTTCAAGATGGCTTCATCAGACACACTATTGCTAGAACCATACACTGTACACACATGCCTATAATTAATTCTAATTTCAGAAGTTAAGAACTAAATTCTTCATTTAAATTAATGTAAAGCCAGATTATTTTGTGTTCTTTGATAATAAAGACACTGATTGCATTGTGGAGGTACCAGAGCACTCACAAATGATGTCTAAAAAATAATAATAATAACCCATAAACTGGTTTCAAACTTGGTTTATTTATTCATTTAAAAAGATACATTTCCGGGGGCATCTGAGTGGCTCAGTTGGTTAAGCATCTGCCTACGGCTTAGGTCACTGTTGCAGGATCCTGGGATTGAACTCCACATCAGGCTCCCTGCTCAGGGGGGAGCCTGCTTTTCTCTCTCCCCCTGCTTGTGCCCTCTCTCTTTCATTATCTTTCTCTCAAATAAATAAATAAAAATATTAAAAAAACTAAAAATAAAAAGATACATTCACATGCTTAGTAAATCAGAACATACAGAATGATATAAAATGAACTTCTGCCGACTAGGCCTCCATTTACCTGCTTTTCCTCAAACCAGGAAACCATTCTTACAGTTTATCTTTTATTTTTCCAAAGATTATTCATGTATATAACATCAAATTAAATATAGTTTATTCCATTTGATACTATTACTCTGGAATTGCTTTTCTTTCATTGACTAAAATCTCCCATGGGTGTCACACCCTATCTGTGCTTTTGAACTTGCTCATTCTTTCATAAATTTCATAAAATCCCTTTGGAAGGATGGCTATTTATGCATGCAGGGACGCTTTCAAATAACTAGAAAAATAAACTCTTTGGCTGGATATTTAAGGTGTTTCTTAAAAAACAACTCTGCAATGTGTAGTATGTTTCTACAGGCAGTCTCACATAAACAATTATTATGGGATCAGGTCCTAGAAGTAGCATTACAGCGTCAAATGGTAAATGCTCTCGTAATTTTGGTAAACTTGGCCAAATTGTTTTCTCACTTCTTTCTCCTGGAGTCTTGGCAGTGAAGGAGCTATATTCTCTCCCAACATGAGAATTTAAGCTACGTCTCCTTGAGGGGGTCAGGATGGAAAACATGATGGCTGAGTCCCTGGTCATTGTCTCTGTGTCAGCTCAGGGCCCAAGTTCCTCAGTTTCTTGTATGAGAACAAGTTTCATTCCATCTTTAACATATTTGTAACATGTTCACGTTACCTGTACCCATTTTATTTTTAAACACAGCACAGGAAACTAGCTATTTCAAACTTCCTTACTGAAAGGATCAATGACAAAGCAGACATTTTTCTAGTTTCAGTAAGTGTGCCAAACATTCAATCCCATGTCTGTCTCTGTGAATCAGCACGAACGGGCTGATAATTGTATAGCCAAGAGTTAGAAATTCTTGAATATCTAATATGAAAGAATAATTCTCTAACAAGGAATTCAGGCATAATAAAATCAAACAGTCTATCGAATAAAAGAAAAGAAAACAAAGCATCAGCAGGAGAACACTGTGAGCAGCTCTTATCTCAGGGGCGTTGTGGTAGAGAACCTTGGATTTCTGCAGGTAGTGGGTATGCTTGTGGTGCCTACGGAGAACACGTACCATGTAGACACTGGCCCAGCCCATGAGACCCAGAAAGAGGTTGTCACGCAGGGCCATGAGCATGAGAAAAATCCACTTCATCATCTGGCTTGCTGGTAGGAAATAACAGTAGCCGTCCATCTCACCAATTTGTGATCTGTTTAGGCTATTGATGTTTTTGATGTAATACAGTAAGTTTATGCTGACCAAGGAATTGAGTACCCAAAAGAAGAGGAAAAAGGGAAGGATGCACCATGTAGATGTTGGCTTGAAGCTGGCACGCGCAGAGGCTCTGGGGCTGATGGTGATGGCGTGGACCCCTGTCAGGAAGCTGGTGGTGCAGATCGAGAGACCCCGGGCCACCCGCTCCAGGTACACAAAGATTTTACAGGCTGTACCATCCAGTAAGTTTCTCCAGTCAAAAGTTAATATTGTTTTTAGTGTTACCTTGGAAAAAAGGATTATGATATTTGTAAAAGCCAAGTGGATGAGAATTAGATGTGTAGATTTCTTTTTAGTGTCCCAAAAGAAAATGAACATGTAATTCACAGCAACAAAGACGTTCCCCACAATGCCAGGTCCACTGAGAAAGAGAAATGCTGGTCTTTTGATATTGTTCACAACCATTTCTTATCTCATGGGCAGAAATGTCTGAATCTGGCAAGCAACCTTTGAAGAAAGCAACAGTAATGATGATATATATCTGCAAAGAATAGTTCATATCAAAGGGCTTTTCTACTGTATATAGGACGGTCAGGGTACATGTAATGGAGCAGAATTTTGCGCCAAGAACTCTATTCCTTTCCCCGGGAGCACTCTTTGTAGGTTATTCTATGTAGTTACAAATGCAATATCGGGAACAAGAATACAAAAACCTAAATTTGCGATCTAGATTTTGGTTTCTGGCTCCCTTCATGCCAGCAAAGACAACCTATGTGCTCAATAGTTTATGTATCCCAGATAGGTTCAATCTCAGCATGTGCGGAATTGAACTAAAAGTCCCCCAAACTGATGTCACCCCGTGTTTTCTACTTTCTCGTGTGATATTACCATCAGCCAACTCCACAAAAGTCTGGTTCTTCATAACTCCCCACCTCCCCACACCCCACAACAGAGACTTAATAACCCCTCTTGCTTCCACGTCGTTCAGAGCTCCGAAGTGAGCCTGTCTCCTCTGTCACCGTGCCCCTTCTTTTGTTCAGCATCCAACACACACCGCAGTTTAATTAGTATGACAATTTCCTGGTTTGCCTCCTGATTATTCCAATTTCTGTATCTCTGAGGCATACACTTTAATATTCCCAAACTTGTCTTTTAAAGCCCAAAATGATTCTGTGAGTTCATTGCTTACAAGTTTTCAGTGGGTTTTCCCAGTTCTCAACATCAAATCAAACTGCATAGCTTTTTGAGATAGGACCCTCATCTTTTAAAGCCTAAGACCTCCAGAAACAGAGTGTGGGCTGCACAAACTCAAATCTGATGTGGCGTAGCCTGGGCAAGGGTCTGGAGGGACCTTGGATTGCTGCCTGCAAGGGTCATTATAGGAGGTCTGAGTCTCACTGAGGAATCGGAGGAGACTCTGTGGGAAGCCTGGATAGGTCTAGGAGGTGTTACTACTTCCCTGGGGTGTAGGGGGATAGGAAAGACAATTAACAAGGAACTGGGAGCTGTCAGGAAATGAGGGCAGTTTCTGAATTAGGGATCCCTAATAATGGTGAAGGGAAGCAAAGCGAGGAGGGGCATCTCCCGTAAGAAAAGAGAAATCGCTAAAACCAAGGGTTGTAATGGCCTTTCACCACTCCTGAATAACCCCGGAGAAACAATGTTTTCAGGTAATTTAGCAGTCAGCTTTACCCATCTCTGTTTTCCCAACCTGGTTAACAACAGAACGGACTCCATCGTTACCAGTCCAAGCCCGCTGACAACCTGTTAGGCCTGGATAGAAACTTGTTACTCTTTCATCATTAACCTAAATGATCTCATTTTTCACCTAGAGTTTATATGAAACTGCTGACAATTTTCCTCAAATGAAAGAAACCAGGATGTTTGATTTAACTTCCAGGATTTACATGGATTCTATACACTTGAGAAGCCTTTCCACTCTGCCCCAGACCCTCCCAAAGTTGTAAAAATTTAATGGCCTATATTCAATACTCCTCTGTATGAAACGTTTCCCCTTTTTCCAGCCTTCTTTCCATCCTCCCCAGATTTCAAATCTTGAATCCGAATTGGGACCACTTTCTGTATCACCTAATAAACCACAGCTCTTTCTTTCCGACTGAATAATAGGAACAGTGCCAGAGCGGGGAGGGATGATACTCTCCCAGATTACTTTTTGCAAATGGTCAAGTAAACTATTTAAAAGACATGCTTTACACTCAGACAGTTGGGTGACGCCCATTCCGGATCAAACCCATACCAGCTGGGCCAAGGTCTGTGCCTCCCTCTCAGCCTGTTTTCTCCACAAAGAAATGAGAAGAGTGCTTCCTGCTAGGGAAGACCATGGGAAAGGGAAAGTGGGCAGCCTCTGGGTCCTCACAGGCTGGCGATGCAAAAGTAGGGATTTGCCAACAGCCCCTGTCACTTTAATCCTCATGGCTACTAACGGGGCCCCACCCAGCTGGCCTGTGCTGGGGGAAGTTGGCTTACATGGATGGTGGTAATATTAGGGTCCGGAGGCTTAAGGACAGATGCAGGAGAAACCTTCCATTTACACACGTGCACGTGGGGGATTTGGAACACACTGGGGAAGACAAAGCTGGCTCATTGGCCAAACACAGGAATGCACCAAATGAGGGCTACAGATTTTATCACTGTGAAAGATGCTGACACAGGCGTAATGCAGGGGCCACGGAGGCTGAAGCAGACAGAGCTGCTCCTGGGAACTGGAAACGCTCTGACCCTTCTCGATTTCCGGATAAAGAATGTGGGCCCTTTCTCTGAGAGGTCACCCCAGAGCTCTCCCACGGGACCACATCCGGCACTCAGGACACAGTGCTCCCCCATGTCTGGAGGCACATTTGGGGGACTGGTCCACATCACCTCTCTGCCCCGGGGACATACCTTTGCAAGATCAGGAGGCCACAGGCTCAGGCTCACAGACCATGAACTGCCTTCCTTAGTCAGAGAAGCAAGTCCCTGCATCTGAGGGAAGTTCCTCTGGCACAGGGAGTGAGACTAGGATAGGTCAGGTGTGCTCACCTGCTCCCTGCCACGCAGCCCAGCCCTTTGTCCCTCCTTCTGGCAGGTGAACCCCACACCCCAAGCCATATTTGTACCCTCTGGATCTGACGAGCTCTTGGCTAATAGGCACTGAAAGCAAGACCTCACTTTGCAAAGTTGTCAGCCTGTCAGGGAGGAGAAAACCCTGGGCAGGATCTCAGTCCCTGAAGTACAGCTTTCCCTGTCCCTCCACAATTCCAGCAAGTGTTTGGCTCAGAAGTGTTGTCAGTCTTAATTAGGTTTAATTATATTCCCAGGAAGGATGTGCGGTGGGGAAATGAGCGATTAGCGAGGCTTCCAGATCCAACCTTTCCTGTTTCTCTGATCCTCCTCACCGTCCCTAAGTCCCAAGGCTGTGAATCCGAATGGGGACCTGCTCCCAAACACATGGAAGTCACTTTCCTTTCTTTCTCAAGGTTTTCTTTATGTGCAGGGATATAACAAAGGGGATGGCTGGAGATTGTTTTCTGAGCACATCACCAGCGTGGATCTGGAGAAGACAAGAATCACCACGATCCTCCTGTGCACGTGGGGTTTTGGTGGGGAAATGGTTTTCCTCCTACCCTCTGAGTTCCAAGCTGGGAACTCTGTGATTCAAGACAGACGGACAAGGGAAAACCAGGCAAGCATGTATTGTCCCTTATTCCTCATGTACACGTAGAAGACAGAGAAAACGGAGCCACTCTCTGAGGTGGCTTGGAACTTAGGCTAAACACCATTGTAATAAGGAAGGGTATGGGAGAGAATAATTTTCCAGTAGTGAGGGAATATAGGATCCCCACAGACACAGAAAGCACAACACAGTTTCAGCAGATTAAAGAGAAGGTGATCTTATCAGATGCTTTGTAGTGCAATTCATAATACAAAAGAATAAAAGATTTTAAAGAAACCAGAAAAAAGATTTCGGAGGAAAGGATGCACAGACTGATAATGATTTCTTAGAAGCAAAATATAAAAGTCTGAAGTGACAAGATGTATTTTGAAACTGCTGAGGGAAAAAAATGCTGTCAACCCAGAGGGTTATACAAAGTAAATTTATCCTTCAAGAATGAGGATAAAATAAATATCATGGGAGATGAAGTAAAACAGAGCAATGTCGCCACTGACAAGCTTTACTAAGGAATGTTCAAGTTCACTCTTTGAGAATTACCCAAAAAAAGATATATATATATATATATGTATATGTGTGTGTGTATATCTATATATATCTAGGAGAGTTATACTGTAGGAGAAAAAACCTGGTAAATAGATAAACATAAGCAAACATTGCCAGTATAAGACGGTAGTGATGATGACAAATGATGTCTCCTTTGTTGATTAAGAAGGTAGGAATTAAAATACTGGCTAAGAATAGTTTAAGAGGCAGAAGCAATTAGATGTAAAGTGTGTTAAAGTGCTGTAGTTCTTGGAGGAGGTTATGAAGCAGCTTGACTTTAGGCTCTGTAAAGTCAACTATGCACAATGAAATTATCCATAATGAGCCCACAAAGAACTGAAAAAATGTATACCACATGGCCGAATGGAGGAGAAGAAAAGTAAAATAAACGGGGAATCGGCAAAACCAAAAATCTAATAAAAAAAAGACAAAGAAAAAGAAATGAGAAACACAAATATGGGAAAAATGCAGATCAAGGAGATGTTGAACACAAATCCAAGGATATCTGTACATCCTCCTATAACGACACATTAATGCTGGAGCAGCTTTATCCAGGAACCACCAGATCTCTAGAAACAAAGTTATAGGCTAAAGAAGTCTAATTTGTCAGTCAAGAAGTAGAGGGAGAACATTCCAGAGGAACCAAATAATGGTCTCTCCTATCAGTGAAAGATATGAAGCGTCTTTTCTAATATTCGGGTTTCTGCTAAAGGATTCTGAGTAGGGGCTCAGGGAAGCAGGACTGGTTAATGTTTTTTTTTTTTAATTTCTTTTTTTAAAATTAACATATAATGTATTGTTAGCCCCAGGGGTATAGCTCTGTGAATCATCAGGCTTACACACTTCACAGCACTCACCATAGCCCATACCCTCCCCAATGTCCATCACCCAGCCACCCTCTCCTTACCCCCCTCCTCCCAGCAACCCTCAGTTTGTTTTATGAGATTAAGAGTCTCTTATGGTTTGTCTCCCTCCTGATCCCATCTTGTTTCTTTTCTTTTCTTTCTTTCTTTCTTTCTTTTTTTTTTTTTTTGGTTAATGTTTCTGAGATGGGATTAGTAATTAGGGGAAGCCAGCATTAAATTAAGTAAGAACTGAGTGCAATCATGAGTCTAAGGTGGTTTAGCAATTGGGTATTCCCAGTAACAGATATGTCAAAACTGGTTTGGGGCATCATGGTATGAAAGTAGTAGTCATTTCAAGGGGTGGCATTTACAGTGTTTTCCCACTGCTCCATGACCTTGGAGGAAAGGGTGCTACCTGTTTACTTTACAGCCTGTTTTATCTGTGTATATTCTCTCAGCCTGATAAACGTGAATTTTTTTTTTTTTCTTTTTCAGCATGAGCTGACTTTCACTCTTTCAGTCTGGGAGAGATTTTACGCTTTCTTTTTATTTTTTAATGTGTTTTTAAAAAGATTTTGTTTATTTGACAGAGAGAGAGATCACAAGTAGGCAGAGAGGCAGGCAGAGAGAGGGGGAAGCAGGCTCCCTGCTGAGCAGAGAGCCCAATGTGGGGGCTAGATCCCAGGACCCTGAGATCAGGACCTAAGCCAAAGGCGAGGCTTTAACCCACTGAGCCACCCAGGCACCCTGAGATTTTACACTTTCAAACATCAAACATTTATATAATGCTTCACAAATGTTAAATAATTTAATTTTACTACCATTGTTTTATTGCTGAGAAAGTAACAAGTAAGTAAATCACTTTCCTAAGGTCTGAAAGCTAGCAATTAATGGAAGTAGACATCAAACGCAGGAAAATTAATTCCAGAGCCCATAGATCAAACTATTAATCTTTGCTGCCTATGAATATTGGGTTATAGGAAAGCAGGTATAAATACTGCTATTTTCCCTCTTCAAGGAGCCTGCACAAGCCTCTGGAATATGCATTGATTCGTGCAGCCTGCATTCTGTTCTTCCTTAAATGATGGAAGCAAGAGGCTTTGAAAAGTTATGAAAATATATACAAACTCTCTTTCCAATATCCTGCAGATCACATATAAGTGTGTAGCTTTGACACATCTGAAGAAACACTCAAGTCATTCTAGGTGGGTTGGGTTCTCCAACTCATTCAGTTTGATATTTGTAAGCGATCACAAATCAACTCAAATCTCTCTCCAAACTGGCTCACAAACTCTTCTCTTGGTAACAGGCACTTTTAGGACCATACCCATATGTCTCATTCCATAAAGTTTCATAAACAGTTCGGTGGGCATTTCCTAGCCGCACTGTGCTGGGAAACGGCGATCCTGGATGCAGAGGAGCAGCTCCTCTCGGGGCTCCACCGTGGAGGGAAGGAAGGAAACAGGTAAGCAGACGTGCCAACAGGGCCCAGGGAGTTCAGGGAAAGTCACCAGGCAGTCTGCTGTGGGAAGGGGGGCGGCAGAGGACGAGACCATCTCAGCATTGCCAGTTCGTGCATATATCTGGGCAGGGGAGTGAACGTCACTCAGGAACAAATTTGGTAAGAAGGACAAACACGTTTAGACAGAGGGTTGACTTGGGAAGCCATTTAGGGTTTGTAGACAGTGAAGCAAAAGGAAGAGATTCAGGCGTCCAAGCTCATCCTGACTGTAATACAGAAAGAAGATTAACGGGAAGAGTGATACCATTTATAACGTGGTTTTATAAATCACAGCCTGAGCTATGGGGGAACTTGGCCTTCAGGGTGGGGCATTTCTGATGAAGAAAGTCACTAAATTTGAGGACAGGGACGAGGGTGCGTCAGTAAGATGTGTGTCTTTGGTTGGATCCGATGCAGCCCGAGCTCTGCCTCTGACGGTTTGCTGGGGGAGCGTGGGAACAGCCTAAGCAGGAGAAAAAAAATCTGCTCCCACTTGACTCCACCTAGGTGGAAAGTCGGGAGCACAAATGTTACCAGAGTCAGCACCCCCTCAAGGCAAGGGGTCTGGGCTTTCCTATTGCCCTTGGAGGGAGAGGAGTAAGCCACATAGCCTGCCTCCCGAAACTACCCTCCTTTAGCCCAGTATAGTTCTTTGGAGAAACAACTGTGAGCCCAGTGTTCACGGTCTCAGGGCGAGGAGTGTGCAGGCTGGTAGAGTGGACCGAGAGGGACCGAGAGGGGGCGCCAGCACAGCCCCAGCGAGATCGTTGACTGGGTCCGAGCAGCGAGGGAGCCTCTAAAATGACGTTCAGCAGGATAGCTTAGACACGGACGGACGGAGTGATGTTGCCTTTGCCCAGCTGTTGCTTGGGAAGAATGTTGTCACGTGAAATGTATACATGAGAGGTATAGGGTTAGAAGGACCTGTTTGATCGGCGGGTGGATGGAATATATGAGAGAGGTCATGGCCGAATGTTTACACTGTAGTTCTCACCGTGGCCACATCACTGAAACAGGGGGAAAGAAGAAAGAGCAAAGAATGAGATCAGAGACTTACACGTGAGAGAACCATGTATATTTATTTACAAACTTCAGAACTGGAAGTGTTCTTTGCCCTGGAGTAGACACAGAAAAGCCATGGACCTAAATTATGTCATCTTTACTTATTTGTGTCTCTCAACAGTTCTTCTTAGCTCCGTGCATGACGTCGGAACCTGATTTGGAGTAAGATCACCCAGGGAATAATCTTGCTTTCGCTTCTTAGACCTGGAGTTGGGGGGAACCTCTTCCTATTGGTGGGACATGGAGATACTTTGCTCATGAGACCTGGGCGGGAAGGGGGGGTGGGAACCCTGTGGACCTTATCGTTATCCATTTGGCGACATCTGTACCATGTCGTCTTTCAGAGCCTCATGGGTCCTTGGCTCTTTGTCTATATAAACATCACCAGAGTGAGCTCTCCCTTCAGAGCTCCAGGTTTCAAAGAAACTCCAGCCCCAAGATCAGAACAACTCAGACTGCTCTCATGCTCATGACCTGTTTTTTCCTCTTTTACTGGGCACATTTCATTTTCTCCTTCTGCATAGGCTCCTTCTTGACAAATAATTACACCATATTAAATATTTTTTTAAAGCTTTTATCTATTTGTCAGAAAGAGAGAGAGAGAGCGCAAGCAGGGAGAGCAGCAGGCAGAGGCAGAGGGAGAAGCAGGCTCCCCGCTGAGCAGGGAACCTGGTGTAGGACTTGATTCCAGGACCCTGGGATCATGACCTGGGCAGAAGGCAGACACTTAACTGACTGAGCCACCCAGGTGTCCCCACCATGTTAAATATTAAATTATCTCTGACATTTTGTTACCCTGGTCTCAGCTCCTTTCTGATGATCTGCAGGGATGCCCACCTGGCTCACAGCTGGAGTGCTCACTGAGAAATTGGGGAAACTGCTTTTTATATTGGTTCCTTTTGTAGCTAAAGGTACATCACATAGCACTATTTTTTTTGCCCAGCACAAATTCTGTCCAGCATAAATTAGAAGTGTACTGTAGAACTAGTAGGCTAATCTGGGTCTTCCGAGAAGCAAACAGCAAGACGCAATGAAATGTGCAGAGATGTGGTGAGGGCAAATGCCTTCAAGAAAATAGGGAGGAAGCCAGGAAAGTCGAAGAGCCAGCTGTGTGATCCTGAGTGAAGGACAGATAGTAGAATTTGGGTGGAAGCATCCTAGATCATCTTCCAGACTAAGAAGAGTTGAACAAGGGAGTTCTGTAGCTAAATTTGGCCATGAGCAGATCCTTGGGACACTTCCAAACTCACTTCAAGAGACTAACACAACTTTGATACCAAAATCAGAAAAAGAAAATTGCAAGATAAGAAAATCACAGGTTAACATTGCTTGTGAATGTAGATGCAACAATTATAAAGAAAATATTAGCAAACGGAGAACAACAATATATAAAAAGGATAACATTTATTCCAGGAATACCAGAAGGGCTTATTATTCAATAAATCAAGGAATATAATGAATCTCATAAAAACAATGAAAGGAGAAAGTACAAACATTCATTTTAATAGAGCCCTAAACACACTCAACAAAAACCAATACCCAGTCATTAAAAATATAAATAAAGGGGCACCTGGGTGGCTCAGTGGTTTAAGCCTCTGCCTTCGGCTCAGGTCATGATCTCAGGGACTCAGGTCATGCTCTCAGGGTCCCGGGATAGAGCTCCTTATCAGGCTCTCTGCTCAGTGGGGAACCTGCTTCCCTTCCTCTCTCTCTTCCTGCCTCTCTGCCTACTTGTGATCCCTCTCTCTGTGTCAAATAAATAAATAAAATCTTTAAAAAATATATAAATAAAACTTCCCAGGAAAATTATAACAGAAGGTAAGTTTCTTCATATGATGGAGATTAACTACAGGAAAATCACAGTTAACATCATATTCAATGCAGAAATTTTTAAATGCTTATCTCTGAGGTTAGAAATGAGACAGACGTTTATCATCATCATTTCTACGCAGCATTTTTCTGGAGATTCTAGCCATTGTGAGAAGGTAAAAAAAGAAAGAAAGAAAAGAAAATGGAATGAAATAAATAAAATATTTTTTTAGTCATCATTAATGACATTATGTGTGCAGAAAACTTGAAAGAGTGAAAAAGAAATAAAACTAGCAAGTTCAGTATGTGGAAGGTCAATTTAAAACTAATTGCCTTCTACATATTCACAATAAATAATGGAAAATTTTACTAAAAACTTAAAAATCAAAACTATAAGAAAAAAATAAAGAAGTCACTTATGCTTTCTCCATTGAAAACTATAAAACATTGGTATACATTAAAGCTGAATAAATGTATAAGAATCCCATGTTCATGGAAAGAAAAACTCATTATGTTTAAAGTGTCAATTCTCTTCAAATTCTACTTTTTAAAAATTGAAGTATACGTCAATGAGAGAATCACTGAACTCCACCTCTGAAAGGAATAATATACTATACCTTAATTAACTGAATGCAAATAAAATGAAATTTAAAAAATGAAGTGTAGTTGGCACAAACTGTTACATTAGTTTCAGGTGTAAACATAGTAATTTCACAACTCCATGTCAGATCCTGGGCTCACCATGAGTGTAGCTACCATCTGTCACTGTAAAACACTGTTATAACACCATCAAGTATATTTCCTATGCTTTGCCTTTTATTTCCATGACTTACTCATTTTATACCTGGAAGCCTGTATCTCTCACTCCCCTTGACCCGTGTTGCCTAACTTCCCATCCAGCTCCCCTCTGGCATCCAGTAGTTTCCTCTCATTATTTCTGTACCTGTTTCTGGTTTTTGTGTGTTTGTTCATTTGTTTTGTCTTTTAGGTTCTACTTATACGTGAACTCACATGGTATTTGTCTTTCTCTGTCTGATATAAATCACCTAGCGTAATACCCTCTAGAAGACCATCCATGTTGTCACAAATGCCAAGATTTCATTCTTTTTTATGGATCAGTAATATTCACACACACACCCTTCCCCTTCTTTATCCACTCTTCTAATGATGGACACTTAGGTTGCTTCCATATCCTGGCTTTTGTAAATATTGCTACAATAAGTGTAGCAGTGCACGTATCTTCCTCAAATCATTCTTTTTTTAAATTTTTTTTTCTTTTTTTTACAGATTGAGAGAGAGAGAGAGAGAGAGATTACAAGTAGGCAGAGCAGCAGCCAGAGAGGGGAGGAAGCAGGCTCCCTGCCAAGCAGAGAGCCCGATACAGGGCTCGATCCCAGGACCCTGAGATCACGACCTGAGCTGAAGGCAGAGGCTTAACACACTGAGCCACCCAGGCGCCCCCTCAAATCATTCTTAAGTTGCAGTGCAATTTGGATTAATATTCCAGAGTGTGTGTATAGACTGGTAAGCTTATCCAAAGGGGAAGGGGCAGAGGGAGAGGGAGAAGCAGACTTCCCACTAAGCAGGAGGCTCCATCCCAGGACCCTAAGATCATGACCTGGAAGAATTTAAAGAGTAGAGGAAATACTTTCCCTCCACTTCACCGGGAATCCATGGAATCTATGTGAAACCCCAGACCTGCAACCAATGGCATGACTCCCAGTGGAAGGAGAGGTGGAGGGACACACATGTAGGTGCAGAGAGGTATGAGCAGAGCCTAGGGGACACAGGAGTGGTGATGAGGGGGAACACACTGAAAGAGAGACTGACCAGAAGAACACATATCAAACAGGGGAAGGGAGCCCTGGTTGGGAGTGAGGAGCTTATGCTCTTGTGTCAGAGTCTCTGGGATCCTGCTCCATTCAGCCATTTACTCACTACTTATGAGTGTTGGAGAAAAAGAATTAGAAACAAAATCTCCTGCCTACCCACAAGATGTAACTATAAAAGTAAAAGGGAAGGAAAACGCTTATTATCTAAAAATATTCAACCTTAATGTGATGTGCATCATAGCCAAACTACTAAAGAGATTGCAAGAACAGGAAAAGAAAAAAGCTCATTTTTTTAGTATAGCCAAGCAGATACAACACATTACATACATGTTCTCATGTAACTTGTCCTCAAATCAGAAGTCTTGACAGCACCACTTGTCACACACAGTGCATCCTACATTCATCTGGTTTGGGTGACACTGTGTAAATGAATTAGCTTTATCCAAAGAGATAAGAAGTTTCTTGATCTTGATGATGGGACATAGATTTGCCATTAGGAGTCAGGTCCTCCTGGAAGTGGGGTTCCTAATCTCCCATAGAAACTTGGGGTCAGGGACACTATCTCCTTTCAGAATTATGTAGCAGAAAGTGACACACAGCTCCTTGAAAAAAATACTCTTGGGTTGCAAAATCGGTAAGAGCCTTATTTATATAAAAAAAATTAGCTGCATCTCAAAGGGGCTGAGGAAAAATCTATAAGTTTTTGTTTGTTTGTTTGTCTTTAAAGAAAACACTCCAAGGAAAGGCAGTGTGAGATATCTCTCTTTTGCACCAGGGAACTTTACTGATTTTTTTCTTTTACCTTTAGAAGTCTTATTGGGCAACTCAGGCATATCGTCTATGCGTGCAGATCCTCATTCAAAAGTGGAGATTAAAATAGTACTCGCCTCAAAGGGATTTTTTTTTTCATGTGTTATACAAGTATTTTTAGCAGGTTGTCAGTACAGCTGTAGGTAATGCTAAAGAAGACAATATTCAGTGACACTTGTTCGAGGTGGTAAGGCAGACTTTGTTCAGGACCACTGTGGACGGTAGAGGGAAACGCTGCAATGGGATCCTACAGTGATGGAGGGGGACACTGGGCTCAATTCAGAACACAGCAGGGGCAAGTGGAAACTTAGAGCCAAGTGGCAACAAGGAGGGTCAGAGCAGAATTTAAAAATTACTACCAGAAAACCTCACAGGTTAGGATTCTGTCTTTACTTGACCCATCAGGATTCTTACTGAGGACAGGCCAGGGTGCTTGGATATCACCTGGGAGGTGACAGGGGACCAGGAACCTGAGCAGATTGGAGGCGGGGATTTGGGTCAGGCTGACTTGGCAGGGTTCTTGCTAAAACTAGATCTTGCGAGAGAGCACACATAGGAGTCTAGGAGAAGTTTGAGGAGGCTGATTCATTTTTGTTCAAGTAAAGAATTTTTGACAGTGATAGGGATACCTCCCCCAGAACACGAGGGGAAATCTTGCCTTTTCAGACTCACACATTGCTGCTATGATTTCATGAAAAATGATTCTAATCTCACCTCTAAGCTCAACCCTTTGCTCATTTTTATCTCGATTCCTTTGCATCAGGGATGGGAAAGTTCATTCTTGGGGTAGAAAGTTAGTCTAGATAATAGAAGCTGGGGTTAATGACGTTTTGTGTGGCAAAGCTTCTGACCCGTGACAACAAAAGAGGAGTCCTTCCAGTTTTCCAGTGTGTCTGAGTCTGTTAGGCTTCTGCCTTCTGCTGGGGTCATGATCCCTGTCTGGGCTCCCTGCTCAGCAGGGAGCCTGCTTCTCCCTCTGTCTCTCTCTCTGCCCCTACCTAGGCTTCTGCTCCCTCTCAAATCAAAGATAAAATCTTTTAAAAACACAAAAACAAACAGAAAAACCAACGGCTTGCAGGAAAGATCTCTAAACCCTGAAGTCAGCGGAATACGTCACCCCAAAATATGCCGCTTTGGTATATTAAGGCTGTTGAGCTGTGGGCACTTGGGAAATACGAAAGCAAGGAGAGGTGTCCTCAAACCCCCATCCCCAATCTGCTTAAGGACAGATTCTTCTGAAGGAACTCAATTGTCATAAATTATCTCCCTGGGAGTTTCATCAACCAGGGAAGATTGGCTCTCGTCACAGGAGAGGAGAGAGGAAATGGACACCATACTCAGGCAAACTTGGTCACAAATTATCATACCTCCCAATTATGCATCTAAGGCCCATCCATCTTTCTTAGAAATCATCTGCCTTCTCCTAAAAGGCCAACGCCCCCAGTACCCTTGCTGCAGTACAATGGTGTTTAGTCCAAGTTCCAAGCCACCTCAGAGAGTGGCTCCGTTTTCTCTGGGAATCTTCTACGTGTACATGAGGAATAAGGGACAATACATGCTTGCCTGGTTTTCCCTTGTCCGTCTGTCTTGAATCACAGAGTTCCCAGCTTGGAACTCAGAGGGTAGGAGGAAAACCATTTCCCCACCAAAACCCCACGTGCACAGGAGGATCGTGGTGATTCTTGTCTTCTCCAGATCCACGCTGGTGATGTGCTCAGAAAACAATCTCCAGCCATCCCCTTTGTTATATCCCTGCACATAAAGAAAACCTTGAGAAAGAAAGGAAAGTGACTTCCATGTGTTTGGGAGCAGGTCCCCATTTGGATTCACAGCCTTGGGACTTAGGGACAGTGAGGAGGATCAGAAAAACAGGAAAGGTTGGATCTGGAAGCCTCGCTAATCGCTCATTTCCCCACCGCACATCCTTCCTGGGAATATAATTAAACCTAATTAAGACTGACAACACTTCTGAGCCAAACACTTGCTGGAATTGTGGAGGGACAGGGAAAGCTGTACTTCAGGGACTGAGATCCTGCCCAGGGTTTTCTCCTCCCTGACAGGCTGACAACTTTGCAAAGTGAAGTCTTGCTTTCAGTGCCTATTAGCCAAGAGCTCGTCAGATCCAGAGGGTACAAATATGGCTTGGGGTGTGGGGTTCACCTGCCAGAAGGAGGGACAAAGGGCTGGGCTGCTTGACAGGGAGCAGGTGAGCACATCTGACCTATCCTAGTCTCACTCCCTGTGCCAGAGGAACTTCCCTCAGATGCAGGGACTTGCTTCTCTCTTTGACTAAGGAAGGCAGTTCGTGAGAGGGTCTGTGAGCCTGAGCCTGTGGCCTCCTGATCTTGCAAAGGTATGTCCCCGGGACAGAGAGATGATTGGGACCAGTGCCCCAAATGTGCCTCCAGACATGGGGGAGCACTGTGTCCTGAGTGCAGGATGTGGTCCCGTGGGAGAGCTCTGGGGTGACCTCTCAGAGAAAGGGCCCACATTCTTTATCCGGAAATCGAGAAGGGTCAGAGCGTTTCCAGTTCCCAGGAGCAGCTCTGTCTGCTTCAGCCTCCGTGGCCCCTGCATTACGCCTGTGTCAGCATCTCTCACGGTGATAAAATCTGTAGCCCTCATTTGGTGCATTCCTGTGTTTGGCCAATGAGCCAGCTTTGTCTTCCCCAGTGTGTTCCAAATCCCCCAAGTGCACGTGTGTAAATGGAAGGTTTCTCCTGCATCTGTCCTTAAGCCTCCGGACCCTAATATTACCAGCATCCATGTAAGCCAACTCCCCCCAGCACAGGCCAGCTGGGTGGGGCCCCGTTAGTAGCCATGAGGATTAAAGTGACAGGGGCTGTTGGCAAATCCCTACTTTTGCATCGCCAGCCTGTGAGGACCCAGAGGCCGCCCACTTTCCCTTTACCATCGTCTTCCTAGCAGGAAGCACTCTTCTCATTTCTTTGTGGAGAAAACAGGCTGAGAGGGACGCACAGAGTTGGCCCAGCTGGTAGTTGTTGGATCCAGAATGGGCGTCACCCAACTACCTGAGTGTAAAGCATGTCTTTCAAATAGTTTACTTGACCATTTGCAAAAAGTAATCTGGGAGAGTGTCATCCCTCCCCGCTCTGACACTGTTCCTTTTGCATCTTTCTGTATTTTCGGAGTCATTAATATCTTTGAATATAGTTTTTTAAAGATGAATAAAAATTAATTTTGAAAATAACGTGTGGCTTGTTTCGAGACACATTTGTTAGTGCCCTGACTTTGCCAGTATCCCAGCCTCATACTGGTGTCCCGTCAGAGAGCTACACAATAATTCGGTTTCTACAATTATTTGAGTAGGAAATTTGGCCTGTATTTTTCTTAAATTTTTTTTCTTAAATTTTTTTCTTAAATTTTCTTAATCTGGAACCCAAATACGTATTTGGGTAGAATTCATCATTCTGGCCATAAGATATGTCCTCAAACTCTTTTGAAAAATACTGGATGCTCTTTTACTGATTTCACTTCTTTTATAATACAAAATCTTTGAATTGATCTACACAGTTCCCATCCCATTTTTAAGAATGCCTGTACCATATCTGTTTGATTGCCCTTGTAGACATTTGAGTTTTTACTTCTCTACTAAACTTCCCGTTGGTTTTGTGTCAACACAGTTTTAAATAACTTATTTAGGTTATTACATTATATTGTAATATATACAGGAGCTTAGCTTCCTGATGCAACTGTGCGTGCTTAAAGCCAGACTCTGCTATTTATCTTAGTCGCATAACTTTCCGATGACATCTTTTTCTGTCATAGAGAACAGGACACAATCAGCACTCCCTGAACTGGTCACTGGTCATCGACCCAAAAGGAAGGGATGGGAGAGCTCAGAAATGAAAGTAAGAATAGCATTTTAAAGTTAATTATGAAGAAGAGATTATTGAGCAGTAAAAATAGCAGGTATCCAGATGAACACGGAGACGTGTGACTGGTGACAACACTTGGTTGGGATCGTGGGTCAGTCGGGTCCTCCAGAGAAACCGGACCCGTAGGAAGCATCTGTATCTGTGCATCTGTGTCTCTCTGAAGCGATAGCAGTGGGCTCCCTCCCTCGTGGAGGCAGGCACGTCCCACATTCTGCTGCGCGCAGCTGGACACCAGGAAGCTGGACACCAGGAAGCCGGTGGGATAGCTACTGTGAGTCCCAAGGCCCGAGAACCAGGGGTTCCTTATTTAAGTAGCCAAGTCTGAGGGCCCGAGAAGCAGGAGCTCCCAGGTCAGAGGGCCGGAGAAGATGGACTGGCTAGCTGACGAGGAGAGAAAGAACACACCCTTCCTTTGCCTTTTTGTGCCATTAGGCCCCTGATGGGTGGACGAGAGCGCGTCCCTACTCCGTCTACTGAGCACATGCTAATCTCTTGAAGAAACACCCTCATGGACAAATTCAGTTTTACCAGCGATCTGGTCATCCGTCCATCAGTCAAGTTGACACGCAACATTGCCATCACGGACAGCCTGGCATTTCGGTTCTCGAATAAGTGCTGTGCTGTGCTTCCCTCGGAAAAGTTAGATGAGTTGAGAAATTGAAATTGAAAGTAAATTCTGCAGAAAGTAATTTCTTCTGCAGAAAGTAATTTCAAGTTGAGAAACACATGGTGAAATGGTCCCCCACGGACAGGAGCGGGAGGTAGGAAGCAGAGGCTGGGAATACCGATGTGTAGCGCTCCCCGACATGGCTGGGAGCCCCATCAGCTCTGGCTCGCCTCTCATTCACAGTTTTGTTACCAGGAAAGCAGAGTAGGAAGGGAAAGTCGGCATCGATTTGGCCTATGAAATCTTATGTAAGTTTTGAAGTAATGATAACTGAAAATGTCTCAGATTTGGTGAAATACAAACTTCTAGATTCAAAAAGCTAAGAGAATTCTAAGCAGTATAGACTCAAGAATGTTTATATCCAGATCCAATTTGTAAAAATGAAAATGAAATATTTTGAAAACAGGCAGTTAAACAATATATTCCCACAATTCTTTCTTTTTTAAAGATCTTATTTATTAATTTGACAGAGAGAGAGATCACAAGTAGGCAGAGAGGCAGGCAGAGGGAGAGGTGGAAGCAGGCTCCCTGCCGAGCAGAGAGCCCTGTGCGGGGCTCAACCCCAGGAGCCTGACATAAGGGTCTAAGCCAAAGGCAGAGGCTTAACCCACTGAGCCACCCAGGCACCCCTATTCCCACAATTCTTAAATGACAGTGGATTTCTCAGAGGAAACCATGGACTGGAGACGAGATTTTATTGACCATCCGACCCTATTAAGTTCCTCCTCTGCTGGTGATCCAGGGAGAACTTCGGGTCTCCAAGAAGTATTGTCACTTCAGCCAATGACCATGAATCTCTGCAAAGATTTATTCTATCCCTTTATCCACTCCTCAGTCACCATAGTGAATGAGTGTAGGTCCCTCTGGGGGTGCCTGGGGAGGGGGGAAGATCTCAGTGTATGTTCTTGGCATTGTGCTACGGTTTCTTCATGAGAATCTATGTTTCCCATCATTCAAGGGGCTCTGGGTCACGGAACTGGCTCAAGTCTGGGAATGATTAAGGATCCCTGATTATCCTTGATGTCTGAGTGATTTATATTATGTAAGTCAAGTTTATATTCACAAGGCCTCGAATTTTCTCCTTTTCCAGACCAAGTAAGACTTTAGTAGACCTCTTGTATACATCGGTTCTACAGAACCATAACCAATGAGTCAATGCAAAGGTCTCTGTGGGTCAGACTGTTTCATTAACGTCAATTGGGGAATCATGCTGCGCTTATTTCTGGTGATTAAGTGACATCACTTGGCACCTGTCTTTCTGGGTTCAAGTTATTCCGACCGCACTTAGGCATTCTAGTTCAGTGGTAGTAACTCCCGATGTAATTTTGTATGTGTCGGAAGAACTCCCACAAAGCTCTTCTAGGATGCTGGGCTACACTCATGCGTTTCTTTGTCATAGCTATGGTGAGAGGCATGTGTTGTGGAACCCTTTGGTTTGGATGAACGGATCCTACATAATAAATACTTTAGAATTCCAATAATCTCAAAGCTTTCATAACTTCCTCTACATATACTAAGGATTTCTTAATATTTCCACTTCATTTAGTATAGACCACATTTGGGTTCATCTTTCTGTCATCCTGCCTCTCAAAATACTTGAGCCATTCCCAGCCACTTAAATGAAAATCCTGAATTCACAATCTCTGCTGAGTGGATCTGTCTCAATACATTTTTAACTCAATATTCTTTTTTTTTTTTAAGATTTTATTTATTTATTTGACAGACAGCGATCACAAGTAGCAGAGAGGCAGGCAGAGAGAGGGTGAAGCAGGCTCCCTGTTGAGCAGAGAGCCTGATTTGGGTCTCGATCCCAGGACCCTGGGATCATGACCTGAGCTGAAGGCCGAGGCTTTAACCCACTGAGCCACCCAGGTGCCCCTAACTCAATATTCTTTTAAACTTGGTCCTACATCCTTCAGGTCCATTTCCATACACACATCTCTAGCTTGAAACAACCTGTCTCTTAACTGTTTCTGAAATACAGATGGAATATTTTCTGAAATACACACGGCTTTGCTCTAAAACCTCTCCTGCTCTAAAATCTATTCCAGGATTTTGATCTCTCCATACAGGATTTTGAACTATCATAGTTATGCTTACCATACTTGGATCATCTATAGCATCAGTCCCTAATGGAAAATCTGCCCCTTCATGTTTGCACCTATCTAATTGTAACGTGTCATACTAAATTTAATGAAGGCTATAAATGTAGTCATGAATTGACAAGAATTAAGGGGGATACAAGCATGGTTAATGACAGCATAACAATGGGTAAACTTCAGTTGCGAAAACTTCTAATACACAAATGTCCTGCTTTCTCAAGACAACAAACGGAAACAAAACCTTGTTTTCCAGTGAAAACTAGATAGCTAATGAGAGACTCAGATATTTGAAAAGGACAGGGTAGGATCTAACTGGGATCTTATTTCTTGTTTACTTATTTTTATCCCATCTTATTTCCTTGCATAAATAAAGTTCATAATTATTGAATAAACGTGTAAATGAATTAATGTCCAATTACCAAACAAGGTGTAGCAAGCAAGTGGGGAAGCTGATTCTTGTCCACAATTCTTATTGTATCAACCATAAGGAAATGCAAGTAAAACACATGCATGAACAGAAGAAAGGAAAATAGGACAGGAGGTGAAATGGCAAGAAGGATTTTGGAAAATGAGAGAAATTTTCTCTTCTCCTTCCCCTTCTCTTTAGTATGTGCCACACCGAGCATGGAGTCCAACCTAGGGCTTGAACTCACAACCCTGAGATCAAGACGTGAGGTGAGATCAAAAGTTGGATGATTAACCAAGTGAGACAAAATTTTAAATGAGACCTATGGGCTGCTTTGGCCAATTGCCAAGAACAAATATTTAAGGGTCCATGATAGCTTAAAAACTAATATTTGGCAACTGTCTAAATTGATCAAACCACCGTAAGAAATCTGTTCATTTCCCCACTTCTTGTTGATACTAGAAATACTAAGAGTGTCACAGCGCATGGTGATGATTCTTTCTCTAAAAGGGACAGTCTACTTGAATGACTTTCAGTGAAGAAATCCCCATGTTCACATAGTTTCGTAGATGAGTGAACTACGGAGACATAACAAACTACTACACATTTAATGACTAATAACACAAATTTATTATCTCATAGTTTCAGCAGACTAGGAATGTGGTGTAGGTGTATCTTCTACTTAGTGTCTCAGCAGACCAAATTCAGTGTCACTAAGGCTGCAGTTTCATCTGAGGCTCTTCTAGGCACACTCAACTGTGGGCAAACTTCTGTTCCTTGTTGTTTTAGAACTCAGACTCTTGGTTGCTAAAGGCACCATTCTTGCTACATGACCCTCTTCAGAAGCAGTTCATAATATAGCTGTTTATTTTCTTCAAAGCCAGCAGGAGAGCCCCTCTCCCTCTAAAGATGTCTCTTTTGGACCCTTGTTCAGGGTGCTCACCTGATTAGGTCAGACCCATCCAGGATCACCAGTCACCCTCTTTGTCACTGTTTTGTTTAGGTTTTTTCTCACAATCATAAACATAACTCTGGAATCCAGCTAGACTTGCAGGGGAGTAAGGAAAGTATGGAACCCATAGAATTGCAGCGAGAGCACAAAGATTGTAAGATGTTTCGAGCAGATGGGTGAAGAGTTGCTCTCCTGAGCTATAGAAGGAATAATCTGGTGGTTAAGATAAAACACAAGTCAAATTTATTAGGTTTGTCCACAGTGAGCAGTCACAGTCTTCTTGCTGCTTGTGCCCCTTCTGGGACCCAAAGCACTCCATGACGTCCACAATATTCCTGCCCTCTTCCATCTTGCTCAAGACCACATGCTTGGCATCGCACTCAGTCTTGGCCATGCAGATGGAAACCTGGGAACCGTTCATGTTGGGTCCAAGTCTGTCATGGATGAGATGTTAGGACCCACCAGCTTCAGGATGAGATTCTCATCATTAAACTTCTCCCCACAGATGGCGTTACAGCCAGCAGCACTGTGGCAGGTGAAGTCACCACCCAGGCACATACATCCCAAAATAATCCTGTGAAAGCAGGAAACTTTATAACCAAATCCTTTCTCTCCATGGCTCAGAGCACGAAAGTTTTCGCTGTCTTTGGAATTTTGTCTGCAAACACAATGAAGGACAGTTGGTCCAAGGGCTTGCTGCCCAGGGTGACACTGAAGAACACAGTGGAGTTGACCGTGGCTGGGCCACCCAGGTGGCTCCAGCAGGCAGCAACTGCAAGGCCTAATCTCTCTTTTTTTATTATTATTAACTTAGGAGCTTTAATTACATCTGAAATATCCCTTCCACTTTGTCATGTAATGTAATCCAACCAGGGTAGTGTAGGGGCCATAGGCAGATTGTCCAAGATGTACCACAGTCACATACTGACATACTGAATTGAAGCTATTAGGGAAACAGACCCTCTGCAGTCTCCCTGAAAGAAGGCAATACATCTTTCATATGAAAGATACTTACTCTGTACTAAGAAGTAAAAAGACATTTTTGTACCAGAGATGGAAAATTTAAGAGCGGATAAGGTTGTATTTACAACCCAGTTATGTTTTTCACTAATCTGCTATCTCAGTCCAAATTCCACTTAGAATTCCTTACTCAGTAAAGCTCCCAAACATTTGTTTTCTTTCTCCTGTCAATTCCTCAAAAATGTATTGTTTCTTTGTCTAAAAAGTATAAAAACCACCTGTCTTGGTCATTTCTTAAGTTCTCCATTTCATTATTGGTCCTCCAGGCAAATGTAATAGAACTTTGTGGGTTTTTTTTCTCCTGTTAATCTGTCTCACATCAATTTAACTCTTAAACCAGATGGAAGACCTTGAAAAGTAGAGGAAGAATTTTTCCTTCCCCTCAAGGAGAGAAGATTATATGAGGTCTGCACACCAGAGAAAAAGGAACCACAGGGGTCATCACAGAATTCTGGCTGTATCCCTTATTATAGTTCCTCTTTCTCTAGTTTATTGTTTTCAAATCAAGTAATCTAAATCTCAAAATATATTTTGGTGGCAGTGTTGGAAGCATAAGAGATAGGAAGTAGGGCTGGTTGTCTATTTTCCCCCTGAAAGAAGCCAGCCGCAGACAGAAAAACGAATCTCTTCAGTCAGGACAGTCAAGACTCTGGGATGGTGAGGGGAACGGAGCAACGGGAGATACTCCTGGCTTACTACTGCTCAGGTTTTTGTCTTTCCTCAGGAGGGTGGTATTATAGATATGTACAGTTTGCAGAGATTCCTTGAGCTGTATGTGTAAGCTATATATGGTTCTCCTCATGTATGTTTTACCTCAATGAAAATAAAACGTGAATCATCTGGACTATGGAAATTCTTTCTGAGCATTCATATGCCTAAAGACGATCGCTGCTGAAGGAAGACGCTATGTGTCATGTAAATGTGTTTTCATCAAAATAATAAAATTCTGGCTCCTTAATGTTACTTATTCTTCAGGCTCCTATAACAGGCTATTACAAAACCCTGAGTGGTAACATACAACCGAGTGGTCAGTAAAATACACTAGGTCTCAGAAATTCCTCACCTGAAAACTGGGGCTGGAGTAGTGACATCATGACCTTTACAAAGGATATCGGGAGAAATGTGCCAGAACACATGGATCACTGCCCAGTACCTGTAATCACTTACTAATTTCACACAAATGAATAAAGACCATTCCATGATTGACAGATTAGAACTCTGGACCCTGATTCTGACAATGAGATAAAGGTTGAAACTTTATGAATCCGATGAAATGGATTCTTCCCAAATGTTGGGCAGGTCATTGAGAGGATGTGGTCACTGGCTGACTCGTGAGCTGGACCCTGCCAACAGGAGCTCTTCACTCCCTCCCCTGTCTTTGGAATATGGGTTCTGTAAGCCGTCCCTGCTTCTAGAAGCCACCCCGAGGACACAGCTTTGAGATAGTGAGATGGTGTTTCGACACCCTCGAGACATTGTATGTGACCGAACCCAGTTAGGACCTCCTCTGTATGAACTTCTAAGAGTTGGCAGGCAAGCGCAGGGGTCGACTTGTCTTCGGCCACCAAAGACAAGCCTAGTATGTAAATTCTTTTGCTAATTAAAAGTGCCACCTACCAACCTAGAGAGGGCTGCCGCTGCCTCTTTCTTCAGTCTCTCCCTGCTCTCCTCAGAGGGGCCAGTTTCAGATTACACTCAGGAAGTTCTGGAAGTCTCAAACTAACACCAAACTCTTGTTTGTTTCCAGACACACTGCGGTTTCCCTGAAACACGTGTCAGTTCTGCACACGACCACACCATTGAACTGAAAACAGTATTAGCTGTGACTAGTCCTGCCCCTTGATTCCGTCCCATCCCGGGGACGGTTAAGATAAAACTGTGTGCCAGAGAGAAAAGTGTACATGAAACTTTGAACAGCTGAAATCAGTGTGAAGAAAGAGGCTGGGACTTGTAACTGAGAGAAAGGACACAGTTTTGTGATACCAGGTTCATTAGTGAGAAGACTCGATTCATTATTGCAAAGTATTTAAATCCTAAAGATACTCCTGAAGATATGCATTTGGGAGGTTTGGAGTTTTCCCTTGTTACCTCTCACCTTTATCAATCACTTTTGGAGGCTATGTGGTAACACAGCCAGGATGGAGACAAGAGGAGAGTGGGTGTATTTCTTGAAGAATAAACAAAATAGGGGCGCCTGGGTGGCTCAGCAGGTTAAGGCCTCTGCCTTCAGCTCGGGTCATGATCCCGGGGTGCTGGGATCGAGCCCCGCATCGGGCTCTCTGCTTAGCTGGGAGCCTGCTTCCTCCTCTCTCTCTGCCTGCCTCTCTGCCTGCTTGTAATCTCTATCTGTCAAATAAATAAATCTTTAAAAAAAAAAGAATAAACAAAATAAAAATCAAGAAATACAGAGTGAGAAGAGGGGTAGAAAGAAAACCACTTCCTTGGAGCTTTATGCTATTGTAGTCACTACCTATCCCAAAGAATTCATAGAATGCTCAGTGGTAGAAACAATTTCAGAGTTGTAATTTAGGTACCTGCTATCACTCGGGCTAGGACTCGAACCCTGTGTTTAAAAGGCAGACAAAGTAACGTCTGAGGAGTGTCTCCCTGCTCTCAACCCAGCCAACTTCTCCTCACATACATCCCAGGAAAAATAGGGACATACTGCAGAAAAACCACAGCGCTGTAGCAGATGGTGCAGGAAAATTTCTTGGCAGAGGTGGACAGCTTCCTTGTGGAGAGGGGGCAAATGAGATGTAGTGTGGCCCACTTGGTAAGTCGGAAGGGTCTGCCCTGTGGTATGGCCATTCTCACCTTGTATCACTGGGATCTGCACAATCAGGAAGGGGGTTTTGCTCCTATTACCAGAAACACATGTTCTCAACAAAGGGAGAGCATGGGCCCAGAGGTTGGGCAGGAGACAAGTGCAGGGTGTAAGTTCTATCTTAAAATGACAGTAATGAGGAAATCTATGCTAGAGGTGAAAGAACTTACGGATGAGATTCAAATATGGATTTAAAATAAACCTAATACAAATTCACAAAGTCATAAAGGAAGGAGACAGAAACGTGATGCTGGAATAAATAGTCAGAGACACTACATCTGCATAAGCAATGAATGATTTTTTTGAAAACTCAACAGACAATCAGATAAGACCATGGGTGCTACACCTGAAGACCAAATGAGTCAACTAGAACATTAAGTCAAAGAACAATCTTAGCAGGAATCACAAAGGTATCAAGAGGTAGAAACTAACATAACTTTCCAAAACCCAACAACGAATGAGTACCAGAAGACTAAAAAGCAAGTAAGTAGAGAGAAAACATTTAAAGAAGCAGCGCTCCTGTCCTTGGGCCTCTGGCCGCTGATGGCCCTGGATCTGGAGGTGGCCTCCCTCCTTGCCTGGGTGTAATCTTGGAATCTGGGCCATGGGCAGTGTCTGACCTCGGGGCTATCCAGAAGAGCCAAGAATTCCGCAACCTACACCCTCTTCCTCCAAGGCTCTGATAATTCCAGAAGGCCAAGGGTCACAGGTATACTTCAGTTCACTCTAGAAAGAAATACAAGCCAAAGGACAATCATGACTTGTGTCCTCAGGAGAAAATGAGGTTGGTGCACTGTTCTGGCTCCGAGAAGTTCCATGGGCGCAGCAGGCCATGGGGTGACTCGGTGCCCTGCTGCTCTCTCCCAAACTGGCCTGTCAGTGATCTTTGGGGAGAACTGGATCAGGCAAATAGAAATAAAGTGTGAGATGATCAAAGCAGATGGCACCCTGGCAAGACAAAAGAGAGGAAAACTAATGAAGACAAAGAAGTTAGAGTTGGCAGAAGTATCAGCTGTCTCCTGGGTCTTCTCCGTGACTGAAGAAAAATTTTCGAAAAACATTGATAAAAAAAAAAAAAACTTTATAAGGAAATTAATTGGGTTGGGGCGCCTGGGTGGCTCAGTGGGCTAAGCCTCTGCCTTTGGCTCAGGTCATGATCTCAGGGTCTTAGGATCGAGTCCTGGAGTCCCGCATCGGGCTCTCTGCTCAGCAGGGAGCCGGCTTCCTCCTCTCTCTCTGCCTGCCTCTCTGCCTACTTGTGATCTCTCTCTGTCAAATAAATAAATAAAATCTTTAAAAAAAAAAAAGAAAATTAATTGGGTTGATGAACCATCTTTCAAAGGAGTTGCCATTTCAAATTCCTCCTTCTCAATCCTTCTGAAAAGTCCAAACCTTCTAAAGCTAAGGACATACACAAGAGAGACACGCAAAGCATTCACTTGCCAGCATTGCCCTTTTCAGAGAAATCTTGTGAGAAACTCAGCAAGCAGGGGCACTGGTCTGTAAAGAATTTGGAGTCAGCAGCTTGCACTGATGTGTCAAATCTTTGAAGGACTCCGTGCTTAGTTATAGGAGAATATAGAGATTTCAAAATCACAAACCAGATACAGTAGCAATGACCCGGACTTGGGGTACAATCCAGTGTTAGGTACAATCCGCATATTGAAATAAATACCTTGGCAAAAATGCTGACTTCTGTCGCCTAACTGGGCTCTGGGGCTCCCTGAACAATAGACATTGACAGGTGGCAGAAGGCAAGGTTTTGTTGGGGCTTCTGTTGGAGCGGGAGGGAGGCAGCACAGAGGAGTCATCAGGCTGGCTCTGGGGGCTCAGGAAGCGCTTTAAAGAGGGCTTGTGGGAATATAGAGGAGGGGACCGCTTGGCTCCCACGTGCTTAAATGTCTTTGAGCTTCTTCTTGTGTCATATGTCTAATTAGCATGTGACATCTCCACCTTTCCGGTGACTTCTTAGTATTATAATGAGCGAGAACTTGGGTGAAAAGTCAGCGCTGTCCTCGGTCTTGGGGCAGACTGGTTTGGTCTCATCTCTACCACTCTTCACAATCAAGAACCCTCTTTCAGTCAGCGTCCTCCCTCCGCATTCCTGCAACACAGGCTACTCAAGGGTGTGGACTCTTAGCTTTTTCTCTTGATGGAGCAGCCAAGAAATGCTGGATTTTGTGGTTGGGGATCAGGGGACCTGAGCGCAGTCTCCACTCTGTCTCACTTATGAGAAAGCAAATTCTGTGGGACTTGTCAAAGAAAATGTCAGGCAATTACCTCTGTGAAAGTCAACTACAGGAAATTAATATGAATGTCACTCAAATCACTTGTCAGACCACAGAGTAGATTATGCAATTTGCAATAGAGTCCATATATATACGTTAGGTAAAAATACGGATGAGAACTAGAGTTCTGAACTTTATGGTGTTAAGCAAGTCACAGATTAGTCTACAGATAGAATTCAGGTGGCAGTGGTTCTCACGTAACAGATGGGAAGGATGAAAAATTTAGTAACCTGAGCCAAAGTTAACAAGTCATCAGAAGGCCCCCAAATGTATATTAGTTGTCATTTAAATATAGTTACATTGATTAAATAGGCAAGAAGATTGTGGCTTCTCTTTTTGATTCTGAAAGTGTGAAGAGAGAAAAGTTCTCTCTAACTCTTATTTACTTGGTGCCACAATTGCTTCTTTTTCCCACTTATGAAATGGTAATAAACCTAGTGATTCAGTAATAGTTCCAAAGACAATGGTATTAAGTGACAGGTGTAAAGATTCTATCGGCCTACCATTACAACATGTGAGAGCTATCCCTGAGGAAAGTCCATAGCAGCTGAATCCAAACCTTACCACCATAAGTAGTCTGAAAGGAAGAGTTAAAGACATATAAGGAAGCTTGTTGGTGAGAGATATGAGAGAACATGAAAAAACTCTCAGCTGAGAACATCTAGAAAAGCGACAGTTGTAACCACCCAGAGAGCCAGTTAGAGTGAATCTCTATAAGGACTGAAACTCTTATTTGCCTTTGGTATCCTAGGGCCTTACATAAATCTGACACTGAATAATTATTAAATAGAAACTTGGGGGCGCCTGGGTGGCTCAGTGGGCTAAAGCCTCTCCCTTCGGCTCAGGTCATGATCCCAGGGTCCTGGGATCGAGCCCCACATCGGGCTCTCTGCTCCACGGGGAGCCTGCTTCCTCCTGTCTCTCTGCCTAGCTGTGATTTCTCTCTGTCAAATAAATAAAAAAAATATTAAAAAAAAAAAAAAGAAACTTGGTGAATAAGTCTTGTTCTTATTTGTTAGGATATTTTACATACCCATTGTCCTAACTTGTCTTCTGTAACTATAGCTTCATGGTGTGCCTTCTGTTTACCAATGAACTTGAGCTTAAGTATGAATATATAATCATGTTTGTCAACATAACTAAGCATCTTACTACATATGACCTACATGGCCTAGACAAGGGCAGTAGAATGTCAGTAAAATAAAAGTCAGTAAAATGACTGGAATATAAATTACATGCGGGTCATCTACTGTGTAAAATGGTGCTACTTTTAGTAATGTTTAAATAATGACCTTTGTTTGGAGTCTGAGTTCTCACTGATGTAATTTATTATTCTTAGGGAAATTGGATTGAGAAAGGGAAAGTATATTACACTATGGAAATGAAGAAAGAACAGAAGTTTGAAGTCTAGAATGTAGGTCACTCTGTGGAGGGTGTGACCCCAAGACCATTGCACTGAGTTCAAAAATTAGTGAACTAATCTATTCAGTTGATTTCAAGATGAAGGGAAGTACTCTGGTGAGTATCAAGGAATTGATTCTTTGGGAAATTTGGGGGTTCAGTTTGAACAATTCTTTTCCACAATGAAGTGTGTGAACTTTGATTTAAAGTCTTATTATAGTCCTATATCAGGGGACCCAGCTGTAAATGAATATAAGATGTTATTTCTTTAAGAGGAGAACATGTTTTCTTGAAAGTGATATATTGAGTCTAAATCACGGTTTGAGTTTGAGGGCAGTGAGAAATTATTACTACCCAAAGGTAGATGTTTTAGAGAAATCAGTCAAGATTTTTTAAACTGTCAAGGTACAAAGCAAGCAGTTGGATGGTAATGGGAATCACACCATTGCAACATTAAGTGAGTAGGATATCGAAAGAGGAATGTCTAGTAACCATAATCATTTTAACCTAAATTGTAAATTTTAACCCAAACCCATTTACCCAAAATGTAAAGTGAGTGCTAGTTTAAGTGCACTCTCTCTTTCACAAAGGACTGATTTCTCTTCTCACATATTCAAGAAAATCATTATTTTTATTCATCTTTGTAAAAGAATTTCATTTGGGGTAAAAAAATAAAAAAACAGGCATTCTATAAATAACTATAGAATAATTGAAAGAATGAATGTAATGGGGCAAACTGCCTTAAAATTTAAAGGTATCAAATTCAGCACAGCAAATCTGAAATGTGTATTAGTTCGGTGCGTACATATTTATGTGGATTTAAAATGGGGTTTACAGATATCAACTAATGACCCCTGGTAAAAACTTTGAATTTAACCCTAAGTTTTGGTAAGCTAATAAACTCACCTAATACAAACTTCTTGTGCCCCTGAAAAAATTGATGTTATGTAATCGAATCAGCAGAATTTAAAGAGATTCGGAGTATTCTCAAAATTTGCAGAGATTCTGGTAGCTGCAAAGACTCCTTGTTAGAGCATATGGTCTCCCCATCCCCTCAGTAATAGTAATATCCAGCTTTCAAAAAATAGTGAGAAGAGGAAAACTCCAAAACATGAATTTTTCTAACTGAATTTCATTAAAAGCTAAATGAAAACGAGATCAGTTACGTAGAGTAGTTTTGCAAAGTAGAACAAAGGAAAAAGAAAATGTCCCAAATTTCCTTCAGGTGACCAGTCTTTCTTACAACCAAGTGATATCACGGAGTTTTAAGCAATCAACAAACCCTGCACACAAACTGTTCCAGCTGTTTCATTTATGCAAGCGATTGGTGGGGAATTACACCTTCTCAGGAAACAATTTTAAGCAAAGTAAAACGGAGAATTTGATTCTATTTCTTCTTATACTAAAAGATGGAAAGACCTTACACGTAGGCGGCTCGTTGGTCTAGGGGTATGATTCTCGCTTCGGGTGCGAGAGGTCCCGGGTTCAAATCCCGGACGAGCCCGCTCCCTTTTCAACCAACTGGATTTACAGAATCGAGGAAGAAATTTAAAAAAGTATTTTCCCAAATATTCTTGCCAAAAACACTGGGCTTTCACCATATGCACAAAGGCTCCGCCCTCGGAAGAGCACCGCACGCACGCACGCCGGCGTCCCCCGTACGGCTAGACACCTGCCCCAGAGCCCCGCGCATCCCTTCTCGGCCGCAGGGAGGAAGGGCGGGGGCGTGGCCGGCGAGCGCGCACGCGCGTGCGCACACCTGACGCGGGGGAGGCGCGAGGGTAGGCGCCAGGCCGGATCCTCCCTCCGGGGACCGGGCCGGAAGTGGGTTTTCCGCGCCCAACTGGCGCCGCGGGGAGCGTTCTCCGGCTAGCGCCGCCGCCGCTCCAGCCACCGTGCCTGCTCGCGGTCCGAGGCTGGGAGAGCTCGCCTCTTTCTCGCGCGCGCGCTCTCTCCCCACTTCCCTCTCTTTCTCTCTCCGTACCTTTGTTCCTGCCTCTCTCTCCCTCCCTTTGTCCCTTCCTTTCCCTGCGCCTCCCGGGTGGGCGCTCGTTCATTTGCTCCGTCGGCGAATGAATGTTCAGCGGCTGCTGCGTGTCAGCCTGTGCCCCGTGCTAGGGACGTGGGGGTGGGCGAGGAATAAAAAAGCTTTCTTTTCTCCGGAATTTAGTAACTAAATAGTTACCATTTTCATGCGTCCTAGGAAGGAAGGACAGACTTCCATAAACGCCGGGAGAACCTGGGAGTATTGCCGGCCAGGGTTTGCACACCCGAGATTAAAACCAGAGGGGACTCCTTACCCCATGCCCGAGACTCCCCAGTGCTGTCCCCTCTCCCCGAGAAGAAGCCCTCACTTAGGAATTGTTGAAAATGCTCAGGTAAAGTCACGAATACAACTTAAAAGGAAAAAAAAAAAGATGGAGAGGAAGGTATTAATCCAGTTACTCTGTTCATGCCAGCTAAATTAAGATACTTCCTTAGAATAACTGCAGTTTTGTGACCAACGCTGAGAGTGGACACACACACACACACACACACACACACACACACACATCCCACTGCAATTTCTTTCAAAGCTCAACTGGCCCAGCTCATCTTAGTATTCTGAAAGTGTGTGATCTTTTCTACCTTTCCTTGTTTTGGTCAATTTTGGAGACCTAATTAGCACTGAAGATGCAGGTCCTTAATCAGAAGCGGTGTATAATATATTGTCTCTTTATACATGAATTATGAATTTATAATTCATTTGGAAATACAATTTTCTAACAAAGTGGATGGTGTCACTCATTAAGCTTGAAATTCAAAAGGAACTTCCTTCAAACTTTGTCCTTCAAGAATTTTCTTAGGAGGCAGGAAGTCAATTTTATGCCATCTAAGCCAGAAACTGAATAATCCTTCTTCAAGACATTTTATTATCCCAAGAAGGAGAAGCTAAAGATACGGTTTTATAGTAAATGGCACCGGCAAGTCCACATTCAATAAATTGGACTCATAATCTCAGTTTCCAGTTATTTTTAGGGCTTAATTATAAGTATTACCAGCAACCAAAGGTCACTAGACATCTATAGTAAGTGTCTAATATGAAAGAGATTAAAGTGAACTAAAAAAATAGAGGAAAATATTATGCAGAGAGAAGAAATCTTCTCAGGAAAGTTATTACAGAGAGAAAGAATGCTGTACAAAACAAAGCAATTACAAAAAAGCCTCTTAACACTAAAATTGTGAGAGTAGAAATGAAAAACTTAATGGAATAGCTGGAATAAATGTGAAGGACATCTTCCAGAATATGGAGTAAAAATATAAAGGGAAACTCCAGCAGTCATGCTGCCTAGTACATACCCAAGTGAGTTGAAACTTATGACTACACAAAAACCTGCACACAAATGCTTATAGCAGCTTATTCATAATTGTGAAAACTTGGAACCAGTCAAAATGTCCTTCAATAAATGATTGGATGGGGTGGACCCCTGGGTGGCTCAACTGGTTAAGCGTCCAACTCTTGGTTTGGGCTCGGGGCATGATCTCAGAGTCCTGGGATTGAGCCCTGAGTCAGGATCTGAGCACAGTGTAGAGTCTGGATGAGAATCGCTCTCCATCTACCTACATCCCTCCCCCTATCTCTCTCTATCTCTCTATTTCTCTAAAATCTATCTCTCTAAAATAAATAAATAAAATCTTAAAAAAATAAGTGAATGGATAATCAAACTGGTACATCCATTCGATGGAATATTATTTAGTAAGAAAAAGAAATTAAAAAAAATAAAAGAAAAAAGAAAAAGAAATAAGCTATCAGGCCACAAAAAGGCATGAAAGAACCTTAAAAGCATATTGTTAAGTGAAAAACAAAACTACTCTGAAAAGGGTAGGGAGGGATATAGGAATAAAGAGATGGAGCACAGGCCAGTGAAATTATTCTATATCATACAGTAATGATGGACACATGCCATTATATCTTTGTCAAAACCCATAGAATCTGCAAAACAAAGTGTGAGGCTTAATGCAAATTATGGGTTTTAGTTTCATTGGTTCATCAGTTGTAACAAATGTAACACAATAATGTAAGATGTAAATAATAGGAGAAACTGTAAGAGAAGGGAGAGGGTATGTGGGAACTCTGTACTTTCTATACATTTTTCTGTAAATCTAGAACTGGCTTTAAAAATAAGTCTATTAAAAATAGTAAGAGGAAAAAAGTGGGGCAGGGAAGAAAGAAAGAAAAAAGAAGAGGAAACATCTTGGAGGCTTAAAATCCGAGCTAAAAGAAATTTCAGGGAAAAAGGATCAAAAATAGAGAACGCATATATGAGAAAATCAACAACAAAAAAGTAAGTTAATTTTCCAAACTGAAATATATGATTTTCCAAATTTAATGAAATAATAGAGCTCTCAGAACAATGAATGAAAATAGAAACATATGATGGCTTACCTTTCAGACATTTAGGAACACTGGGGATAGAGAAATTATCCTGGAGGAGAGAAAAACTAATTACAAATGAAGTATCAGTAATTAGAATGACTTAATTCTCAAATGAATTAAGTAATACTCCCCAACCCAGCATTCCATACCCAACAACATTTAGTCAATGTTAGAGAAACATAAAAGATATTCTCCAGTGCCCAAATACTCAAAACCCTTATTTCCAATGAACTCTTTTTCACAAAGCTACTCTACAATGTACCTACCAGAAGGAGGAGGCAAATTAAGATAGAAAAAGATTTAAGATACGGGATATCTACCACCAGAGGCAGGGGAAGAAAATGTACAGGATCTGGTGAAGACATCATGATGAAAACTGTATAGCAACTCCAGAAATCATTAATTTCTTTCCCTTTTTTTATGGCAAAACTTACATGGTTATTTGTGGCAACTTGGAAAAAACAATCCTAATGTTCAGGAAAGGTGACTCCTTTTTGTGTAATGGATAATCAATAGAAAATACTAAACTTGGGAAAATCAATAAGTAGAAATAAAAGCATGTGTATTAGAATATAATTTTGTCTTTGTAACAAAGACCCCAAGGAAGCAGATGTTACTCAACTCTCACATAATTGTCTGAAGGTATATTCAATCCCAGGGGGGTGCTTTGGCCCCATGGTGTTGGTTCCAGTATTCTGCCTCACGGCTCCCTCTTTCCTATGGTGTTGCTTTGTATGTCATGGCTCCTTCATTCTTATGGTGTTGTTTCTTCCAGCAAGCAGCAAGAGTCGGAAGAGAGAAGTGGATCATATTTCTTTCCTCTTCGGGGCATAACCTGCAAGCTTCACAAACCATTACTCTCGAATGCACTAGTGTAGAAACTGGTCATTGTGGCCACGCTTAGCTATTAAGGAAAGTTGTGCATTATATTCTTCTCATGGGTAGCTGTGAGCCCTACTAAATGTCCATTTCTTGGAAGAAAGGAACAAATACTGATGGACAACTAGCCCTCTCTGCCATAGCACAAGATTTGGAGATAGGATGCTGGTAAAAACAAAACAACACAAACAAAAAGCCAAAAAGCAAAAATCTTTGCCTCCCTTAAGGGAGAATAAGAGGAAGAAGACCACTTCTTCATGTACACATATTTTTGAAGTACTTAAAATTTTAAAACATGTGTGGTTAACTTTGATCCAAAAAATGTTAATTAAAAAAATAAGCTTTGAGCTGAGAACCAAGGTATGGATAAAAAAAAAAACAAAAAAAAAAAAAACCCAAAAACTATCCAGGTTCAAATGAGGAAGGGCAAGAGTACGCCATGAGGGAAAAGGTTTTGTTGGAAAGACAGAAAATAGGTTCTTCTTGACACAAAAATCAGGAATTGGGGGCACCTTTTGGCTCAGTCGCTTAAGCTGAAGGCTGCCTTCAGCTCTGGTCATGATCTCAGAGTCCAGGGATGGAGTCCGCATGGGGGACCCACTCAGTGGGAAGTCTGCTTCTCCCTCTCCCTCTGACCCTCTTCCCTGCTTTTGCTCTTCTGTCCCAAATAAATGGATAAAATCTTAAACAACAACAACAACAGAATCAGTAATTGGACGAGTGGGTGAAGCTGAGCCTGAAGCTCTAAGCAGGTCAATCGCAAGCACTAAAATAGAAGGATTTTTTCTCAAGTAAGAAGAGAGAATGGTTCTTTGATCCGTTCCTGCAGGATTTCACCCATGTTCCCTGTTGTTCACCCCATGATTCATCTGCTTGGGCTTCAGGGAAAAAAATCTTCACGGCCACCTTCCTTCTCAGATTTACGGATGCTCCTACTCAGTCACTCAAATGCTTCAGCACTCGCCACAGTGATTCTTCACGTTTGTCTAGATCCTGCGAGATCTCCTGCCTTTGCTCAGGCCCCTTCCTCAGCGTGGGACACCCCTCTCCTGGCCTCCTCTGGAAAACTTCCTCTGCCAGACCCACCTTTAACATGACCTTCGCTCCCCAGGCATTCATGATTCATTCTGATCAGAATCCAGCCCTACCCATGTTCATTTATGTGCGTTTTATTCATTCCGTGAAACAAGTCAAAAATCTTTTAAAAAGCAGTTGAAATAGTTTTTTTCCCATCCTTTCCCCCAAATAATTTTCTCGTTGGCAGTGAATCTTTTAACACATTTAGCACCGCATTCCTGGAAAATCGAATGGAAGTTGGGCAACCTGCCCCAAGAAAATCACCCAAGAGGCACAGAGGTGTCTGCGGGGACAGCAGAACCCACCGCTGCTCTGAGGCGGAGCAGCGGGAAGAGAGCCCACGAGTTAAGGGGTCTTCTCTGCGCACTGTCACCCGGCAGCGTCGAGGCGGTGAGGACACGGAGCAGACACGGAGCACGGCCGCACTCGGACCCGTCGTCTAACCTCCCAGACTAAGTTACCCCGAATCCCCGGTCCCGAGTCGCCAGGGCCCTGAGGTGGGCTCCTGGGACACCCGCTCCGGGACGCGTCTGCGCGCGGCGGGCTCAGGCGGCGCCGGGTAAGCGCAGGTGCCGACCGCCCCCAGGTTCCCGCGCAGCCGGGCCACGCCCACCGCCTGCGCGCATGCGCCCCTAGGGGACCGGCCGCCCGCGCCGGGGAGCCTGACTCCCGGCAAGGTGCTGCTGCTGTCGCCTCTCGACCCTTGTCCTGACTCCTGGGAGCGCTCAACCCGTCTTTTCCCCCACGGCGAGTTTTCCAGTCCACTCCTTGATCCACTCGTATGGGAGCCGGCCATGCCCAGGCCCCCCGGACGTCCCCGAGCCACCTCCTGCGCGTCCTTCCATCCAAGACAGCCAGGAGTTCCCGAGTGTCAACTCTGGAATAAGGTACTTAGAAAGATTGGCGTGCCGTGACGAGGTGGCCGAGTGGTTAAGGCGATGGACTGCTAATCCATTGTGCTCTGCACGCGTGGGTTCGAATCCCACCTTCGTCGGCTAGATATTTTAGTAAGGACGAACGGGAAGAAATTAAGCCCATTTGCCGGAAAAGTTGACTTCGCGGCTCCTTCCCTTCCCTACTTTCAGACTCTCACAATGGTAAACTGGATTCTCCCCATTATGGTTGGTCGGGTGCTGATTGTCTGTGTGGGCGCTTTTATGTGATTAATCGAGTCCCTTCTGGTCTGCTTCCTTTCTGGTGCCTGCGAAAGGAGGGGGTGGAGCGGGGGAAGGAGGAGAGAAAGTGAAAGATAGATGAGGTTAAAAAAATGTCTAGAAGTCACAGATCTTGCCCTTTATTAACGCGCGGAGGCTATTATTTTCTACCTCTTATATGTAGATCTACAATTCAACTGGAACTAATATTTTTAGTGGGACGAAAAATCAATCGGAATATCTATTGATCTGTCATTGATCTAGAGATAAATATATTCATTTTCGTATTCAAATAATCAAACACCAC